>NW_006262274.1:5347799-5392225 GCF_000493195.1 Citrus x clementina
ATTTTTTATATGATGACTTTTTGATATATGACACCAGTAACACAATCAATGAATCTTATAATGAGCCTTCTTGATAAAATTATTCTCATGAAAGAAAAGGCAACTAAGGTGGCGTTTGTTTTTTAACTTAATGACTTAAAGTGACTTAACTTAATTAATTAAGTTAATTAGAGGTGTTTGTTTTATAACTTAATGAGACTAACTTAATGAGACTTTTTAGATAATTTTGACTTAATAAAATAAGCTAGTTTTTTTGGCTTTTTACTTAATAGAGACATTTGAATTAAATCAATTACTTTCTAATGTCAAAAATATCCTTACTTTATAATTTATTTTTCATGTGTATCTCAAAACTCACCCATAGACATTTACCCCACATAATGATCTCATCATTATTTTTTTAGCCGTCATGAAATCCCTCCTCACTTTGGTATCAACTCCTCAAGTATTGAAGATCAAAATTACATGCGACAACTTCAAGATGAAATGGCAAATCAACTGTTTCAAGCATCTTATTAGTTTTTTTCTTTCTTATATTATATATGATAAAATTTGAAATTTATGGTATTTTATATATTAAAATTCCAAAATCATTATGTATTCACTTGAATATAGTTTTACTTATAAATGTTAAAATATAGTGGTATTTATATATTATTTATTTGACATTCAAATTTAATAAGGATACAAATGTAAAAGTACATATTTTCAGTTTTTTAAGTTGAAAAAGCCAAACAACTTAATAATTATTTTTCGAGATTCAGACAAAAAAACAAACATATTATTCAGATTCAGACATTCAAATCTATTCAGAATTCAGACTAATTCAGGTCTATTCAGATTTCAAACAAAAAAACAAACGCCACCGAAATCTATCTTCTTTTATTTTGGGAGATTTATAGCAAAATTCTTTTTATGCAGTTAATGATATTCACTCTAAATATGTTTTTGTTTCTTTTCCAATGGCACCTCCTTGTATGTTGTCAGGAGAGTGTTGATTTAGATATAGGGTAGAATGGTGAAAAGGATACATAATACTGATTTCCCTTTTGGGGCCAAGGCTTACATGGGGTCAAGTTGAAATTCTGATGGAATTTTAGCAGAAGATTGATGGTTTTATAGCATGGAAGTATAACTGACATTGGAGAGGGTGTATTTCTTGTGGATTGATGCAATTTGGTCTTAAACTTAATGAAAGGAAAAAAACTTAAATATTCAAAACCTTGGATAAGAATTGAACTTGGCATGGTTTTTGTTGGAAATAAACAATTTGTTTTCTAAGCTTTTTGTTTCTCGAGGACATTTTCTATCACTGATCAATGTCGTCTTGGAGGTTTAGACAAGGATGTGCATAGTAAACATGAACAATGTATGTTGATTATACTAGTTGCATTAGTTTCTTGTTCATGAAGTCGTCGTCGTTGCATTAATTTCTTGTTTATGAAGTCGTCGTCTTTTGTTTTTGGCCTGTATTTAGTAACCTTTAGCAAATTAATTCTTTTCATGTGAGGCATTTGAAACTTTTAGTTCTTCAATATTTGACACTTAATCATGCCTAACTCTGTTAGAATTCTTTGATTATATGTTTATCGATTTTGGCTTTGAGACTCTTTGTTATCATTATTAATACATTACTCTCTTCATTCAGATGGCAGTTATACCACGCACAGCTCAGGGTCATGGATGGCTTAGGCCTGCAGTTGGGGTTGTCGAGCTCTCTCAGTCTATCATTCAGGTTTTTATTTAGGGCACTATTTACTCATTGTCTCGTTAAAGCATCTTCTATATTGTATTTCCCATAATAACATGCTAAAGAAGATTCAAAATATTTTTACCGATCTTTTTCTTTTGGCTTGTGAAATCAATTATCCTGGACAAGAGATTCTGCTTTTTGATCATGATTCAGGTTTTTGACTAGCTGATCGTTATGAGAATGTCCCTTTCTTCATTCTTTTTTCCAGCTTGCCTTTTTCAAACCCAAATAGTTCTTTTTTGTTTTTTTTGAATGGAAACCCAAATAGATCTTTATTCTGCTTAATTTACTGGTTTCTTAGTTTTAAGTTATGCCTAGTGGAAAATATTGCTCTTCAACTTCTTGGGTAAATTAAAAAATGTTTGCTAATGTCTCCCACATCTGTAATTCTTGTTCCTGTGTCCTACCAATAGATTTCTGACATGCTGCCTTGTATATTTTGTTATAGGTTGGTCATGTCTACTCTTAAGATATCTATTATAACTTTTATGGACTTTGATGCAGGCTGTTCCTCTCAGTTCCAGGAAGGCAACCGGAGGATCCACTGAAGGCACTGCACCTTTCTTGCAGCTGCCACATTTTACTGAGGCTGTTATAAAAAAAATAGCCCGCAAGGTCAGTGGATAAAATTTCTATAATGAATTATAATGTGGCAGGAATGCAATTGTTCAGGAAAGCTGTTTGCTAGCTGATATTTTCAGCTCATAAAGGTTTTCACAAGTATTTTTCGGTTTTCTGCAGTTTCCTGCAGTGACTTTAGCAATATAAGATGTTTATCCAACATAAATTCATTATAATACATCTCATCTTGGATGTAGTTGCATTAAATCCCAACAATTCTTTATTTTTGTACAATTCAGCTAAAGAAAATTAGAATTTGCATTCTGCTTTTCCATATTTAGTTGGATATATATACCTCCCATGTGTGTGTGAGATTTTCCATCCTTTAACCTTGAATTTCAAATAACTGGTTTTAGGTAGTGCAGATATGTTGAGGGGTTGGATTTTCTTTCCTTTTGAAGACTGCAACTGTACATTTAGACCTTTGTATCAGTACTATTTTTGAAGAAACAAAAGATATTCCGTTACTTTATATGAGGTTCTATGAACCATTTGTTTTAATCATATTTGTAAGAGGTCTTGATTCTTCAACTGCAGAAGGTAAGAACATTTCAGGAGCTTCGGGACATGAGCCTTCAAGATCGTGCTGAGCTTCTTTCTCAAGTAGGTGGATTTTCTTCTACTGAGGTACAGGATGTTGAGATGGTACTGCAGATGATGCCTTCCTTAACAGTTGAAGTTACATGTGAGACCGAGGGTGAAGAGGGTATACAAGAGGGTGACATTGTGACGATTCAAGCTTGGGTTACTCTCAAACGTGGTAATGGCCTGATTGGTGCCCTCCCCCATGCCCCCTACTACCCATTCCACAAGGAAGAAAACTTTTGGTTCCTGCTTGCAGACTCTGTCTCAAATAATGTGTGGTTTTCCCAAAAGGTCAGTTTCATGGATGAACCTGCGGCTATTACAGCAGCTTCAAAGGCGATTGAGGACACTATGGAAGGGTCTGGAGCGACTGTAAAGGAGACGAGTGCTGCAGTTAGAGAAGCAGCTGAGAAGGTGAGAAGTGGCTCCAGACTGGTGATGGGCAAGATACAGGCCCCGGCTGAGGGTAACTACAATTTGACTTGTTACTGCCTGTGTGACTCATGGTTAGGTTGTGACAAACGGACAAATTTGAAAGTTAAAATTCTGAAACGAACTCGGGCTGGCACTCGGGGTGGTATCATTTCCGAAGAAGGACCCATTGTGGAGGATGGAGCTGAAGAGGAAGAGGAGGATGAAGAAGAGGAATATGATGATTACGAGAGTGAGTACAGTGAAGATGAGGAGGATGAGAGGGATACTAAAAAGAAGGTGCCTGCAGCCAATGGCACTGTCAGTAAAAAGGGAACAAACTCGGAGTTGTCAGGCTCAGATGAGGAGTGAAAACAAGTAACCCTATTTTATCAATTCAAAGAATAGAATAGTTCATAAACAATATATTTTTTGTTTTTATTTTTATTTTTTCAAATATTGGCGAAAGAAAAAAATTTAACAGCAGCGACCACAGGGAGAAGTTATTTTAATTTTTGACTTCCATAGTTTTGACACGTGTAGACCTGGGTTTTAGAAGCCAATTTTCGCCCTTTCAGATTCAGTGAGATTTATCAGTTTTCATTTTGGGGCAATCGTAATTTGCAAACCCATCTCGGCGAAATCCCCGAAGCCAAAGGCAGGATCTTAGTAAAATACCAATTGCTCCCTGAACGGTGTTAGCCTTAGCCCACGGGGATCCCATCCGCCCACGACACATGGCACACTAGGTACTAAAATGACGATCAGGAAGGGCGCAGCGAAGCCAAATTCGCTCAAGGCAACAAGGGTTGGCTCACTTTTCCTGGTGCGTTGACTTATCCTATTCCACACTAGCTTACAAGTACAGACCTACATGTCCAAAAAGAATTCTTACGTTCATAGTCCCTAATTATAAGTAATATTATGATCTCAAAGACATAATCGCTTACGCTAATAGTAGATATTTTAAATTTTTTTATTATAAATTTTATCTTAAATGATGCATTATTTATTGAGTAGTTAATAATTTTTTATAAAATTGAAGTGAATTAATTATATTATTTTATTAATTAATTAATAAATTTCATATTATTTGAGATATTTTTCAGGATAAAAAAAAAAAGAATGTGCGGCAATATTCTATCGCATGTGTCGATTGCCTAGCAATTGTTCATCGACTGTTTGTCTACTGCTACAATAGAGCATGTAGGTGCATCTATGTTTCATAATAGAGACCATGTGTTATTGAAATGACATAATTTTATAGGGTTTGGCTACTTAACGTTTAACGTGAGGTACAACCTCCTCACACGGCTGGAGAGTGGGTTTCAATGAGATCCAGCTGTGTGAGGGGGATGTACCTTACGTTAAACGTAAGGTAGTAGCTCCCAATTTTATAATACTCACAACACATACCATTACATCAGAACCCTCTGTTCATCATTAAACCTCAATTTTAAAAACAAAAAAATTCAGATCATTTGCCTCAGGCTTCAACATCTAGATTAAAGCTAATGCAAAATTTATTTAAAATCTTTCATTTTCCTGCAAGGAATGCACTGCTCTAATTGGCATCAAGGAGTTTGTTTACCATAAGAGTTGACTCTAAAATACTGGGCCTTAGGTACAATTTTTTCATAACAGCTCCTTATTTTCACTGGCTTCAACATTGAAAGAAACATAAAAGAGCTTAAAATTCAATTAATTTTTAACTATATTTTAAATATCAACAATCGACAATATAGTAAGAATTTCTAAAAATAAAATAGTCAATAAGATATTTTTTTTACTTCTTTTATAACTATTACTTCAAGAAACTATTTTTATTTTTATTTTTACTTCAAAGGTTAACCAATTCATTTTTTTTTTTTGAAGCTTCGGAAAAAGTGATTCATTTTTCTTTATTGAGAAGAGTGCAAGAAATTTTATAAGTTAAAACATTGATTTTTTTAAATCATTTTCTTTGAAAAACTAATAATGAATGAATGATTAGATAATATTATTAATTATACCTCCTTAATATTATGATTATCAAATTAGTATAAAACTTATTAATTGTAAGATAATTATTAATTAAAGAGAGCCTAAAAAATAAGCTTTTGTCTTATAAGTAATTTAAAAAATTATTAATTTGAATATATTAAGAAAATTTTTTTAAAAAAAAGTCTTCTTAAAATTGTGTCTAGGTAACTACTATGTGGCCTTCCTAACATATGAGATCTTAGGCAATTGCTTATTTCACCTATACTTAAAAAAATTCTAGGCAACGAACTAAAAAATTCTAACTTGAGGTATTTATATATCTATGTATCACATGCATGCAAACATGCCCTCACCTAATTTTGCCTACATCAAATGTAATTATCCAACCATGTTAATATTAAAAGTAATGGACTAGCAGTATAAAAAGTTCGATAGAGTTATCCAACCATGCAAAAACCACAGGGAAGTAAAGAGTCCAATGAGATAAGGCTTGACATTATTGGACTCCTCATCATCGGCTCTATCCCACCATTCAGAATTCATTGACACAAAACATTCTGTTCACTAAGAAAAAATAGAAGGTCGTTGGATTTCATAAGTCGCTATCATTATTTTGGAACAGTTTAAATAGATACGATGTTGAGGATTCTAATGATGTTAAATTTAATTTCATTGGACTTTGATCTAATGGCCACTGGTCAATGACACTGGATGGCGATTCATGGTAGCCGATTATTAGTACTTTTATTTTTTAAATAAATAAATTTAGTTAATTAAATAATGTATAATTATAAAAGTATTTAATTATACAATACATTCCATGCAACAGTGAATGTGGTTCTTTATTAAATTTTAATTCATTTGTTAGGATCTTAGCCAAATTACTCAATTAGGATAGCTCATAGCTCATGTTCTTTGTCACAGCTCGGGTACTTCAGATCAACTCGGTTGCAAAATAAATGAAGAAATATTAGGAAAAAGTCATACACTACAGCTAAAGATAAGAACAAAAAACAGTAAAAAGAATAACACAAGAAATTTACGTAGTTCGACTTCGTTAAACTTATATCCATAGGGACAACCACACTCTTGCCGAGTTTATTGATCACAAGGACTTTACAATGGAAGTACACTGATTTTTAGAGGTTATTAATTTTACAATTTTTTATTCAGCCTGAAAACGGTCTTACATAATTCTCTCAAGTGTCTCATAACAATCAATTCCCAACAATTAATGATAACACCTCTATGAGGTTCTTCGAGGCACCTTAACAACTATTTAGCATCTCCAAAAGACCATTTAAATTTTAATCTTCAAATTTCAATTTGCTTACTAATGTGGTAAATAAGTTGATAAAAAAAATACAATCTCCTCCAAAACACTCATCAAATAAGAACAAATTAACATTATTTTAATTAAATCTTTCCCTCTATCAAATTTAACTACCCTCCATTTTTTTCCCTCCAACAAATTTAATTAACCTCCAATTATTCACTCTAATTATTTTAATTACCCTCCAATTTTTTTCACTCTAACAAATTTAATTACCCTCTATTTTTTCCCTCTAAAAAAATTTATTCAACCTCTAATTTTTTGAAAGTACTTTTAACTCTTTATGAAATAGATTTTTGTGAATGAACTTCTCAACCTTCCGCCAGTTACTATTTTTTTTTCCCATTGTTTTCCTTCATGGCCAGCAACTTTAAGATAAAGATGCTGTCAGATTCATCATACTTTTAACTCTTTATGAAATAGACTTTTGTGAATGGACTATTTTTTTTCCTCATTGTGTTTCCTTCATGGCTAGCAACTTTAAGATAAAGATGCTGTCAGATTCATCATCTGATGATGATGAAATTGAGATGATTGCAGCGGTAGCCATTGCAAAGAGAAGACATAAAAAATCTTGGCGTTGTGGCTCCATCAAAGGTCACGCAACAATTTGGTGCGATCGATTAGCCGGTCATGGTAGGCTTTTTCATGATTATTTTTCTAAAACTTCCACATATCCTCCAGATAAATTTTGAAGGAGGTTTCGAATGAATCGCCCTATATTTCTGCATATTAAAAATTCAGTGGAACAACACGATTCATATTTTGTCCAGAAAAGAAATTGTGCTGGAGTCCTCGGTTTGTCATCACTACAAAAGATCAGTGCAGCAATGCGAATGCTAGCTTATGGAGTATCCGGTGATTCTATTGATGAGTATATGAGAATTGGCGAAAGCACTGCAATCGAAAGTTTGAAAAAGTTTGTTCGTGTAGTGATTGAAAATTTTAGCAATGAATATTTACGATCTTCTAACATAAATGACATTGCTAGACTTTTAGCAGAAGGTAAACAACGTGGGTTTCCAGGAACGTTGGGAAGTCTTGATTGTATGCACTGGAAGTGGAAAAATTGTCCAGTGGCATGGAAAGGGATGTATGTTGGTCATGCCCAAGAACCAACAATAATCTTAGAAGCAGTGGCTTTATATGATCTCTGGATATGGCATATGTTTTTTGGGTTACCAGGATCCCACAATGACATCAACGTGCTTGATCGATCTCCATTATTCAAAGACTTAGCTGAAGGACGTGCTCCATCAATAAATTACTCAATCAATGGTCATAATTATACAATGGGATATTATCTTGCAGATGGTATATATCCACCATGGTCAACTCTAGTGAAAACAGTACCACATCCACAAGAAAATAAGCATAAGAATTTTGCTAAAGCTCAAGAATCAGCCAGAAAGGATGTTGAGAGAGCATTTAGAGTGCTCCAAGCTCGTTTTACGATTGTGCGTGGACCTGCTCGCTTTTGGGACCGTGATACACTTCACGATATCATGAAGGCAAGTGTTATAATGCACAATATGATTGTAGAAGATGAACACATTACTAAAGATATAGAGGACTTAAATGATGATGTAAGTAATGAAGATAAGGTTAAACCATCATTTGAACGAACAATAGGAATTATGGAATTTATTCAAAATCATCATCGAATTAGAAGTAGAGAAAATCAATCTCAACTTCAAAAAGACCTCATTGAACATTTTTGGAAACATCAAGGATCCCGTAAGAACATGTAATTTGATAACATGTTGCATTATTATCATATTTGTCTTTATCTCTAAGTAATTTGTGATGATTTTAAATGACATTATTATTATTATGTCTTAAATATATTTTGACTTTTCATAATTCTATTCCTGTGCTATGTTTTTCCTAATATGAATACAAACTATATTGCCAACAAATGCAATCAGTAGTTGCATCATTTGAAAATGTTGCCGACCTTGGACATACTGCCCTTACATATATTTTGCATTCAAGGCCATATCTAAACACTTTTGTTACTTGAAGAATGCCATATTGGACCAAATTCATGTCTCAGGTAAGACTGTTAGTGATAACAATGCTAACCATGCTAACAATGACACCATGGAACGAGGTTGTAGTAGCCAAAAGCCAGTGCAAAAATTAGGCTTTCTTTGGCCTCCTCACTGGCGGTCGTAATGAGCACTTCCAGATCATGCAGTAGCTGTGCTTAAAACATGGCTCTACGAAAACTTAATAAATTAAATATATAATATTAATTATAAAATTACATGAAAACATACAACAATTTAAAGGAAAATAAAACAATAGAATAGCAAAACATTCAATCTTTAATTTTTTTTTCAAGGATCTCCATTTGACGATGATAATAATATTCTTGAAGATGAGAAAGCATTCCACTTGTTTCCATTCGCATTATTTTCTCTTCTTCTCGCAATTCCTCTAAGTTGGCTTTTCGTTTTTCTATTTCCACCATTTCTTTTTCTAAAAGATACTTCTTCTCATTCATATCTGCTTTTCTTGCTCGTTCTTCTTTTTTGTCTGCACACATTTCTTCTAAAATTGTCACAAGAGGATCAGAATTTTTTTCTCTAATCTTACGTTTCTCCCTTTTCGTTCCAAGTGGTCTTTCTAAATCAACAAAATTGGTGTCACCATTATCATTTTCATCAAGATTGATAGGAGTCTTTGCAGTTGATGATGAGGATATTCCAGGTGATGAAGCTGAAATTCAACCCTTTTTCTTCTCTCTTTTTGCTTAGTTATCAGTCAACCATTTTGGATGATGCCTCAATATATTCCAACAGTGTTTAAAAGTAAATTTTGTTTTGAACATTTCCTTGTGCAGAGCCTTTGCATTCATAATCTGAAATAATTCATTTTAATTTATAAACAAATAAAATGACAAAACTAATTGATTTGTTTAATTAATTAAAATACATACCTTGTCTTGTTCATTCACGCCACTTTGTTGTCTATTTTCAATTTGGGAAAAAAAGCCGTGAAATTTGTTGGTGGCTTGCTGTATCTTTGACCAACGCTGCATTAATGATTTTTCATCCCGTTCCGATTCAAAATTCTTGTATTTGTGAAAATAACCCTACACTCGAGCCCAAAAGCTTTGGTGTGTTTGATTAGTTCCTTGGACAGCATCCAAACTAATATTCAACCATGAGGAAACAAGATGCATATCTTCATCCGCTGAAAAAGCCTCACCGCGTTTCTTTTGTGAAATGGAGCCGAGAAGAGTTGCCGATAGAGATGATTCAATGAATTGAGATGAATTAGGTATTTGTGTAGAAAATGATGGATGATCAAATTGATCCATTTTGATGAAGTCAAGTGAAAAACTGAATAATGGCATGAGTTCAATAATATTTAATAGGCTAAAAAAAAGCCGTTCAATTGTCGTTAAATAATAATTATAGCAGTTGTATCTTTCCAATAAAGAATAATAAAATATTAATAGAAGAGAGAGAAACTCACTCGGTAATAGTGAAGAGTGAGAAATAAAATTTATTTGAAGAATCTAAATTAATGTGTCTTTTGGAGTATTTAATATTGATATGACTCTTCAAATAAGAAGTAGAATTTTATTTGAAAACTCTTTAGGAGATGTTCTAACAACTTCCTAGTGTTTACTTCCTAGATTCACCATAAAAGTGCTCACCACAGTGAGGCTACGTTAGATATTGTGCATGTCACAACATATATTAAGCTTTCCACTACACTTGCATAAGGAATTTCCGTTAGTCTAAATGGCTACACATAATGTAATTTTGATGATAACAAACATGTGTATTAAGTAATTTAATAGATATTGTATTTCACATTTTCACTAGCTTTTTAAGGGTAATATTTATGCAAGTGAATCAAGTGAAATCAAGTTTAAGGCACTCAACGGACAACGACGAAATCAAGAATAAAGTTTAGAGCTCAACGAACAAATTAGTGCGATAAATTCTTGTAAAGCCGGTATGATTTAATTGATGTATGATTTAGCATTTGAGAAGCTCAAGAGATTAATTTAATTAATTACTTTTCATAAACTAAAAGGTTTTATTTTTATAAGATAAAGTACTTTGTGGTTTTGAGTATTTTTGACTTAAATGGAAAGTTTTGCAATCTTTGTTTTTAATAAGTATTATCTTGAATTCCGGAGTTGGACATTTTTGTAAATATGTGAAATGTATTAGGCCATACTATAATTTATGGACATTTTGGACTAAAGTGAAAAGTTGTGAGAACTTTGAAAAATATGGGTATTATGTTAAATTTTGAAAAAAAAAGACCTCTTTGAGAAATAATAATATATTTGGGGCCATAACATAATTTTAAAAAGTTTTGGAAAGACAACTATTATTAGGAAATTATGTAATTAGACCCATTTGTAAAGTTTTATGACATTTTGGGCCATCGTAGAATTATAGAAAGTTTTGGGTCATATTATAATTTTAGTGAACATTATTACTGTAGCAAAATTCAAATATAACGGTAATATCACTGTTACAAGTGGCTAGCAGGATAAATCAAACGACTAACCGCTTGGGCGCTGGAATTTGGCTATAACGGCTAGTTTTTAGGCTCTAACTTTAAAAACTCAACTCTAACTTTATTTTAAGACCTAATGCAATTATAAATAAGATCATATAACATATATTGAGCTTTCATTTTACAAATAATCATTTATTGAATCATTATTGAGCTATAATTTGTTATCCACTCTTAAAGAGAGTTTCATTGTTGTGATTTTCATTTCTCATCAAATTGTAAGTGTACAAGTGTGAGAAATACTTGGGGTGAAAAGATTGGGGATATAATCTCTTGTTGTAAAGGTATATTGACACCTTAGAAGTCAATTGTAAACATTTGAAGTCTTGGGAGGCTTGGATAGTGAAATTCTCAAGCCGGGTGAGCTTCGAGGCGTGGACGTAGGCGGTGATAGCCGAACCACGTAAAAATCATTGTGTTTGTTTTCTCTTTCCTTACTCTTTTAATATTGTACTTGATTGAATTTATTATTTTTTATATTGACTAAGACAATAGATTAAATTGTTGTGCGAATTGTATTGCATAATTTTTAAAATCTCAATTCACCCCCTTTTTGGGTTGCATAACTTGCATTTCAATTTCAACCGTGGATTCCTTTCCAGCAGCTTCCTTAGGTGATTGTCTTCTGTGAACTTGAAGTGCACAGTCAGGAATGTTTCCATTGTTTTGACTTTTCCATGCCAAACCTCTCAAGAAATTTGTCTATGTAACATTGTTGAGTTAAAAAGAGGTACCCGTCTAATTTTGTTCTTCATAACTTACATTCCAAGGATTTTCTTAGTAGCCCTTCTAGTGGGTGGTAATAAAATCCGCCCGGACCGAATCCGACCCGAACTTGGTCAATTTGGTCCGGATTTTAATAAAACGATTATGAGTAATGAATTTTGGGCACAAGTTCGGGCATGGCACTAAAAATCCAGAACTTGGATTCGTGCCTAATTTTTTAATAAGTAAAATAAAAAATAAAAAATAAAAAATAAATAATGAATTAATGAAGCCCTAAATCCCTAATACTCTCCCTCTCATTAACAAGCCTCGCAACTGTAGCTCCTCTCCAACTCTCGTTAAACTAACCAGCAGCCACCACCCACTGTTGCACCGTGCCTCCACAAAACTCTAGCCGCATCATGTCACCACGAGCCCACTCCTGTAATCTCTCGCGAATCAGCCTCCGTAAAAAAGAGAAATAAATTCATTTCAAAAAATACTTTGATCAAGAAAAAAATGACAGTGTTCAAAAATTATTTTGAGCTAGAGCGGATCTCCAGCATGGACAACATCGCTGTTGCAGCAGCAGCCATTGGCATTAGTAATGTTCTTTTTGTCATTTCATATTTTTTTTCCGAATGCTTGTTGGTTTGTTTAAGTTAGATTTCCTGGGGGAGGTATGTTATTGCTTGAAATTATGATCTAGTGTGAGGTTGAGTAACTTCAAGTTTGAGAATGCAAGTAATATGTGTTGGAAATTTGGATATTTTCTGAAAATTTCTACAATTGTTGGTGCCTTTGATGTCTGAGTTGCATTTTATTAGAAAACCGAATAATTATAGATGCATATATTTGATTAAGTAAGGATTCCTAATTTTTACTTTAACTAGTGTATTAAAATGTCAGTTTTCGAGAACCATATTGTCACTGGTCAGTTGCGAATTTTGAATTATTTCATTTTCTTGATCAAAATTCAATCGGGTTTTATTCCACGACACCACTGTTACTGTTTTTTGTTTGTGCCCCCTAACTCTTTTCTAATTCAGCTCTAACCTGGGTAGAGAAAACCTAGATAAAAAACCCAAGACCGGAAGGTGTCGGGCATGGCCTGGACCGTATGTGGGAAAACGAAGCATAATCCCCGGTCCGATCAATTGTTGTATCAATTTGGGCCAATCCCGGGCATGGCCAATCCCGACCCGGACCCGTTGTTTTGTCAACCCTAAGTCCTTAGGCCGGGTTTGGTTGTAAGAAAATATTAGAATGAGAGGAAGAGAAAAGAGAAGAGGAGAAAGGAAAGGAGAAGAAAATGATGGGGAGCCCAGTTTCCCTTGTTCGGTTGGACATAAACTTAATAGAGGAATTAACCTACCAAATTTATCCTTTGCAGCCACTATGTTAATAACTTAATATTACATTCTCAATTGAGTTATATATTTTTAATATCAAAAGTGCTTTAACAGAAAACCAATTGTTTATAAACTCAAATGCATAACCCAATGAAATCCATAAATCAGTAAAAAAGTAATCTTCTCTTTCAAAAAAAATAAAAAAATAAAAAAAGCAATCTTCAAAGCTCAGCCGATTCAACTCAGGGAATCGCATGCAACGTTTCTTAACTGGAGGTGGCGTTATTGGCGGCAGCGGGTGAGCAAAGTTGAGCTTGGCCTTGTTGCAGCAGATACGCTCGGCGACTTCAGCATAAGCTCCTGCGGCTTCTTCGACAATGTTGAAAGTGCCGAGACAAATGCGAAAGCCCTTGTAAAGGTCTCCAGTTTCAGTGACCAATTTTCCCATGGCCTTTGCCTTATTCCTCGATACATGTTCTAGCAAACTCAATAAGTCTTCTTTTTTTTCCCCTCATCATGAGCAGCCTTATCGCTAAAATGTCCAGTCATCATTGGTGAAAGCTGCTGGAAGTTTAGAATGGATCAATAACAATTTTAAGAGGTTTTGTTAAGTCAAAAATTAAAGAAGAAAGTGAAAGTTAGGGTTGTTTCGTTTAAATTTGTTTGAAGGATAAAATTGGAAATCAACATTTAATTAAGGGTAAAATAGAGAAATCAAGCTTTTTGCTGGAATGGAAATCAGGCTTCCTTGCTTGTGATAGAGGAAAGTGAATTCCTCAAATAATGGAAAATGGAGATAGAACGGAATTAGATTTCTGATGATTTTTTGCCAATCTAACAAAGGAAAGCCAAGTGGAAATGGAAATCCTCTCCTCTCCTGCCTCTACCCCCAATCGAACATGACCTTAGATCCTACATCTCAAATTTACCACTCAACAACATTTTTAGCTTTCTAATTTCTTTCATATTTTTGCATGCTATGAGCATATCGTTTATATATAGTAGTAGATAGGTAGCTCCACCTTACTAGATGATATTTAGATCTACACAACTGTTAAACTTACTTATGTTGAACCCATTTTGAGCAATATATCAAACCTTTTGTACCACTATCTTGTGACTGCTTCACCCATACAAAGATTTCTTTACTAGGAATATTTTGTCTTCACTTCTAAATACCTTGAACATTCACTTGTTCCCACTATCTTTTTCTCGACAAGTCTTTATACAAGTGACCAAGTCTGATTCTTATCTAGTGAATCCATTTTCTCTTGTATGGCATGGCTCGACTATTTCTTATCACTACGTAATATTACTTCCTCATATGTCTTAGGTTCATCTTCGTTTGCCTCATCTACAATAAACAGTCTTAGGTGACCTTACTGACCTTCTCTATCTATCCCTTACTAATTGATAACCTAAGAGTTCAGTTTGAAGACTGAGGGTTTTTGTTGATTTTTTAGGTGCTTTTCAAGTACTCTTACTCCTTGATTAACTTTCTCAGCATTCTTTTCAGTAAGCTCCACTTCAAATTCTACTTTTTCATCTTTATAAATCTTTTTATCATGATTAGTTGCACTTTTTATCATATCAATTTCATGCAGTATGACGTTCCTACTTATGATGCATTTTAGAGGCCTAAAGTTAACGCATGATAACTTTTAGACCTTGATTCTTTCAGGAGGATAGCCTATAAAGATTGCTTTTAAAGCTCTTGGTTCCAACTTTTCTTGCTTCATATGAGCATACATGAGGCACTTGAAGATCTTTAGCTCTGTACAATATATAAAATATCCACACCATTTCTCTTCTGGTATCAAGCAATCTAATCCAACTAAAGGGTTTCTTAATCAACAATATTTTATTCATCCTTTCAACAAGCCCGTACTATTGAGGTGTCATGGCTACTGTTCTGTGCCTAATGATCCCATGCTTTAAGCAAAACACATCAAACTCTGTGTTGCAAAACTATAACTCATTGTCGGTCCTAAGCTTTTCAATGTTCTTCCCATTTTACTTATGTGTTAGTGCTTTTCAAGTCTTAGAAATATTGAATACTTGATTTTTGGACTTTAGCATATAAATCCAAATTTTTCTTGAGCAATCACTAATTAATGAAAGAAAGTACCAGCACCTCCATCTTAGTTAACTGGAGTTGAGTGGATGTAATTCAGGTAAATTTAATTCTATGTTTCGTAATATTAAATTTCACGCTAATAACTTTGCTCAATATGAATTGTTCACAAAACTCTAGCTGCTCAATTTTGTCATCACCTAAAACACCATGCCTATTTAGCTTCTCACTAATATGACCAAACCTTAAGTGCCAAAGCCTGGTCTTATTAGATGTTACCTTAGCATGCATAGATACACTATCAGTCACTGAGACACCCTTCAACTCATAGATACCATTCTTTCTCTCTTTTTTGATTACAAATAACGAACCTTTAATCACCGTCAAAGATCCATTTTCACCCTTAAATTTATAACTTATATTCTCAAGCATACATAAAGAGATAAGATTCCTCTTCAAATTTGGAACATGCCAAACTTGCTTTAGTTCCTTAAATCCTAATGTCTCATATATTAGTAACTATACAAGTCATGTTGTTTCCCATCAACACCTTGCCACCATCAATTACTCAATAATCTAAAAACAAGTTTCGATTACTGTTACGGAAGCGCGGGGTGAGCAATTACTAATACTGCGACTTCTAGAGAAATATAAATGTGACAAACGAATACAAAGAAAATAGGACACAATAATTTACATGGGTCGGCGTAATACCTACGTCCATGGACAAAGACTGAAAGATAATTTTACTAATAATGGGAATTTACAAAAGTGGAAAAACTCTAAAAAAACCCAATACCCAATACACCCAAATTCCTTTAACACCTAAGAATTTCTCTACCAAAAAATCTCTTGGAAATCTCACAAAATTTGGATGCACTAACAAATGAGGAATTGCCTTCTATTTATAAGAAAAAAAAAATGAAAAATGGGGTGCACTATTGCACCAACCCCAACATAATTGTCAACAAAAATTAGGCACCTACCTTAGGAATTTGTCTTTAAATTTGCCTCTCTAATGTTGAATGTGTATGCAAGTTGGTCAATTAATGCTAGAAATTTATCTTCAAATTTGCCTCTCTAAAGTTGAATGCATGCATGTGTATTTGAATTCCAAATTTGAAAATTTCAACAATTCTCCACCTCGACGAAGATTTTATCCAAATCTGAGTCGACTATCAACAAACTATCCTCAAATCTCTGTCTTCTCTGACTATTTTCAAACTTGCAAGATATTGATCAAGTTTAGACAATGCTCAAACTTGATCGTCATCACCACCTTAGTCAATATATCTGCGGGATTATCTGCAATCTTGATTTTCTGAAGAAGAATCTTCCCCTCATCAATAATTTCCCGCACAAAATGAAATCGTACGTCGATGTGCTTTGTATGCGCATGATAAACTTGGTTTTTTGTTAAATGAATAACACTTTGACTGTCACAATACACATTAATGTGCTCCTGTGCAAATCCCAAGTTTTCAAGCAAGTCTTGTAACCAAATAGCCTTTTTAACAGCCTCTGTAATTGCCATGTACTCAGCTTCTGTGGTTGACAGTGCAACTATAGGCTATAGTGTAGACTTCCAACTTATTGGCCCTTTAACAAAAGTAAATACATATTCGGTGGTTGACCGTCGTTTGTCCAAATCACTAGTATAATCAGAATAAACGTACCTAATCACACCTTAACCAAGTGTATTGCCTCTCTCAAATAGTAAACCAACATCCACAGACTTCTGAATGCACCGTAGAATCCATTTCACAGCTTGCCAATGTCCTTTACTAGGATTATGCATATACCTGCTCACTATACCAATTGCATGTGAAATGTCAAGCCTTGTATACACCATTGCATACATCAAACTACCCACTGCATTTGAATACGGAACTTGTAACATGTACTCTCTTTCCGCATCTGTTAAAGGAGATAATTGTGTAGACAGCTTGAAATGAGAAGCCAATGGGGTACTTACATGTTTTGTCTGCTCAGTCATGCCAAACTACTGTAGTATTTTCTTGAAATATTGCTTCTAAGACAAGTTTACTTTGCCACGAGCTCTATCTCTGTATATCTCCATGCCAAGAATCTTCTTAACTTCACCTAGATATTTTATCTCAAATTCTTGATTGAGTTGAGTTTTCAACTTCTCAATCTCATATTTGCTCTTCGATGCTATTAGCATATCATCGACATACAATAGCAAATAAATGAAAGATCCTTCTTGTAGCTTGCGAAAATATACACAATGATCAAATTTATTTCTTGTGTACCTTTGTCCTTTAATAAATCGATCAAATCGCTTGTACCACTGCCTCAGAGATTGTTTCAACTCATAAAGCGACTTTGTCAATTTGCAAACTTAATTTTCTTTTGTAGCAACCTTGAATCAATCTGGCTGAGTCATGTTGATTTCTTCTTCCAAATCACCGTGTAAAAATGCAGTTTTTACATCAAGTTGAACTAGTTCAAGATCAAATTGCGCAACCATGGCTAGCAAAATTCGAATAGACGAGTGTTTCACAACTGGAGAAAATACCTCATTGTAGTTAATTCCTTCCTTCTGAGCGTAACCCTTCACTACCAATCTAGCATTGTATCGAATTTCATTTTTACGAGGAAATCCTTCCTTTTTTGCATATACCCATTTGCACCCAATTGCCTTATTTTTCTTGAGCAATGTAACTAACTCCCAAGTTTCATTTTTGTGAAGAGATTACATTTCTTCGTTCATTGCTCTCTTCCATTGTATACTTTCTAGGTTACTTACTGCTTCTCTGTAAGTGGAAGGAACATCATCATCTACAACTGGAAGTGTATAGGCTACCATACCAACAAAGCGAGCAGGTTTGCGAATCTCTCTGTATGACCTTCTATATGCAATTGAATCTTATTGTTGTGAAAGTTCCTGGGTCAAAACCTTTTCATCATCTTCAGTCGATGGAGAATCACTATTCATCTCATCAACACCAACTGAATCAGCTTTAACTTTTTCAAACTCCACCTGCTGCAAAGTGCTACTGGTCTTGTCATCCTCTTGAGAATCTTTTTGTTTCAACATGGCCGATTCATCAAAAGTTACATCTCTGCTGAAAATAATCTTCTTTGTAACCGGACACTAGAGACGGTATCCTTTTACTCCACCAGTTATACCGATGAACAATGTTTTCTTTGCTCTTGGGTCTAACTTAGATTCCTTTACATGATAATAAGCAGTGGAACCAAAAACATATAAAGAATCATAATCAGTAGCAGGTTTACCAGTCCACATTTTCATGGGTATTCTGCCCTTAATTGCAGTTGATGGCAAACAGTTGATCAGATGGCACGCATATACAACTGCCTCAGCCCAAAACTCTTTGTCCAATCTTGAAATTCTAGTTATACAACTCAAGTGGGGGGTGAATTGAGATTCTAAAAATTATTCAATTCTAGAACAAAACTCAATGCAAATCTAAAACTAATTTAAAGTAATAACAAATAAATCAATCATAATATAAAAAGATAAGGGAAGAGAGATTCAAACACGGAGAATTTTACGTGGTTTGGCCAACCTCGCCTACGTCCACGCCTCCAAGCTTTCCGGGCTTGAGGATTTCACTAAGCAAGCCTCCAGGGCTTTAAATGCTTACACTTGACTTCAAAAGTGTCAATAAACCTTTACAACAAGAGATTATCTCTAATCTTTTAACCTAAATATATCCCAACACTTACAATCACTCAAAACAAAAATTATAAATTTTGTTCTTCACTCAAACAATACTTAAGATTACAAATCAATGCTCAATATGTGAATAAATGAAGCAAGAATGAGTTTAAAGCTCTATGAAGGTTGTATTCTCGATTATAAGCTCAATGATAGTGTTATGATCAATTTTTGTTTGAATTTGAATGAGCTTATTTATAGTTGAAGCTGAAAAATAGCCGTTACTGACTGTCTGCCCGTAAATGGATCACCGTTAACCGTTAACGGTTAACCGTTTGTTCTGGTCAAAGTTATCATTGAGCTAAAATCAAATAAACGGTTGACCGTTTATCATTACCCTTTCGTAGTTAAATTCTAGAGACGTGGAAAACAAACTCCAGCTATCCGTTCTTACTAAACGGTTAAAGATTAGCAAGGAATGACATTTTGAAATTTATCGGTTAGCCGTTTGGTGTTAACGGTTCGCCGGTTATTTCCAGTGACTTACAAAAACGAAATAGCCTTATCTGTTTCTGTTAAACGGTGCAAGATTAGCATATGCTTCCAATCTGGAATTTACCGGTTAACCGTTTATTAATAAACGGTTCGTCGTTAGGACAAAGTATTTATGATCTTTAACCAAACTTAGGCGAATAGTACCACATGCCTGTCTATTGATCTTTATCCACTCCTTGTCATCCATCATGTTAGGCTTTTCTGCAAGAGTAACACCCAACTCTTGCTGACATAAGACATCCAACACCTCACATTGCAACATACCAAAATTATTAGTACCATTGAATTTCTCCACTTCAAACTTTGCATTAGTCACAGTAGTCCTCGCTGATGAAGACGACGACGATGCCTCTGCCATTCTTTTTATTTCAAATGATTAGTTTCTTCAACAACTATTTACACTTGAAAAACAGCCTCTATGATGTTTATTTCGCGTGAATAAATGCACCAGGAAAGTTCTCAGGAGAATGGAGGGGTCACAACGGTCCCACTTAAAACCCAAACTCCTTAAGCTCTTATCGCCTTGTTGACAGAACTTTCCTAAACATGCAAAATTACACACTACTTACAATAGACTGTCTTCCAAATATAAATGGCCGTCTCCACCGTATCAATGAACATTACCGTATATGTGAACAGTGCCGTATGCCCCAAACACGAACCTTCTGCTCTAATACCAATTGTTGTGGAAGTGCGGGGTGAGCAATTACTAATACTGCGACTTCTGGAGAAATATAAATGTGACAAACAAATACAAAGAAAATAGGACACAATAATTTACGTGGCTCGGCGTAATGTCTACGTCCACGGGCAAAGACTGGAAGATAAGTTTACTAATAATGAGAATTTACAAAAGTGGAAAAACTCTCAAAAAATCCAATACCAAATACACCCAAATTCCCTTAACACCTAAGAATTTCTCTACCAAAAACTCTCTTGGAAATCTCACAAAATTTGGATGCACTAACAAATGATTATCAACAAAAATTAGGCACATACCTTAGGAATTTGTCTTCAAATTTACCTCTCCAAAGTTGAATGCATGCATGTGTATTTGAATTCCAATTTTGAAATTTTCAACAATTACGACTCATATAAAAAGAAAGCCTCAGTCTATAATCCACTTGCCATTTATTTTCACATCTAATACGAGCAGAATGTGCTGATCTTGGTTGTGCATCCTCTGATGCAATTGCTACAACACGACCTTAATTCTCCTTAAGTTTTGCTGCCTTAACTTTCTTTGTTAGGCAATCTCTGTTAAAGTAACCTTCTTTTTTACAAAAGAAATTGTTTTTACCCCTGTTATTAGATGTAGATCTGTTGTGATTCTTTTTTAAGTCCTCCTCTCAAACCTATCCTTAATTGTTGTCAGACCATCTCTAAAACCTAAGGTACTTGAAGTGCCTTAAATTTCTTCTGTATCTCTTTCGAGTGAAGAGCAGCCTTAACACCTTCCATGGTTAAACGTTGTTTGCTGTGCAGTAAAATATCCACTAAGTACTCATTGAAGTCCAACAAGAAACTCAAAAATACGATTGCTTTGTCTTTATCCCTAATGTTCACATTAATAACCTCAACATGCCCCAGATATCTAAAGCATATTTTTCTCCTAAACTTCCCTAAGAACTATATCTCTAAGGCTTAAATGATGGTACTACATGCCTTTCCTATCTTTTTTCTAAGATCCTCATCATCAAGAAGTCTAATAAGGCTTCGATTTTCACCTTTCAAAGATTGAAGTCATTCTTTTCGTCAAACTTTTTAATGTCCAATTTACTATGAGCAATGGAACCAAGCTTTAACTACGCTACAATAGCTTCCTCAATGATGTAAACACCTAAATAGCTATCATAGTAGTTAACTAATCATTATGGTCAATTATCTAAATGTTATGTGTTATGGCTAGTTATCTAACCACTATAAGCAATTCCAATTATGTCACAAAGCCTAAATGATTTCTGCAACAATTATTTAGCCATCGTGTGCCACTAGATTAAAACTCAAATGCTAGATCAGCTTCTAGTGACACATGTGTACCCAACTACCTTACAAGTACACCTCAGCTATCGCCACGTTTAAATCTTTGTGGAAACTATAATTTATAACTACAATCTCACATCATCCTAATACAATATTATCCATTCTATTTTACATCATTCAGTGTGGTGTATATGTGATAAACATTCAAGAAGCATTAATTGAGGAAGGTTAAGCTTCCTCTTTTTCAATTGGTATATAGTTGGCTTTTCTAATTGACCTTTGAAAGAGATGGAAAATAGATGGGGACGAAACAAAAGGCACTTTATTCAATACCAAGGAAAGAAAAGATTGTTATAAACAAAATAAAAGGATGGAAAAGGATTGAAAAAAATGTTACCATTAATTGTTCTTCTCTCTCTCTCTCTCTCTCTCTTTCTCTCTAATAATTTTAATACTAAACTTGAAGAATTTCAGGAAAAAAAAAAGATCTTGACAATTCCTTCCTATTCATTCTTCAAGTTTGAAAAAGATATCACTAACAGTTGTTCTTCTCTATCTTTCTCTATAATAATTTTAATGCCAAACTTAAAGAATTAAAAAAAAAAAAGTATCGAACCTGAAGAAGGAATAGGAAGGAATTGTCAAGGTCTCCGGATAGACTCATCATGAATGAATGAACATGAATTAAACGTAGTGAGAAGGAGAAAAACAAGTTAGATCAAGCATTAATCTTTTTAATTATTTTATATAAATTGATATGGCATAAATTTATTAATTGGATAAAATATCACAAGCAAATTATGATGGCCTATAGGTATTTAATCCAACTAATTTAATCATACCAAAAGTTTATAGCTCTATTATTAGTTTTTTCCTTAATTCCTGCATCGATTAATTATATACCGTTTTATGTGTGGGAATCTATGAAAAGAGCTGAGGCAATTGAAAATAGAACTCAAATTTATTATGTGTACACTAGGTGAAAATATTTTTGTTGATTTCTCAAGTGTACAAGAGTTTCTCTTTTGTACTTTAGTAGGATTGTATCAATTGACCCAATTATTTATCGCATTAACGAATAGTTTTATACCGTTGTTTCTTGTGTTGGAATGAAATTTTATATGATCTATTTCGAAATAGGAAAAAAGAAATAGGGAGTGAGAGTGAGAAGGAAAAGGAGGTTCTCATGCATGCTTGGCTGCAGATAGTAATGGTCCGAGATGGTATAGGATTTGACAATCCTATTTCTATCCCACTTACTTAATGGTGCATTTACCAATAAGTAACCAGAATAGGCTGAAATCAGGATGGACTTGAATTGAATGGTTTAGAATCAAAATAGAGAATAAGAATAAATTATTTACTTTATCTGTCCAAATCGGAATTAAAATGAGCTACATTGTCATTGATATATTTACTTTATCTTGGAATCATAATGTATTATTGCAAGTTATTAAAATGTTTTAGTTGATTATTACCATTATTTATTATAATAATTGGATTATTATAATTATTATTGAAAATAATTATTGTTAATAACAACAACATTATTATTATTATTAAAAAATGGGGTAAAAAGGAATTTTTGATTTTCACCAAGGATACAAATGTCAATTCACTTTTCACTTTCCATTTCTTGTCCTCACTCTCAACACCCCTTGGAAATGGTATTCCGATTTTACATTTTCAAATTTGTGGTGCCCACTCAAATTTCATTCCCATTTCTCCTCTTTATTTTGGGAGAAAACAAGTTAATGAATTCCATTCCCTCATTCCCATTTTCGTTTTTAATTAGTAAACACAATATAAATGGGATACAAACTTGATCTAAGTTCCATCTCATTTTGTATAGGCATAATAAAAATTAAGACTAATTTCGCACCGTTCAAAAGCCTGGCTGATCCAATTGTCCCAAATGTCGTGAATGTCTCGCTCAATTAATATTTAAATTTCCAGAAAAATACTTTAATAAGATTTAATTTTAAAATTTTCATATATTGAAATTTTTGTGTTTCAATTAACAACTCAATTGACATTAAAAAGAACATTGTAATATATTTGAAAAAGTAAAGAATATTATATATTGCTAATTAATTAATATATAATTAATGAGTAATGCGCTAATGAGAAATCTCATATTTTATCAAAATACGGGATTCTCTAAAAGATAATAAAAACACACACTCTAATATATTATAAGATAAAGTACATAGTATTAAAATATGTATAATTCTTACCTTCTAGTTTATCTCTTATTTCTCTTATACTTTAATAAAGTAATGAATCTTTTATTAGATATTGACTTATAATTAATAACATTAAAGAAAAAGTGATGTTAAATACATTGTTACTTGCGATGATTGGGATCACGATATAAATCCCAATTTCATTCGAAATTTACAAGTGGGACCTGTTTAGATGCCGAATCCCCACTTGTTTTAAAATTCTTCCTAATTATGTGAACAGATCTGTTTCTATCATTGTCAAGTCCCGCATCTGAATTAAGATTTGGGATTTTTTTTTTTGTTATCTCATGCTTGGAATATTGTAATAGCATTGATCAGGCCAATTCATTTGAAGTCGCATCACAGATTTAACATCATTGACAAAGTCTGCAAAGGATGGGTACCGTCTAATAAATGCAGTGGCTTTGAGTATGCCAATCAATATATTAGTTATGATAACATGATTGGCTTAAAATCTCTGCAGCTCAAGTGACCAAAATTTATTTGCCAATGCTCTATTGCTCTGGATAACGGATCATTAGAGTAAATTTTCCTAAACATTATACTCAAAACAAATTTGTGTCAAGATCGAGTAATGTTTAAGTTATTTGATTTTATTCAAATTTAAATTCTATGAGAAATAAAAAGTTATAAAATTGTTTGAGCTTTTTCCACTCTTTCACCTTTTTTTTTAAAAATAAATAAATAAAGGAATTACATCCAAGAAATACAGGTGTTGTATAAGGATCATGATTCTCTCCTGATTTAATCATATCTTGAGCAAATAATTCAATTGTTGATTGGTAATTAATAAATAAAAAAATAAAAGAAGTTGAATCTTACCCATACACTATCACTAAAAGACACATGACAGAATTTCTTGAAAAACTTAAAAGAGATCATATCAGGAGAGTATCATTTTCCGTTGCATAACAGATCTTTTTCATATGTGAGTGTGTTACGCATTTATTGTCAATATTTGCTTTGTTTTGAAATCACCTATGATATAGAGTGATGGTAGCGGAGGTTGACTGTGACCGATGGCGCTATCCCATATGGGCCATATAACACGCTTCTTATCTCCTAAGGTATGATGATTTGAGGGGTTTATTAAGGAGTCTCCAAATAATGATGGAAATTTCTGCAAGTATCTTGAATTTTTACATCTCAAAGCTCAAAAGTGGGGGAAAAGAAAAAAGAATCAAATATTCATGATCTATTAATCTTCTTAAACTTTGTGATTTTATTTGATAATTCAATAAGAATAATTTTGGGCTCACGTCTTACATATTAGAGTATATACGAAATTATGTAGATGATATAATTATGTTTCAAAATCATAATTAGTGTTGAGGCTGTCAAAATCACTTTTAGACATTTTAACGACAATTCCAAGCAAGTCCTAGGATTCAACATAATTACAAACCGTAAGGTTAAATTTCAAAATTTTTATCAAGAAACACAAATTGGATTTTTTTCTCCATTAAAAGAGTATTAAATCCTTTATTTATTTAAAATCTATTTGTTAAAGTTTTTTTGTCGTGTAGACTTTTTTAGGCTTCGCCCAGATATCTGAAGCATATTTTTCTCCTAAAACTTCCCTATGAACTTCATCTCTAAGGCTTAGAATGATGGACTACATGCCTTTCCTATATTTTCTCTAAGATCCTCATCATCAAGAAGTCTATTCCTAGTTGGATTTTTTTCTAGAGCAATTTCCAACTTTTGATATACTAGTAGGGCTTCAATTTTCACCTTTCAATGATTGGAGTCATTTTTTCCGTCAAACTTCTAAATGTCCAATTTAGTATGAGCAATGGAACCAAGCTTTAGCTACGCTACAATAACTCCCTCAATGATGTAAACACCTAAATAACTACCACAGGAGTTAACTATTCATTGTGGTCAATTATCTAAACATTATGTGTTATGGGTAGTTCTCTAACCACCATAAGCAATTCCAATTATGTCATAAAGCCTAAATAATTTCTGCAGCAGTTATTTAGCCATCATGTGCCACATATATTAAAACTTAAATGCTAAATCAGCTTCCAGTGACACAGGCGTACTTACCTACCTTGCTAATACACCTCAACTATCACCACGTTTAAATCTTTGCAGAAACTAGAATTTATAACTACAATCTTATATCATTCAATGCGGTGTATATGTGATGAACATTCAAGGAAGCATTAATTAAGCAAGGTCAAGCTTCCTCTTTTTCAATTGGTATATAGTTGGCTTTTCTAATTGACCTTTGAAAGAGATGGAAAATAGAGGGGGACTAAACAAAAGGCACTTTAATCAATACCAAGGGAAAGAAAAGATTGTTATAAACAGAATAAAAGGATGGAAAGGATAGAAAAAAAATGTTACCATTAATTGTTCTTCTTCTCTCTCTCTCTCTATAATAATTTTAATACCAAACTTAAAGAATTTCAAAAAAAAAAAAAAAAGAACCAAACCTGAAGAAGGAATAGGAAGGAATTGTCAAGGTCTCAGGATAGACTTATCATAAATGAATGAACATAAATTAAACATACTGAGAAGGAGAAAAACAAGTTAAATTAGGTATTAATCTTTTTAATTATTTTATACAAATTGATGTGGCATAAATTCATTGATTGGATAAAATATCAAAAGCAAATTATGTTAGCCTATAGGTACTTAATCCAACTAATTTAATCATGTCAAAAGTTTGTAGCTCTATTATTACTTTTTTTTCTTAATTCATGCATCGATTAACTATATACCATTTTATGTGTGGGAATCTATGAAAAGAGCTGAAGCAATTGAAAATAGAGCTCAAATTTGTTATGTGTACACTAGGTGGAAATATTTTTGTTGATTTCTCAAGTGTATGGGAGTTTCTCTTTTGTACTTTAGTGCGATTGTATCAATTGACCCAATTATTTATTACATTAAACTAATAGTTTTATACCATTATTTTTTGTGTTGGAATGAAATGTTATATAATCTGTTTTGAAATAGGAAAAAAGAAATAGAGAGCGAGTGAGAAGGAAAAGGAGATTCTCATGCATGCTTGGCTAGAGATGGTAATGGGCCGGGATGGTATGGGATTTGACAATTTCATTTTTATCCCACCTACTTAATGATGCATTTACCAATCAATAATCAAAATGGCTGAAATCAGGATAGACTTGAATTGAATGGGTTGGAATCAAAATGGAGAATAAGAATAAATTTTTTACTTTAGCTTTGCAAATTAGAATTAGAATGAGTTATCTTGCTATTAATATATTTACTTTATCTTGGAATCATAATGTACTGTTACAAATTATTAAAATAACCTTAGTTGATCATTATCATTATTTGTTATAATAATTTTGATTATTATAATTATTATTGAAAATAATTATTGTTAATAACAACAAATCATAATAATAATAATTATTATAATTATCATTAAATAGGGTAAAAATGAATTTTTAATTTTCACTAAGGATACAAATGTCAATTCACTTCTCTTTCTTTCCTCATTCTTATTCTCACCTACCCCTTGGAAATAGGATTCTTGTTCTACATTTTCAATTTTGTGGGGCCCACTCAAATTTCATTAACATTCCTCCTCCTTATTTTGGGACTAAACAAGTTAATGAATTTCATTCCTTCATTCTCATTTTTGTTTCTAATTAGTAAACAAAATATAAATGGGATACAAACTTGATCTAACTTCCATCTCATTTTGTATAGTTATAATCAAAATTAAGAATAATCTTGGACTGTTAAAAAGCCCAGACAATCCAATTGTCCCAAATGTCGTGAAAGTCTCGCTCAATTATATTTAAATTTCCAAAAAATGCTTTAATAAGATTTAATTTTAAAATTTTCATATATTAAAATTTTTGTGTTGAGCTTGCAGCTATGGTTTGTTGGAGGATTTGGGTTCAGCGTAATGATAAAGTTTGGAACAGCAGGTGTGGTCGGGTTTATCAAATTCTTAACTCAGCTGGTCACCTTCTTCACCAGTGGCAATATTGGAGGAAACAGATTCTGTTTGATGATGCGTTTGGGAGTAGTTTGAGGCATGGGGCTGTGTGTTGGGAAAGACCTCATGATGGATGGTTTAAGTATAACGTTGATGCTGCTGTGTTTTCATCTCAGTCGAAGATTAGCTTTGGTTGTGTGGTTCGCAACTTTGAGGGCAATTTCTTGGCTGCAAAATGTGACTGTTTTGCTGGAAGTTTTGGGGCTAGAGAAGCAGAGGCGCTTGGTGTTAGAGAAGCTCTTAGCTGGTTGAAATGTTTGCACCTTCCTTGTGTGATTATTGAAGTGGACTGTCTGCAGGTTTTTAAGGCTTTAACTGAGAATCTTTCAAGTCCCAATGGCTTTGGCCTCATCATTGAGGAATGCCGTTTCTTAGCTCAGGAATTAGGAGAAGTGCAATTCTCTTTTGTCCGTCGATCTGCGAACGTTGCTGCCCATAGAGTCGCTAGGGTGGGGGGTTCTTTGTCAGGTCCTAGCGAGTGGAGTGCTGTTCCACCTCGTTGGTTATTGAACAATTTGTAATCGAGTTTATTTAATGAATTTATCTTCAAAAAAAAAATTTGTGTTTAATTAACAACTCAATTGACATTAAAAAGAACATTGTAATATATTTGAAAAAGTAAAGAATATTATATATTGCTAATTAATAAATATATAATTAATGAGTAATGCTCTAATGAGAAATCTATATTTTATCAAAATACGGAATTTTTTAAAAGATGATAAAAACATACACTCTAATATACTATAAGATAAAGTACATAGTATTAAAATATGTATAATTCTTACCTTTTAGTTTATCTCTTATTTCTTTCTTGCTTTAATAAAGTAATGAATCTTTTTATTAGATAATGACTTATAATTAATAACATTAAAGAAAAAATGATGTTAAACATATTGTTAGTTGGGATTATTGAGGTCACGATATAAATCCCAATTTTATTCCAAATTTATAAGTGGGATCTATTTAGATGCCGAACCCCAACTTGTTTTAAAATTGGTCCTATTTATGTGAACCGATCTGTTTCTATCATTGTGAAATCCCGAATCTCAATTACGATTTGTTTTTTTGTTTTTTGGTTATCTGATGCTTGGAATTGGCACTGTTGAATGTTACAATAGCATTAATCAGGCCGACAGGTATGATGTCGCATCACAGATTTAACATCATTGACAAAGTCTGCAAAGGATGCGTACCGTCTAATAAATGCAGTGGCTTTGAGTATGCCAATCAATATATTAGTTATGATAACATGATTGGCTTAAAATCTCTGCAGCTCAAGTGACCAAAATTTATTTGCCAATGCTCTATTGCTCTGGATAAAGGATCATTAGAGTAAATTTTCCTAAACATTATACTCAAAACAAATTTGTGTCAAGATCGAGTAATGTTTAAGTTATTTGATTTTATTCAAATTTAAATTCTATGAGAAATAAAAAGTTATAAAATTGTTTGAGCTTTTTCCACTCTTTCACCTTTTTTTTTAAAAAAATAAATAAATAAAGGAATTACATCCAAGAAATACAGGTGTTGCATAAGGATTATGATTCTCTCATGATTTGATCATGTCTTGAACAAATAACTCAATTATTGATTGGTACTTAATAAATAAAAAATAAAAGAAGTTGAATCTTACCCATACACTATTACTAAAAGACATATGGCATAAGATCTTGAAAAACTCAGAAGAGATAGAATATCCTTTTCCGTTACATAATAGATCTTTTTCATATGTGAGCGTGTTACGCATTTATTGTCAATATTTGCTTTGTTTGGAAATCACCTATGATATAGAGTGATGTTAGCGGAGGTTGATTGTGACCGATGGCGCTATCCCATATGGACCATATAACACGCATCTTATCTTCTAAGGTATAATGATTTGAGGGGTTTATTAAGGAGTCCCCAAATAAAGATGGAAATTTCTGCTAGTATCCTGAATATTTACATCTCAAAGCTCAAAAGTGGGGGAAAAGAAAAAAGAATCAAATATTCATGATCTATTAATCTTCTTAAACTTTGTGATTTTATTTGATAATTCAATAAGAATAATTTTGGGCTCACGTCTTACATATCAGAATATATACGAAATTATATAGATGATATAATTATGTTTCAAAATCATAATTAGTTTTGAGGCTGTCAAAATCACTTTTAGATATTTCAACGACAATTCCGAACGAGTCCTAGGATTCAATTGATTTTATTTTGGTTGATTTTTTGTCTACGTTTCATTAAACTACCCGCCTATATCAGCATCCAAATCCCCCACCACCCCAACAAAAAATTAATATTAAATTAATTATCTAAGTCATACTCAAATTGTATCATAAATTTATTCATGTGACACTTAATATCATATTAAGTAATTATAACCTTTTTCAAGAATAATAAATTAATAATGTTATATTTTTTATATTCTAAATTAATTTTTAATTTTACTATTAAATATGTTAAATGAATTGATGGTTTAATATTTTGATACAATTAATAGATTAATCACATATGTATTTACTTAAATGTAACACGACACTAATTAGAGACGTGCGCGAATTGCCACCCCTACTCCCTCCCGTCCCATAAATGATTACACCAGTAAAGATAAAGGAGTAGGCAAGGGAGTTATTATGCCAGGTGTGATGTTTTGTTTCCTTTTACGAATGCATTGACACTTAATTCACTTTATTTTTTTTCCAAATTATTGTACCAAACAAATTTCGTTGTTAGATATACAGAACTTGTTTCTTTTTTCTATGTCTGTCACGTATTTAATTTCATCAACGGTTTTGTTTACCTGTTTATTAATTATTATCATGACTCATCATTTAATCAATACAGAAGTAGTGACTATGTTTTGTACGAAATGACGTGCGTTATGTATCTTTAATTGATTAGTGGAATCTTATTTAAAAAAAAAAAAAGAAATATTAGTGCATTAGTTTACCTGTAATTACTGTACTATAATGATTATAATTTTTTTTGTTATCGATCACAAATTTATAAAAGATATTGTGCGTCATAAGTAATGATGACTAATAGTGAATAACTTGTGATAATTTTTACGGTTATAATACATAAAGTTTGTAAAGTAGTTTTGCCCTGTACTAAATAAGAATGACATAATTTTATTAATTACTCTCAAGTCATTTGTTATAGTGTGACCACTGTGCATCATGTGCACAATAAATACATAATGCTAACAGTTTCATTGCATTTTAAAGTTTTTTATTCTATATCTAGTGCTTCTATTTATTGTCCCAAGATTTTGAGGAATACATGAAAAATCTGGAGCGATCGGTGCATTGATAAGGCTGCAATACAGTTTTGCTCATTGACATCACCAAACATTTATAATAAATAAGATAATGACTTGCAGAAGAATTCTCTCTATTTCATTCTCATTTTCGATCTACCTGGTCACTGGTGATATATAAAATAACCCTCACAACTCTATGGACTAAAATTTAGTTTCTGATATAGCTAGTAGATCAGCATTAAGAAGAATGTGGAGGCTTAAGATTGGAGATCATGGGACAAAAAAGGATCCATACATATTCAGCACAAACAACTTTGATGGCAGGCAATTTTGGGTATTTGATCCTGATGCAGGATCCCCTGAAGAGATAGCTGAGGTTGAAGAGGCCCGTTTAAATTACTTCAAAAATCGCTTTAATGTTAAAAATGCTTCTGAACTCATCTGGCAAATTCAGGTATTTTATTTAATGCACAAGCAACATTTTTTTTTTAAGTTACCAAAACATACATAACTTTTTATTTTTTTTCTACTAATTAATTGCAGATTTTAAGAGAGAAGAAGTTCGAACAAACAATTCCGCAAGTAAAAATTGGTGATCATGGAGAGAAGATTACACATGAAATTGCCACAACCGCACTGCGGAGGGCAGTTCACAAATTTTCAGCCTTGCAATCTAGCCATGGCCACTGGCCTGCTGATAATTCTGGCCCCTTGTTTTATAACACCCCATTTGTAATTATCGTTAATTCATAATTCTCTCAAATTTACAATCACAGTGCTCTCTTATTCATTCAACTATTAATCTAGCTTTAAAACTTTAAAAAATGTGCAGATAATTTGTTTATACATTACTGGGTATCTTAACATTGTATTCTCTAGCGAACACCGCAAAGAAATGCTTCGTTACACATATAATCATCAGGTGCTTAAAAATTCAATCATTGATTATTGTACAAAGGTTTAATTTCTCATGCACGTTGAATGATTTTCGATTGCAATATTATGTGAATTATATAAACAGAATGAAGATGGGGGATGGGGATTACACGTTGAGGGGCACAGCACAATGTTTGGTACTGTCTTTAATTACATATGCATGCGTTTACTCGGAGAAGGACCCGACGGTGGCGGGAACAATGCTTGTGCAAGAGCTCGAAAATGGATTCTTGATCGCGGCGGAGCAACCGGCATCCCGTCTTGGGGAAAGACTTGGCTTTCAGTATAATCCATCATTCTTCTTGCTAAATCTTGTGAAATCTTGATTATAAGCAACAATATTTTCGTAGTGATTTGATTTTTTTTTCCTTTGTCTAATAGATTCTTGGCGTTTATGATTGGTCTGGATGCAACCCAATGCCTCCAGAATTTTGGAAGTTTCCTTCCTTTCTACCTATCAGTCCAGGTTAGTTCATAGAACTTGCAAACATCCATCATTCATTATTGTTGTCAGTTAAATTTCCGGGCTTCCACTTTTATAAAAATGTCAATTGAGTATTTTCTGAGATGGAAAATTATCAATTGTTGGTCCGAATTATCTTACCTCAAAAGTTTGAATTTGTACGGCGGTTTATGCAAAGTTTACCTATTGTATCAGTTTTTCACATTTCCATTAACAATCAGCTTTTCACATTTCCATTAACAAGTTAAAAGCGTCTTGCTCTTGAAGTGTAGTTTAATGACAGGTGAAAAAATTCATACTTTTAGCAATCATTAAGGTAAAAAAATGATAATTATCGGATAAAAAATTGATTTTTTTTTGGCGAATGACGATATTAAATGTCCAAATCACTGTTATGACATCATCAATAGTTAATCTCTATTAATGACAAGAAGGAAAAGTGATATAATTTGTTGCTGAACAAATAATAATTTTTGGGATATGTTTTAAAGATTGAGAAAGCTTCATGGGGACGATAATTTCTCCATTGGAAAATGATTATTAGGGCATTGAGAGGGCAAGCGGGCAAGGGTAAAGTAATTAAATAGCCATAACATTATTTTGGGGGGTGACTTTAATTATAAGCATAAATCAACGGGTTGAACAGATAGTTATTTTTGGTTTGACACAAGTTCAATTTTAATTTCAAATTGAAAATTGATGCTGCAATATCTCTTATAATTAAGTTCTAAAATATGCTGTGAGTTCAAATCTTATTCTGAATTTTCATTTTCTTTCAACATTACAGGAAAATTGCTTTGCTACTGTCGGGTGACATACATGCCTATGTCATATTTGTATGGAAAAAGATTTGTCAGTCCAATCACACCGCTTATTTTACAACTGAGAGAAGAGATTTACACTCAACCTTACAGCGACATTCATTGGAGTAAAATGCGACATTTCTGTGCAAAGGTTCTTTCATTAAATTGATTTCATCTTATTTTAACTTCTTTTTTTTTTTTTGGGCGCCGGCGGGAGGGGGGGGGGGGGGTGGGGGGCGGCTTGTGGAGGCAATTGTGCTTTAATATCAAGACGTTCAGTAAATAGTTTTCAAGTATACATCCCTTAATAATTAGAGCTTTTATTTTTATATTCCACATCAGCAGTAACTTATAAGTGTGGGTGGACACAATTAGTAATCAGGAAAGACTTCAGCCTCCTTCGAGCTATTATTCTTCTTTTAAATGTATTCTAAACCCCTATTCTAAGAGTTAATTAAAAATAATTTGGACACATTTTTTATATAACAATACTTATATTTTAATGACCTTGCAATTTAATGGTAAGAATGTTATTCAATAGTTTAGAGAATGGTTCAAATTCTAATAGCCATGTAATTTTGTATTTTTAGATATCTTATGGAGACTACTTAGATTTTTTCTTTTAATTTTGTGGAGATTACTTAGAAAAAGATTACTGTCACAAATGTGGCCATAATAAACTCTAATATTTAAATTAAATAATTTATTACTATTTTTAAAATTTAAAAGAAAGTTTTGGGGCCAATGTGTCCGTAGCCCATTGGTACACCCATGACAACGTTGAGGTCATGGGTTCAAGTCCCAACGACTTGATTCCTTCCTATAATAGGGGTTGAATAGTCTCCCCACGTTAGGGTAGAATCAATCACCCTCCGATATTAATAGTAAGGGCAGACTTCCCTTCAACTTTAAGTGAAAGGTTGACATTCGGGCTGTTTCACAATAGAATTATTCAAGAGAATCCCGACTGACTTATGATTGTATTGTAATATATTAGTGTATAAAAAAAAAAGTTTTGGGACATTAAATGTGTTCAACTAAACAGTTAAAAAATTGAATGCCCCCAATTAAAGTAAGCTCTCCCTAATTTAAGTGTCCAGTCCGCTACCTTCCAGCCACATAATCAAAATACAAAACGGAATCTCAGTCAATCGAACGAAAGGTCATACATTGAGAGACTTTATTGCTTGATGCAATGATCAATTGATTATGAAAGTTTTTTTTTTTTTGCAGGAGGATATCTTCTTTCCTCATACTTCCGTTCAAAACTTGCTTTGGGATACTCTATATAATGTAGTTGAGCCCGTTCTTAATCGTTGGCCTCTTAACCAATTGAGAGAGAAGTCTCTAGAAATTGCAATGAATCACATTCATTATGAAGATGAGGCCAGCCGGTACATGACTATTGGATGTGTTGAAAAGGTAAATGAACTAAAGTAATAAATACGTTTATATTTCCAGACTCATATATGTTAACTGATACATGCTTCATCGAACAGCCATTGAATATGCTCTCTTGTTGGGTCGAAGATCCTAACAGCGATTATTTTAAGAAGCATCTTTCTAGGATCAGCGAGTACTTATGGGTTGGAGAAGATGGAATGAAAGTGCAGGTTCGTATAATTTCGTCCTGCATTAATTATATTATAAGCAAACAAACTTTTAACATTTTTCTTTTGATTATATTTTAAAATCTTGTAGGAAAAAAGCTGTACTTTGGCTAATAATTTTGGGGGAATCCTCAACTTATGAGTTAACACACCCACCATTGGAATGCACACTATTATTCCACGTGATAAAAATTACAGTAAATAGAACACGCCATACATGTGTGGACTAGTTCGTACATGATAGGGGGACGAATCTCAATTCATCTAAAGAATAATTCTTGCAATAAGAATACAAGTTTGGAAAATCCAACTCAAGAATTAGTTTCTGGATATTAGCTAGATCCATTGACTTTTATAATCTGATCACTATAGCCATAGATGTGAAACAATACAAATAATGCACATTTTTAATCCAACTAATTTGATGTTAATTAGATTTTTTTTAAAAAAAAAATTGTGATGCAATGCACTGACATGTTAAAATGGTCAATTTACTTTCTAGTAAGGACGTTCCTCCATTTTAAAATTAAGATTTGGACTAGATGACAATACCTAATAAATTATAAATATACAATATTAGCTATATATATGCTCAGGAGTGACGTTCTCACTATTTTTTTGTGCAAAGTCTACGTTTTACAACGTTGTGTAAGGAATTATCTTATAAAGGGTCCCCTATGTTAATAAAATAAGGGACAAGCTGAATATATATATATACACACTTTAATATAATGTATTTTACTTTTTAGTGTATTAAAATATAGGTTTTTTTCTTTTTTATCCTGTCTTTATCATATTAAGGTAAAGGAACTCTTAGTAGACATAAACTCTATATGTACCTTCCTAATATCTAGCTTAACCTTGCACTTTAAATCTGTGAACATCCACACTTCGAGAGTTTTCAATATTTTTTATCGAAACATGCTTTTAAATATATATTGCAATACAATGTATTTGTCTTTTGGTGTATTAAAATTTATGTTTTTTTAAAAACTTTTAACTAGTCTTTTACCATACATACAAAAGTAGAGGTAGGGATGACATTTAAATTTAGATCCGGCCCGGATCCGCAAAGATTTAGAAGATTCAGATCCACATATTAAAAAATACGGATATAAATATGAAAATTTGGGATCCGCAGTTATCCGGATCCGGATATGAATAAATTTTATTTTAGATTAAAAATTAAATTAAAAAATATATTAAAAATTAAATAAAAAATTAAAAAATAAATTTTATTTGTGGATTTATGACGTTGTTGTATATTATTCATGTTGAATTATTAATTATTGGATTATGATTGAATTTTATTTGATATTATTAAGTAAATTATTGAATTTGATTTTAAATTAAAAAATAAAAATAAAAATGTATATTAAAATAAAAAATAAAAAAATTAAATTTTATTTGTGTATTTATGATGTTGTTGTATCTTATTCATTTTGAATTATTAATTGTTGGATTATAATTGAATTTTATTTTATATTATTAGGTAAATTATTGAATTTTATTTTAAATCAAATTAAAAATATATATTAAAATTAAATTTTATTTGTAGTTTTATGAGATTATTGTATGTTATTCATGTTGAATTATTAATGTTGAATTATGATTAGATTTTATTTGATATTATTAGGTAAATTATTGAGTTTTAATTTTTACGGATCCGGATATCTGGAATATTCGCCCGCATCTGTTGCAGATATTATCCGCATCCGGATCCGCATCTTTTTTTGCGGATCTAGATGTGGGTCTAGATATAGAAATATTAATGCGGATCCGGATCCGCATCTTTTTTTGCGGATCTAGATGTGGGTCCAGATATAGAAATATTAATGCGGATCCGGATCCGCATCCAGATATAGAAATATTAATGCGGATCCGGATCCGGATGCACCTACTTCTAAATCTGGATTCAAATTTTGCCAACCCTTAGTAGAGAACCCTCACTAAAAAAGGAATCCACACACACACACACACACACCTACCTACCTAATATCTAGCTTAACCATACGTTTTAAAATTTGCTAACCTCCGCACAAGAGAGTTTTCAATATTTTTGTCGTTGTAAGCTGAAAAGTTATTGTTAACAATTAATACATGCAGAGCTTCGGTAGTCAAACATGGGATTGTGCTATTGCCGTTCAAACTTTACTTGCTTGCAGTCTTACTGACGAAATTGGTCCAATACTTATGAAAGCACATGACTTCCTTAAAACGTCTCAGGTTAATTTTCATACTTATGTTTTGAAATTTTTATACATAGGACACCCCCACAATTTTTTTTTTTTTGGTTCACACATATATATGCATGCAATTTGGCAGGTCACTGATAATCCTCCAGGAGATTTTAAAAGAATGTTTCGTCATATTTCTAAAGGAGGATGGACATTTTCTAATAAAGATCACGGATGGCCAGTTTCTGATTGTACTGCAGAAGCCTTACTGGTAATTAAAGTTGATTGAAATGGCCATTTTTGGGTAAACAAGGCAATCAAAGTGGCCATTACTTTTCATATAATTTTGCACATAAATTTATAATATCTTTCGTATTTCACGAATGCAGTGTTGTCTACACTTCTCAATGATGCGACCAGAAATTGTTGGAGAAAAAATGGAACCTGAAAGATTTTATGATGCTGTTAATTACGTACTTTCTCTGCAGGTAAGGAGCGAACAATTTATATTTGCGACCTTATCATTTGCATGTATTGTTATTAAATTTTATACATTTGACCAAAAAGAAAAAAAAATTAATCTTCGAACATCAATTGCATATATGAAATAAGATCTTATCCTAATTTAAGCTCTCTTAAGTTTTGAAGATTTTGTATGCAATGGTGAAACAAGATTTAGTTCAATGGGGGCCATAATGGAGAAAACATAAACTTAAATTGACTGTAACATTATATCAATAAAATTGAAGAGGCCAATAGGGGGGGTCATAGTATGGAAATCATAGAATATTATAGGCTACAACAAATTCATGTAAAACTAAAAAAATCTAGACATAAAATTTGCATAAACATGGAAAAATTCCAATAAAAATGTGTCAATTCAGGATTCAGTATTTTATTAAAGTTTGAAAAAGTTATTAAGTTATATTGTTTAATAATATAATGGTATTATACAATTAAGCCATATGACTTAATATCTTTTCTGTGCTTTAATAAAATTTAGGATCCTAAACTTGATCAATACTTAAATTTCAATTGATACATTTTTTCTTCATGTAGTTTTTGTTGTCTTTTTTTTTTTAACTTGGGGATGACCAAACGACAATAGGCTCGTACATAGTGTCCCACTTGCATGTATGACTCGTGTTCATTACTGATTGTGTATAGTGAAGATTTAATTATTCTTATATTTTGATGTATTAATCCTAAAATACCCACCCATTTTGTGTTTAGAGAAAGTTATTTTGTGGGGAAAAGACATCTACATCCTCAAGATTTTGAGAAATGGTCATATAAATCCATATTTTCAATAAGGGACACCAAGAAATCCTTTTGACTATAATACCCTATATTTCTATTGACTTAAAAAAAAAGTAGCTCCAATGATTTAAAATAAATAGAAGTGTAATATATGTTAAATGAATGAAACAATATATTTTTAAAATAATTTTAATATTTAAAAAACATTTTAATACTTTAAAATCTTATATTATATTAAACTAAATTTTATAATAAATAGAAACTTAATATTAAAATAAATACATAAAAATTTAAATTATTTTCATAATGTTATATAAAATAATTTCAGTATGTGAGATATATTTTATTAATTTTAAAATCTATTTAACACATAGGTATATTTAAAAATTTTATAATAAACACATATATATTATTAAAATAAATATAATAAAATAAATATACTAATTTGCATTTGAAAAGTTATTTGTTCTATTAAAACATATTCTAATATCATTAATCTACTAGACAAGTTAAACTATTTAAATTATAGTAATATTTATTAAAAAAATTTAAAATTTTAATTTTTAGTTACTATCTACTAGGATATTATAGTAAAAAAAGAGTTTTTGTATCCCTTATTAAAAATTTAGGATCTACATGATAATTTTCCCAAACTTTAGAAGTGTAAGTGTTCTTTTCCCTTATTTTAATAATGGGTAGGGATATTTCCACCCCATTATTTGTGTAAATCGACCCCACTTCTAAGAAATATCTACAATATATACACTTTTTTTTTAAGAAATACAGATCAACAAAAATATTTATGTAATTAATCAATTAAATCATTCTCATTTTTTTTACTTATTTGTTTTTTTCTTACAATTAAAGTAGCTTTAATATAAGTTCTATTTAATTATTTTGTTTTATGACATAAAATGACCCACTTGCCTCAAAAAAATATGTATTCTTATGTATCTAATACTTTAGGTACTTAATTTTGTGACTTATAATCTAACTTCTTAAATGAAATCTAATAATTTTTAATATTTTACATGTAAATAATATAAATTTGACAGCCTAATAATTTAATGAGTATTTTCTCATAAAGACATATGTTAGTTTAATTAAAAATTAATAATCATACTAATAAAGTAGAATTAACTATTTAGAAACAATGAATTTTGTATAAAATTAAAATAAAGTTTTTGGTATTTTTACCTTTTAAGGGTAAAATAATCAATTTAGATTTTGGTTGAAGCAATCTTATTAGTAAAATATAATAAAAAAATCTAAGTCACGATAAAATAAATTAAGATAGATTTAATTGATTAATTCTTTTTAATTCTTCTTTATTTGAAAATTTTAAAAATAGTGAGAATTTTTTGTAATTATTTTCTAAAAGTGGGGTGGATTTACAGAATTTATGGGGTAGAAATTCACCATCCTTTAATAATTTAATCTTTCTAAAAAATAATTGTTCATTGTCTCATTAGTTAAAAGCTTTTTATGCAGAGTGAAACTGGTGGAGTACCAGCCTGGGAGCCAACGGGAGCACCATCATGGTTAGAGGTAATAATTTTGAACATATAAATTTTTTTCTAGCATTAATATGCAGTTTCATTTGACTAACCACTAAAGTTCAAATCCTAAAGAAATATAGAGTTAAAAAAATCGGTTTAAACTTTTCCATTTCCTATTTTTTACTAAATTTTCTTAACCCATTAATATCTATATTAGTTGAATTTTTTTTTTTTTTTGGTTCTTTTTTCAGTTGCTCAATCCTATAGAATTCCTTGATGAAGTCATCATTGAATATGAGTAAGATTTCTTCAAATTTTTGTTTGATCTTACACAAATATTCTTGCTATAAATTCCAGCGCAGACTTATTAGCGATTGTGAATTGTGTTGGATCCAGTAAAGTTGAGTGCACTGCATCAGCATTGAAGGCAATGACTTTGTTTAAGAAGTTATATCCAAAACACAGGACAAAAGAGGTTAAAAACTTTATCGCCAAGGCTACAAAATTTATTGAAGACATACAAAAATCTGATGGTTCTTGGTACGTTTTCACTATAAAAAGGTCGTGATTATTTTAAGGTGTATGGTATGTTTTGTTTTGTTTTTTTTTTTTTTTTTAATTTTAAATTTTTTAATGGGTTGATAACAAAATTTTCTTCTATCGTTCGAGCCTCAACTCAAGCCCATGTTTTTAAAAGAGGCCCAGATCCTTAAAAAGCTTGCCCGAAGTTGGATAGGACGGGTCTTTTTTAAATGATGCCTTATTTTTAGCCTCTTAGTTTTAGTATTTGATTTTATTGTTTTAATTAACTAAAATAATTCATTTATTTCTTTTAAGAAAAAATTAAGGGTTAGGCCAAGCCTACGCTTTTGTTCTACGACTAGATCCAAGTCCGATACTAAACAGACTTTAAAAACAGAATGTTAAAGTCTTGTGAGTTGAGGTAGGTTAGCAGGGACAGACTGACCATCCTTTTTGCCCATCTAATTCTCTCCCTATCTTTCTAATTCAACTATTTAACTAATACATTGTCTAATTAGATAGCTTAATTTATCTATTTTTCACCAGTTGAATGTCAAATTTGTATGAGTTTTAAGTTATATTAGACTGTAGAAATATTCTTTTACCCTTAAAAAATTAGTTTCAACGAATAAAACAGTAGTGATATGGTGTCTTAGGGGCGGTTAGCTTGATAATTGACTCAAATGTCTAAAGGAGTATTTACCAAAACTAATTAATAATTTCTTTTAAACTTTCAATGGTCATCAAAACTCATAAAATGATCAAAATTCGTTTGCACAATTATTCGATTTTTTCCAAGATTTTAAGCAGAGCCTAGAAAATTGTTTATAAAAAATTAATTATGCTTTGACAGGTATGGTAGCTGGGGAATCTGCTTCACGTACGGTGCATGGTTTGCAATTTCAGGGCTAGTCGCTGCAAAAAAGACTTACAGCAATTGTTTAGCTATTCGTAAAGCAACAGATTTTTTACTCAAAATACAATGCGAAGACGGTGGTTGGGGAGAGAGTTACCGTTCCTGCCCAAACAAGGTAATTTTTTTGGATTTGATCAATAATTATAGATGTATAAAAAATTTAATTCCCTCAAACATTATTAACCTCATTGTTCTCATGAAATCATTGATAATAAAATAAAAAAATACTAGATCCTAAAATAGTTAGTAGGTTTTGCTATAGTTTTGCTACGATTGAATATGATTTAGTTTTAATCATTCAGATGTTTTATTAAGAACTTAATTATCGCATATGATAGAATTAAGTGCAAAATTTTGATTGAACATATTTTCGGACTATAAGTTTGTCAGCTTTTGTTCTTTTTTTTTCCTATATAAAATATGAATAAATATGAGTTTAACTAAAATCTAAATAGATATATATGAAAGTATGAATCAGAATGATATACTTTTTTTTTGGTTTTTTTTTTCATCTCTAAATGAAAAATATTGTTTTCAAATATTTATCCTCATAAAAAATATAGGTAAGAAAAAATAAAGTTTTCTTAAGGTAAATATTATTCGAATATATACATTCAGATCGTTACGAGCTCAGAAATATATAAATTTGAACAAGCAAACGACAAATTGCTACCTGAATTTTAAGCAGGTTTTCTTGGAGTATAGTAACTAGTTTTCCGATTTCTTTTTATTATTATTTTTTTCAGTTTTACATTTAAAAAATTAATAATTTTTACAAAATATAATCATTGTATTTGGTGATGTAGAAATATATACCTCTTGATGGAAACCGATCGAATTTAGTACAAACTGCATGGGCTATGATGAGTTTAATCCATGCCGGACAGGTAATTGGCTGCTAATTACTAAACAATTGTTTTCCTTAACAACTTGTACGATTTACGAATTATATATTCTGCTAAAAAATAGAAAAAGTAATTCCTTTCATTTTGTCATTACCTAAATTTAATCTGTTTGTGAGTTAGATGGAGAGAGATCCTACTCCTCTTCACCGTGCTGCGAAACTGTTGATAAATTCGCAGCTGGAAGATGGTGATTTTCCCCAACAGGTAATTCTCTTTGATTATTACGAAAAAAAAAACTATGGAAACAATAATTATAATGCATTACGGATGTGAAGCAGTATTTATTCTTTACCAGAAAGTTCTGACATAAAATTTTCATACAAATTTACATTGATCTGATAAAATTTAATAGTGAAGGTGTAAAATCAACAAGAAAAATGAATGTTGATAACTCATCCACCTCCTTTATTCTTTACCATTGGATTTGATGAGACTAATGCATATAAATTTGTGTCAAATATTTTAGACAAAAAATTAAGTTGAAATAAATAATCTAACCCATTATATAAATGATTATTTAATAATATTGAAATATTTTTAAAATCAAAATAGTAAGTCACATGGGCATTAGGTGGTGCCGCAGTGATGCTGAATGGTGGACTTTTTAGATATTAAACATACCATCGAGGCATCGACTCAAAATTTTGAGATCTATTTGATGGCTGGGTGGGCTGCGTTCGAAGCACAACCCAAACTATGGAGACAATATTAATAAAAATAATACCATATGTCACCTTTTTATTTGCATATTATGTTCAACATATTAACGATATAGTTTGTATTTAAACTAATGTTGCTTGTGTATGTGTGTCTATATATATAACTCAACCAAAAGTGTTTTATAATTAATTACTATCCACTCTTAATTTTAGAGAATTAATTACTCTATCACGTTAGTTTTTTCCGATAACTAAATAATAAACCATGTAACAAAAATATTTATAATTTCAAACAATAAAATTTTCCCCATTACCTCCTTTCAACCTCTCTTTTTTTACTTGTCTTATCAGTATCTCCCTCACCACCAAAAAGCACAGATATTTGACTTTGGTTTATTCAAAACAGAAAGCAAGTGCCTGAGAAAAATATGGTGTATTTATTTTTACACGTATTTCTGTCTTCTTGTGATACCAATCAATTTCTTCTAGCTTGGAGTTTGTTCATTGAGAATAGGAAGAACATAGAGATGGAGAGAGTAAGAACATAGAGGTGGAGAGAGTAAAGAGAAAAATAAACTTTTAGTAAATTATATTTTAATTAACAAATTTAAGGGTATTTTTATTGTTTTATTAAGATTAGATGTATTAGAGATAAATACGTACATTCATCAACCAAATATGGTTGATCATCAAAAGAAACAGAAAAATTAATGAGGTGGAGATGGATTAATGACTTATCGAAAATCTAGCGGTAAATTAATGATAGTCAATTTATTCAAATGTATATTTAAATTTACCTAAAATAAAACATAAGATACTTTTATGAGTAATTCTATGATTACAATTTTCTAAGTAATATGACATTTTGCAGGAAGATAATAACATATTTGGATTCTAACCCAAATTATAAAGACAATATTATTAAAATTATACCATATGTCACTTGTCGATTTACATATTTATGATATATAATTTTTATCTAAACTGATGTTACATATATGTAAATGTAGAATTCAACCAAAAGTTGGGGTGATAGCGAAAAAATTATAGATAATAAAATCAATCATCATCAGTTAATATAATGATTGATACTATTGGGATTTCTTCATATAAATTATATAAGTGTAATGCTATTACTCCAAGTAAAATGACTATTTAATATAAAAAAATTCATTCTAAAGTGTTATAAATTGATTGATTACTTGCTGATTGGTGGCAGGAACTCACTGGAGTTTTTATGGAGAATTGCATGTTACATTACCCAATATATAGAAATATTTTTCCGATGTGGGCTTTGGCAGAGTACCGATCAAGGCTTCTACTACCGGAGATTTTCTAAAACTGTGTGCTAGGGATCAGATTATGATTCTACATAGCTAAAATAGAGACCATAATATCATTCATATATATTTATATATAACCAAAATTATTGTCATTTATGACATATAATTACAGTAGGAAGTATCATAATAATTATGGTATGTAATAATACAAGTACGAAATATCACCCAACTATGTAATTGATTATGATTCTATTATGTTATTCATATTCTTGTATAATAAATTATGACTTTTTGAGCAACATTAAATCAATGAGACTAAGGGCCAATTTGGTAATGTTAGCTTTTAAAATA
>NW_006262274.1:5393251-5509907 GCF_000493195.1 Citrus x clementina
GCTGGGGTTTTATATCGATTAGCAGAGCAGCGAAAGTGGGCGTAAAACTTATTGTTAAACTGTTGTAAGAATATAAATTATTAAATTAGATATAATGTTGAATTAAATTTATTTATACATTTATAAACATGCATATAAAATATTTTTTATTGTGGATATATAATAATTAACAACTAATATAAATATTTTATATTATTAATTTTGTTTTTTATTTTGTTATCTCAATGTAATTAATAATAATAAAATAATATTTAAAGTTAATGATTTTATTTCCTAATTAATAAGGCCATTTTTAGATTTTTATAATATACATGAGGATATATATGAAATTATATTAAATATAAAACTAATTCTTAAAATCAGATTTTGAAAAGTTATCCCTTCTTTTCAAAATCTGCTATAGGATAGGGTGATTTTATAAAATGTAAATTTTAAAAAAATTTATCAAATGCTGAAATTAGTTTTTATCTTTTCAAAATTAATTTTGAATTTTGAAAATTAATTTTGAATTTTCCAAAAACAATCCAAAATAGACCCTAAATACTTTTTTTGGTTATCTCAACATAATTAATGAAAAAACAATTGCCTATTAGTCAAATAATTAGAACCCCATCTAGTCTTAGATGAAATTTGAGCTTGAATCCAAAATCCTACATGTCGACCATATCATCAAGTTTTTTCCATTGTTTCAAAGGTCATTCCCATTAATGGTATTTTAAATTTATCAACATGATTTTTTGGATTACTTGTTTCAGCATTCGTCTCTTGAATTGCTTCATCCACCTAGACAAAATCTCATATTTTAGATCATGGTGAAATAAAAAGAACTCATAATCGAACTAATCATAAACATCAAAAGAAATTTTTTTCCCTAAATGCCTAATTAAAAATAAATTTGTTTGATATTGAAACGAACATCTTTAATCAATTATATCTATTGCTAATTTTTTTTCAATGATCTTGTTTAACGGAAGTGAAAAATAGACAAAATCAAATGTTGGATCCTTAATTTTATTCTTATATTTTAGAGAGAATCAAATGATTGGCTTATAATTGTGCTACTAATAGTCTTATAAGGTTAAACCGAATTAAAAGTGATCTTATTAATGTTTTCAGTAATTTGGGTTTTAATGTATTTAATAGGGTGTGGTCTTGAATGTGTTAGACTTATGGATAATTTCAATTTCTATGATTGACTGAAATAAGAATACCTAATGATAAATAGGAAAATTATCTGTGTAAGTGGTAGTGGCCCCAGATCACACGTAACATTCTATTCTCTTCCGATTAACCATCATCAAAAAGAGCACACAGAGAAAGTTAAAGGATTCCTTAAGATAACTTGTTGATCTGCAAGGTAAATTGCACCGTACTAGGCAGTAATTGGTGCCTAGTAATTGGTCGTTATGGATTCAGGTACGCTTTCACATATTCAATCATTGATTCTTAGGTGAAATCACATGAATGTTCTTGAAATTTAGGTGATGATTTTCATTAAAGGTTAATTATTTTCTAACATCAAGTCATAATAATTATGAAGAGAAAATAGAAGGAAAGAAAAGACAATATATAATAATATGTTGTATGGCTGTTAATTTTTAGTTTTGTTGTTAATAAAAGTAAAAGCCAGCATTTAATTCATCCATTGATTGGGTTATTGTTGAAGGTTCAAGATTTTATGTAAATTATTATGCAAAAAAATGGGGGCTCTCCATCCTATCCCATGTTTATTTGTTTAATTTTTTTCTTTAATTTAATCATTGTATGAGAGAGGGCTTGATAATTCTCAAATATATAGACACCAGCCAACAACATGTTGATTGGTTTTTGGAGCATGACAGTGTTGGAAGAGTGCTCTGAGCCTTTTCGTAAAAAAAAATAAAAAATAAAAACTAAAAATTGTATGATAATTGAGAATTGAGATGGCAGAAAAATTCGCAAAGGATCATGAGTTCAAATAAACAATCATGGACATGCTAAGCGATACTGCCAACAAAGGTTCGAGCATGACAATTAGAGTTTAAAACTAACGAGAAGGGGTGGCTCTCAACTCATAATTTTTTTGTGTTAAGAGATTATTAGATATTACGAAAATAATGAAAAAATAAGTTATAGATATTGATTTTAGTAGTGGTGGAACTGGCAATCTTTCCATTAAAAAAAAAAAAAAAATCTACTCACAGACAATGACTTTGCTTCAGAAACACGTCCAAGACTCCGAGTCATTTTAGTAGCCAATAAAGTCAAAATGTTGAGTCTCCAGTTTCAGAAGTCTTGCTTCAGGAGCGCGTCCAACACTCCGAGGTCAATTAACCAACAAAGTCAATTAGTCAATACAAAAGGTTGAGTCTCCACCTTCAGAAGGCCGGATAAGGTAAATTAACAAGCTTATCAATTGTCATGAAAAGAAGATAAACTTGAAGGCAAGTAGATTCAACCTCCCTAATTTCTATTCTCTAAGTTGAAAAGGCCCACGATCAATGTGTACAACACGCAAAACTTGAGAAAATTTTAAGTTGAATCGGTCCATGATCGAAGTGTACAAAACGCAGAACTTGTGAAAATAAAACTCGTTCTCACTCCCAAGTATATCATTTTATAAGGTTTTATGACAATTTGTTAAATAGGGATGTCCAACAGCCATGTCGAGCCAGCATGGTCCATTAGAAGTAGGCCTGTGAGGGCACACGGGCCGAGAGATTGGTGTAGTGTAATGTGCCCAAACAGAGTGTTAATATTTGAACCTCTCCATTTGTATCTATAGTCCCTACTAATCACTTTTATTCAAATATTCATTTTATTCTCATGTAGATTTAGTGAAAACACAAATAATTTTTAAGTACACCTACATATTAATCTATTTTTATAAATCCTAGCTTCTATTCTTAAATGATTATCTCTTCTTAAATATATTAATTGATTTTGCAATTAGCGAAAATAGTTTCCGGCTCTCGTTAATCTACCATAAGAGATTTGGTATTCAATTCACGATCCCATAGTAAGGGAACAAAACAGAAAAAGGTCTTCCTTCTACAGTACTCTGTTTCGCTCTGAAAGAAGTACTGTGAATGGAAGTTAAATGAGTCGTCATGACTCCATATGTCACTCACTTGTTGAGTGTTTTGTTTATTCCTTTGAAACATATGTTACGGTTGTGAGTTGGTGAGCTATTAAACGTGGGTAGGAAATTCAGAGGGAGTGAGTGCTTGTGAGTTGGTACGAGAGTCATTACTGCTTGCGAATTTATGTCGTTAAAAGTAATGGATACGGAGGAGCTCATACGGAAGTGTAGTGCTATAACCTTACAAGAAGAAGAGAATGATAAGATCACTTTTGTAGAAAGTACATAAGAGAAAGGATTGAAGCTTGCTGTAAGCTGCTTGGTGGGTAAAACCGTGCTTAATAAAGGAGTCAATATCGAAGGACTAAGAGCTGCGATGCAACAAGTGTGGAGATCTGTTAAAGAATTTAAAGTGGAATGTGCTGGCAACAATGTATTCATCTTCAAGTTCAACTCTGAAGAGGAAAAGAAAAGAGTGTTCATGGGCGGTCCCTGGCATTTTGTTGGAGCTTTGATAGTGATGACAGAACCGAAAGGTATTGGGGATGTTAACGACCAGTCCTTCACGCATGCGTCCTTTTTGGGTACAAATCCATAATGTGCCTATCATGTGTATGCATAAAGGCGCAGTCCAAAAGCTGGGAGAGAAAATTGGAGATGTTGTCATGTTGAGGAGGTTGAAATTGATGAAGATGGGGAATGTATTGGGATATTTGCTCGGCTGAGAATTTCAATAAATAAAACACAGCCTCTTAAGAAGATTTTATTTATTGAATCAGAAGGGAAAAAAGAAGATTCTGATGGCAGTGGTGTATGAGAGATTGTCAGACTTTTGTTTTTGTTGTGCATTTTAGGACACCAGTATAGAGAGTGTCTTAAGTATCGAGGGCAGCCAAAGGAAAAATTGCCATATGATATGTGGTGGAAAGCCAAAACTGCAGCTGAGAGAGCAAAGCTAACAGAGATAACTTCCATGGATAATGAGCACCATAACCAAACTCTCTCACTTGCAGCTTCAAGGCAACAATGCACTGAACCCAGTTCTAGGAAGCAGTTCAGGGGCAACACATGTTGGGAAAAGCAAAAATGCAGAACAAATAAGAGTGAACCATGTGGCAGGAGTAGTTAAAGAGCAATCAATGCAAAGTATTGAAGGATCGACGCAGCAGCTCATAGACTGCAAAATGCAAGCTAGCATAACAGATACTATCGACTCTATTGGAGCCGTGTGCAAAAAGGAGGAAAATAATGGAGGGAAGGAGATTGTAATTGAAAGTGGGAGAGAGAGCTATAAGAAAGTGATTCACAAAAAGAATATGCAACTTCGAGAGCAAAACGACAAGGGGGAAGTGATAAGTGGGCTGAAGAATGCTAATCTAAAGCTCAAGGGGAAAAAATGGAAGTTACAAGCTAGGAACCTAACGAGCAAAGGAGAGAGCACAATTGGCCCACTTCTGACTAAAAGGCTTAGGATTGAGAATACTGAGCCAAGTCCAGAAAAGAAAAGATAAAAAATGGGGAGTCCATGCTATCCTTTAACCAACTTTATTAAAACAAATTCCCCTGCAGCTAAAATCAAGTTGAGCTGGGAGCAGTTTAAGAGAACGACAGTGGAAGATGCAGCAGCAATGCAAGAAGATTTATCGGCAGTGGCTGGTGAATAGCCCCCTCGGAAGCCATGAAAATATTAAGATGGAACGTTCGGGGTTTGGGGAATACCCGGGCATGCCTAGAAGCGAAGAAAAGTCTCCAAAAACACAGACCTCAAATTTTGCTTTTCTGTGAAACCAAATTGTTAGCTGTGCAAGCTAGCGAAGAGTATAAATGACTGAATTTTGAGAATTATTTTGCTGTAAATAGGAATGGCTTAGGAGGAGGACTAGTATTATGTTGGAGTAGAGATATTCGTGTAAACATCAAGTCATTTAGTAATCATCATATGGATGCTGTAGTCCAGTTCGAAAATAGAAAGCAATGGAGGTGCACATGTGTTTATGGTCATCCAGAAATGCAACAAAAACATCATACTTGGACACTACTTCAAAGGCTATCAGGTTTGTTTAATCTCTCATGGTTGTGTTTTGGCGACTTTAATAAAATCTTGAACTTAAATGGGAAGTGTAGTGGGAAAGACCGAAATTTGAATATGGTGACTAGCTTTAGAGAGGTTGTTCAAGCTTGTAATTTAGTGGATTTAGGCTGCACGAGCTATACCTTTACTTCGTCCAACAGTAGATTTGGCCCCCATCTTATTGAAGAGAGATTAGACAGGTTTTTATGAAATACTAACTAGGCAACCCAAGAGGGGGGTGAATTGGGATTTTAAAATTTAAGCTAAGCAAACCACACAACAATTTAATCTATTACCTTAATCAAATTGAAAACAATAAATTCAATCATACACACTATTAAAAGAGTAAGGGAAGAGAAAACAAACACAAGGATTTTTACGTGTTTCGACAATCCCCGCCTACGTCCACGTCTCCAAGCTCACTCGTTTGAGGAATTCACTATCCAAGCCTCCCAAGGCTTCAAGTTTTTACAATTGACTTCCAAGGTGTCAATGAACCTTTACAATCAAGAGATTATCTCACCAATCTCTTCACCCTAAATGTTTCTCACACTTGTACACTCACAATTTGATAAGAAATGAAAATTACAACAATGAAACTCTTTTTAAGAGTGGATATACTAATGATAGCTCAATGAAGATTTAATCTATGATGATTTTTGAATTTGAAGCTCAATATAAGTTGTGTGCACTTGTTATGCTTGCAAAGATTACTAAAAATGAATTGGATTTGAGTTTATATAGTTTGAACTCAAAAACTAGCCGTTATGCACATTTTGGTGATAACCGGCTTACCGTTTATGGAATCCGGCTAGCCGCTTTTATGTTACCGTTACAACAAAAATTTAAATTTCAGAACATCCGGCATGCCGCTTACGATATCTGGCTTACGATATCCGGATAGCCGTTTATGCTCCAGAAACTCACTGCCCAACATCCGGATAGCCGCTTACCAAATCCAGATAGCCGCTTACCAAATCCGGATAGCTGTTTTCCATCCGGAGAGTTTCTGCCAATATCTGGCTAGCCGCTTGTCACATCCGGTTAGCCGCTTGCTACAATAACTACTATAGTGAATTATTTTTTAAAATTACAGTTTTACTCCAAAATTTTTCATAACTGTACTATGGCCTAAAATGTTATAAATTTTACAAATATGTCCAATTTCAGAATGTTTAAATAATGCTTGCTATTCCCAAAACTTTTTAAATTTATGATATGGCCCAAAATGCTATGAAGCGTTTCAAATAAGTTTTTCTCCAAAATTTCAAACAATACTTGTTGATTTCAAAGTTTTCAAAACTCTTTCAATTAAACCATAAACTTGAAAAAACAATTGATTTCATAAAATCATTTTTCCATTAAATATAAAACTTTTATAATGTGAAAGTAATGATTTATTTAAAATGTATAAAAAATAATTTGAGCTTAAAAAATTAATTATTCTTAATCTTATTTGTTATCATTAAAATCAACATTATGAGAGCATATATGTTAACATTTTATGTAGTAGATTTTGGGTTAATAGCTTCTATGATCCTCCAGCTACAAATTTGTTAACGGTGGGTTCTGATCACTACCCAGTGCTTATGGAAGTACAAGAGAGATGTAAAGATGTGAATTATATTAGAAAATCTTTTCCTAGGGTTCATTACGAAGATATGTGGAGTGCTTATGATGCTTGCAAGAGCATAGTCCAAGAGGAGTGGAATACATATGGGAATTGGAATCATGGGAATTCTGTGCTTAAATTTAAAAAATCAGCCAAAAACTCTATGGCTAGGCTTAAATGGTGGAGTACCCAGGAATTTGGGGGACGAGATAAAGAATTAGAAAGGTTGATGAAGCAACTAAAAATGGGGTAAAACAGAATTTTAAGCATTATGACAGTGGTGATGAGATTAAAATATCAGAGAAGAGGATCAATAATTTGTTGATTGATGAAGAAATGTACTGGAAACAAAGATCGAGAGCTGACTGGCTAAAAGAGAGGGACAAAAACACCAAGTTATTTCACGCCAAAGTTTCAGTAAAGAAGAGAAAGAATAAAATTTAGGGGATTGAGGATAGACAAGGAAACTAGACAGAGGAGAGTGGTGAAGTGGAAGCAGAGTTTTGTGAGTATTTTCAAGCTATTTTTACTTCCTCAAGGCCATGTCAAGGTCAAATAGATGTTGCATTAGAGGGATTGTTGCCAAAAGTGACTCAAGACTTAAAGAACTTGCTAGATCAGTCGTTCACATCCGAGGAGATCTCAGATGCTTTGAATCAAATGTGCCTAACAAAGGCCCCAGGACCTGATGGATTTCCAGTTGTATTTTTTTAGAAGCATTGGCATGCGGTGGGACGTGGCATCATTGAAACATGTCTGCACATTCTGAATGAGCAAGATACTTTTCCCAATTGAACCACACTTATATTGCTTTAATTTCAAAGGTTCACAAGCCTAAAAAAGCTACTGAATTTAGACCCATCAGTCTTTGTAATGTAATTTACAGAATTATTGCTAAGATTATGGCAAATAGAATAAAGCCTATCCTTGCTCAGATTATTTCACCCACCCTTAGTGCATTAATACCCAATAGACTTATTACTGACAATATCATTATTGGTTATGAATGCCTCCATAAAATTAAGCAAAGTAAAGAGAATAGAAATTGGTTAGTAGCTTTAAAGTTAGATATTAGTAAAGCCTATGATAGGGTAAAATGGGTGTTTTTGAAGCAAGTAATAATAAGGTTAAGCTATCCAAATAGGTGGGTAGATTTGGTAATGAATTGTATCACCACATCATCTTTCTCTGTAATCATTAATGGAAAGCCAAAAGGAATGATTTATCTTCAACGAGGCCTTAGACATGGTTGTCCGGTGTCTCCATATTTGTTCATTTTATGTGCAGAAGCATTCTCCAACATGTTGCTGCAGGTAGAGCAAAATCATCTCATTCAAATGCTGAAATTTAGGAAAGAGATCACTATCTCCCACTTACTTTTTGCTGATGACAATTTGGTGTTCACAAAAGCCTCAGTTAACAATTGCAAGAACCTAAAAACCATTTCTGATTGCTATGTTACAGCCTCGGGACAACTTTTTAACTACGATAAGTCATCTTTGGTTTTCAGTGGAAAAATTCCAGTGGATAAAGTTGATGCAATCAAGAATATTTTTCAACTTAATGTGGTGTCTAGACACGAAAAATATTTAGGCCTTCCGTCTATGGTAGGAAGCAATAAGATAAGCTTCTTTAACGAAGTGAAACTCAAAGTAGTGAGCAAGATTGCGAATTGGCAACGTAGATTTTTTTCAAGTGGAGGTAAAGAAATCCTTATCAAAGTTGTGGCTCAAGCAATACCGGCCTATGCAATGAGTGTTTTTAAGCTTCCTATAAGGCTATGTATGGATATACAAAAGGCAATGGCTGAGTTTTGGTGGAGATCAAAGGAGGACAAATGCAGAATCCATTGGGCAAGGTGGGAAAAAATAAGTCATGCTAAGAGTCGAGGAGGCCTTAGTTTTAAAGAAATGTCCAGCTTTAATCAGGCATTGATGGCAAAAGAATGGTGGAGATTGTTGTAATATCCTGAATTGTTAGTTACCAAAATGCTGAAGGTCATGTATTACAAGAACTCTGAATTCCTGCAAGCTCAGGTTGGATTAAACCCTTTATACATATGGAGGTCTATACTGTGGGGAAGACAAATTTTACAAAGAGGAGTTAGGTGGAGGATTGGGAATAGAGAAAAGATACATATTTATAAAGAAAATTGGATTCCAAGACCAGAAACCTTCAAGCCACTCTCTACTCAAAATTTGCCAGCAGAAGCTACTGTTTTAGAGCTCATTAATATAAAAATTCAGTGGGATCAAGGGAAAGTGAAGCAGTGGTTCATAGAAGATGATGCAAATGAGATTTCAAGAATTCTGCTGCCTAGAAGACCAGGAATGGATGAAATCATTTGGCATTTTGATAAAACAAATGTTATATTCCGTCAAGAGTGGATATCAACTAGCCTTAAAAATCAAGAATCCTGATAAGCCAAGTTGCTCATCCAAAGGCCTTCATCGCTGGAACCTTTTATAGACACTGCAATTACCAAAAAAGATAAAAAAACTTTATGTGGAGAACATTTCAAAATCTACTGCCTGCGACTGAAAACTTATGGAAAAGGAAGCTACGGCCTGAGCCAGTCTGCCAAATTTACAAACAAGGAACGGAAAGTACATCTCACGCTTTGATATACTGTAAAAGAGCCAAAAAGATTTGGATTCATGCCCCCTTTGAAACATGTTTTCCAGATGCTATTAACCTTGACATGTTGGATATTATGCATGTAATGGCGAAGAAGCTAAACAAGTCAGATATTGAAATCTTTATTGCTCTTTGCTGGGTTATCTGGTATAGTTGGAATAATCAACTTTTTGAGGGAAAAATGTTGGATCCTTTCCTAACTGTGACAAGAGCAGAGGCTGTAGTGGAAGCTTATAAAAGAGTGAAACAACAAGGGTAAGGATTAGAGGCAAAGCATAACTCAAAGACACAGCAGAATTGGATCCCTCTGCTTGATAATGTATTCAAGGTTAATGTTGATGCTACTGTTAACTCCGAAAATTAATTAATAGGATTGGGGGTAGTGATCGGAGACTCCAATGGCAAAGTTATAGTTGCTGCTGTCAAATCCACGCAATTCATAATGTAAAGATGATAGAAGCCAAAGCTGTAGAATGGAGCTTAGTTGTGGCAAAGAGTGAATCCCTTCACTATCTAATAGTGGAGTCCGATTGTCAAGATGTGATGAAGTTGGTAAACAACAAAGATGGTAGCAAAACATAGATTATGTAGGTGATTTCGGAAATCCAAAACCAAAGCAAGGAATTCTAGAATGTTAGTATCCATTACACCCCTAGATCATGTAATGTTATACCCATTCCTTAACTAAATTAGCATTAGGGAGTAATCAATTTATTGTATGGCTGGAACCTCTGCCAGCTGAAATTGAATCTGTATTCTCAAAGTTAAGTTAATGAAATTGTTACTTTTCTTCTAAAAAAAAAATTCACGACCTCATAGGAATTGTTAGAACCCAATGAATGACCTTATGTTTCTTGCTAATGTAGAGATGAAGATATTCATCTCAATGGCTGTAAGTATGGCTAGCGCAACATGATCTACATACAAAGCAACCCTATCTAAACTTAATGGTATCATCAATTCCATCAGTAATTGCTTGTCCAATTGCAAAAGTTATATTAGTTACCAAATACTTCTTCGAACTCCCCTCGCTAACATCGTGAGCTCTCTAATTTAATAAACACAGACTCATTCACCAATATATTGATGTTCTGCATAAAAACTAGAATAATTTTCTTGTTGGAGGAACGTGACTGTTGTGCAAATTTTAATGTACTCGCAAGCGCACGAATTTATTGTAGTATAGACTAATGGTGACGAGTGTCGATCCCACGAGGAGGTGGATTTTAATTGTGTATAGAATTAATTTTGTAAATGGGTTGTTGGATTTATGGTGGAAATGATTTGGTATATGCTAAAACTTAAATTAAAATGGCGAGAATAAATTATAAAATTGGAATTGCAATGGCGAGAATAAATTGAAGATAATTCTATTGAAATGACGTACTTGGGTATCTGGATCCGTATCAACATGCATCATGGGCTAAATAATCCGTATTAATGCCAATTAAATCATGAGGGGGGAATCCACACCTCATGAACCACGCTCTAATCAATATGGTGCTAAGGGCTTATCGTGCCAAATAATAATAACCTTATACTAGAGAGCCGGTGTAACCAAGGCGGTATCTAGACAAGACTATTATTATTTGTCGACGAGAAGTCAAAACATCCACAAAAATTAGAGGGGAAGAGAAAATAAATTTACCAAATTAAGCCCATGACACATGTTGAGACTTCACCTTCAACCCAAGCTTGAAAGAAAATTAGCCACTCATAATTGAACTAGGGGCAAAATGGGAATTTATTAAAATACGAAGAAAATACAAGATGGAGAAGGAATTACAGAAAACAGAGTCCAAAAATGGATTCAGAGATATCAAATTAGGGGGGGGAGGCCCCCTTTTTATAGATACATGGAGTAAATCATGGCCATCGGATTAAAAACAGTTTGGACGCTCAGGATTGCGCCACGTCATCAGTCAACAGTCCACGGTTTGACCACGCGGATGAACAGTAACACGGTTTGGTTGAAAATAATCCTGTGTAATGCATGCACCGTACGCGAGATTTTTCGTCCACTGATATGCTGCCACGTCACCATCAACAGTACATAAGAATTTTAGTCCAACAGGATCGTGACACCTCATCAGTCAATGCCACATCATCGGTCAATGCCACGTCATCATCCGTCTATGTGAACAGTGTCGTGAACAGTAACGTATACAGTACCGTACACGTGAATAGTACCGTACACGTGAATAGTGCCATTTTTCCTTTTATGCTCCTCCTAAGGTTTTCGACCGTCCTGAGTTCAAAAGTGATGTCCGTTTTGCCGTCTGATCTCTCCTTTATTGTGAAATGACTATAATGCCCCTAAAATACATAAAATACTTAATTAAAATAAAACACATGTAATTAAATTACAAGAAGGTTAAATATATAAAAGTAAGGGTTGTTAGTAAGACTTAAAATGTAAAATGACGGTTTTCTCCTTTATAAATATGCATTTTCTAACACTCAACACACCCCCCAACCAGCTTATTGCTAGTCCCTAGCAAATAAAGCGAAAACAAAATTCAAATTCAAAATAATTTTTTTTTTGTTTTAATAGAAACACTCGTATTTATTCCATCAGATTAATGATAGCAATCAAATAAAAGTATAAGCATTATCTCCAGTCTAAAGCAACATCACACCCACATCAACCATCCACATGAATTAGCCCAGTAGACTTTGTTTTAGCTACTCTCAAGAATGACATGTCAAACCCCAAAATCTCACTGGAAGTAGTGACACTCTCACAAATAAATTAATCTCAATAAAAATAGTCACTCCAATGAATGGTAATTGAGAGAGAAAATAATAAAGAAGTGATATCACATGCTCTCACCAAGATGAAATAAATATGCCCTCAGCTTAGAAATAATACGATCTCAAGTCAAATAAAATGTTAGTCAACCCACTTTATTTATCTTTTTTTTTTTTTAATTATGCATCACTACATCTTTTTAGCCCATATAACTAGCTTCTACTTCAAACTATAGTTCCCTAAAATCAAGAAGGACTTTTATTAGGGCGAAACGTAGGCTAGGGACATGGCTAACAAAGAAGGAAAATAAGGAAAACAAAGTGTATGTTTGAGAAAAATGCGGAGAATTTTTTTTTTTTTTTGGAAGTTGCAAGGTGGATTTCACCTATTTTTATTCTTTTGAAACAACAACTTTTGTTTTTGTTTTTATTTTTTATTTTTTTTGCTTTTATTTGGCATAACTTCACTGAACAAAATAATTATTTACATTTTCTCAAACATAAATAGGTGATGGAACTTATAAGATATCGGGTAATACTCCAAATCGGAGTGGGTCAAGATGATAAGTTGACAAAGAAAAGGTTTTTTTTTTTTTTTTTTTTTTTTTTAAAGGCTCAAAAGGGTTAACTATGGATATTAAATAAAAGGGATGGCTTGAAAGGCTCAAACGGATCAAAGATGGCCTCTCCATCGTCTTTTAGGGCTCTAAATAATCTTCCATATCTACTAGTTAGATGGGCCTCCAAATGTAGCAACACACTCTTTTTTCTTTTTCTTTTTTTCTCTTTTTTTTATTTTACATTTTTTTTTTAAGGGTTAACTCAAAAGTAATTTAGAGATCGTGTATAAAATAATAAACTGCTAAGCTGTATAAAGAGTGGGCAAAAGGGTTATTCTCCAAGAAAAATAATAGGCTCAAAAACTCACTTGGTACTTATTATGACATGTTCATTCCTTCAAGCAACTCACATTTGTCTCCGACATCAACATGTAAAGTAGCAAACATAGCGTAACATCACTTAAGACCAAAGATAATACAAATACTAAAATTTGAAATTAATCATGTTATCCAATGTTAAAACAAATCACACGTTTTTTTTTTTAAACAACATTCTGCCCCCCAACCTATTCTAAACATGAAAGGAAAATATGCATGCAGAAATGTGAAAATGATGTATAAAAATTAATTAGAAAAGTTACACGTAAAATGATAGAAAACGAAAATGATTTTTTTTTTAAAAGAAGATGCGTTTCTAGAGGAACTACACTCCATATTCAGCCATCTTCGACTCAAAAGTTGGAAAATGTATATTTATAGAGGAGAAATTAAAGAAGAAAAATAAACATAAACACATAATAAAGAAAAAGAAAATGTCTGAATTTTTTTTTTTGTTTTATAAACGATGAAGATGCGTTTCTAGAGTAACTACACTCCATATTCAGCCATCTTCAACACAAAAAGTTAGCAACAGTTAGTTTCTACAACAAAAAATTAGTAAAAACTTAACCAAAATTCCACAATTGTCGACTATTCCCTCCCCCCAACCAGAACGAAACATTGTCCTCAATGTTTGAAATGAAAGAAGTAGAGTTTAGAAGACATCACCTGGGTGGTGCAACACAGAAGAAAATATTTACAGGCGGAGAGTTAAATCTAATTTGTACTTCTTACTGCGGCTACTGTTACCATCATTATTTGGACGCTCCAACACAAAGGTCCAGGGGTCTGGCTCCGGTCGATAAGCTTGTAACATATCAAGTAGCTCATTAGCAGTGTGAGCACAAATAAAGAGTTTTTTCACATTAGCGGGAATGAAATAGTTTTTTATTGCATGGTTAAGAAATGCGATAAAGCCATCATAAAAGTTATTGACATTTAACAAACCGATGGGTTTCTGGTGGATGTGCAGATGGGCCCAAGATGCTAGTGTCATAAGTGCCTCTAGTGTTGCAAGATCTCCTGGAAGGAAAATAAATGCATCAGCATGATTAAGCATTTCAGTTATTCTTTCTTGCATACCTGAGACGACTAACTCTTCTCCAGTTGATGAGTCAGACGAACTGCCCAATGGTTTTAGGACTCTTGGGATGATGCCTAACACTTGACTTCCTCTGATAAAAGCTGCTTCTGAGACCATTTTTGATAACCCTCGATTACCTCCTCCATACACCAAGTGTAATTTTCTCGCTGCTATGCTTCGACCAAGATCTATGGCTGCCTCAACGAACTCTTTATGTTTGCCATAGGTAAATCCAGAAAGCACACAAATGTTCTTGAATTGTCTATTGGGAGTAGCTGCCATTGTGATACTTCTCGAAAACAATTTGTGAGTGCTTGACAAAAAAGAAATCACATTTAAGAGTCTTGGTGATAGTGGGTCATGGTTGTGTATGAGGTAATATGTCAGTGTCAAATAACGCGTAAAGCACGTGGCTCGCAAGTCAAAAAGAAAACAGTAAAAAGGAAAAAGCAAACAGTAATAAAATTATTAAAGACAATAATGCAAACAATAAGACAATAGTGAAATAAAATAACAATAAAGTAAAAGGATATTTACAGGTAGTTGCGACTGTGGCTCACATCTTCCTCTGGTTTTACGTCCAGAAACGGCTTGAACGCCCTCTATGGGTCGAGGATAGGCTTCCTATCCAGTTTTCTTATAAACTGGCAAATAGGGTCGTTTATAGTCAGATTCCCGAGACTATATCGTGCATGCTCTTTCTGGAATAACGGCCATAACTGGAGAATCGCTCCTTGCACATATCCACTGGGATGCGTTTCAAGAGACAAAAGGATATCATCCAATGACTCCTTATTCAAGCCATCCCTAATGAATTGAATCTTATCTTCCCTGTTATCAGACACCATTCCTAAAGAACATGGGTTTTTATTGCAACTCATTCTGGCACACTTATGACAAGCAACAGAAATTCTTCGAGCTCGTCGTTTTCTTGCATAATTTCCTTTACCACAACCAGGCATGAATGCAATAAATTTTGGAGGTAACTCACCTGCCGATCGTACTTTAGCCTCGATTAACCAACGGATGTCAGCAGGTATGTTATTCCTCATGAGTAATCGCATGCGTTCGGACCGAGCTTTATAAATCGTAAGGAGGGCATTCTGAGGAAGTGAAGGGAATCGCTTGTGAAGCTTCGCTAGAATCTCGTTTCTGTCCATACCTTCGCCTCAGAATATCAGTTATTATGGGAAACTGAAGTAACCGACTTGATTGTCACGGAGTACCGTTATCCGCCATTTCACCGGGGTAACAAACTAAAGCACACAAATAGAAAAACAAATTAAAACACACAAAGAAAATTAAAATCGTCCTCTTATTGAATTTACCTCAAGCTCCAACTGGATGTCGTAAACACTTCTCTCAATGTCTCTGAGTTGGTGTTCTAAACCCTCAACATAGGCTACTAACTCTGGTGGTTGTAGAGTCCAAATGCGATGTGTTTTACAAAATTGAATCTGTCTTTTGAGATGAGTTTTGACACGTTGAAGTGGTTTAAGAATGTTCAGGAGGAACGGTCTAAGTATGAGACTCATGATTAACAATGATAAGAGAAAACTTAATGGTAAAATAAACACACTTATGCAAAAACAATTTCAATTAGCAAAAGAATAATAATAAAAAGAAAGAAAGAAAAATCAAATCAACGAAAAGAAAAAAAATCAATTCAAATTTGGTGGGTCACTCAAATTTATTTCGGTGTCTTCATTATGTGGTTGGTACTCTAGATATGGCTTTAATCTTTGACCATTAACTTTAAACGTGACACCATTCTTTGGGTCTTTAATTTCAATTGCCCCATGTGGAAAAACAGTATGAACAATAAATGGGCCAGACCAACGAGAACGTAACTTACCTGGGAATAGGTGCAAGCGAGAATTGAATAAAAGCACTTTCTGACCTGGAGTGAACGATTTTCTCATAATTTGCTTATCATGGAAGACTTTCATTCGTTGCTTGTAAATCTTGGCATTTTCGTACGCGTCATTGCGAATTTCTTCAAGTTCTGCCAGCTGCAATCTTCTTTCTGAGCTAGCTTGCTGCATGTCAAAATTGAATTTCTTGATGGCCCAATATGCACGATGCTCGAGTTCCACAGGTAGGTGGCAAGCTTTTCCATACACTAGCCTGTAGGGTGACATCCCAATCGGGGTCTTGAAAGCCGTTCTATATGCCCATAAGGCATCATCAAGTCTTAATGACCAATCTTTTCTGTCCGGCCTCACCGTTTTTTCTAATATGTGCTTTATTTCTCGATTGGAGATCTCAACTTGGCCACTGGTTTGCGGATGATACGGGGTCGCCACTTTGTGTGTGATTGAATACTTTGTCAAAAGAGCTTTGAATGCTTTGTTACAAAAGTGGGCACCACCATCACTGATTATTGCTCGAGGGAATCCAAAGCGCGAGACAATGTTGCTTTTCAAAAATCCTATCACCACCTTGTGATCATTGGTCCTACATGGAATTGCTTCTACCCATTTTGAGACGCAGTCAACACCAACCAATATGTATTGATGGCCAAAAGAAGGGGGAAAGGGTCCCATGAAGTCGATACCCCATACGTCAAAAATCTCAACCACTAAAATTGGATTTAGTGGCATCATGTTCCTTCGTGTAATGCTCCCCATTCGTTGACACCTATCACATGAAGAACAGAAAGTGTAAGCGTCTCGAAATATAGATGGCCAATAGAAACCACATTGTAAAACTTTAGTCGCTATCTTCTTAGCACTGAAATGGCCTCCACAAGCTTGTTCATGGCAGAATGAAAGGATATTCTGAATTTCACTTTCTGGGACACATCGTCTAACAATTTGATCCGCACAATACTTGAACAAATACGGGTCATCCCAAAAGAAATTCTTTATCTCTGCAAAGAATTTAGCCTTGTCTTGCTTGGTCCAATGCTCTGGAAGTTTACCTGTAACAAGATAATTAACTATATCAGCATACCAAGGTAATACTTCCACACTCATTAATTGTTCATCTGGAAATGACTCATTTAATGGTAATTGTTCTATAATTGTGTCAAAATGGAGACGAGAGAGGTGGTCCGCCACAACATTTTCTGTCCCTTTTTTATCTTTGAATTCCAAGTCAAATTCCTGCAAAAGTAACACCCAACGAATTAGTCTGGCTTTTGCATCTTTCTTTGTGAGAAGATATTTAAGAGCAGCATGATCTGTGAATATAATTATTTTACAACCAATGAGATATGATCGAAATTTTTCCAATGCAAACACTACTGCTAGCATTTCTTTTTCAGTAGTTGAATAGTTCAACTGTGCATCATTCAATGTCATACTAGCATAGTAAATAACAAGGGGAATTCGATCAACTCTTTGTCCTAATACTGCTCCTACTGCATAATCAGATGCATCACACATGAGCTCAAATGGTAATTTCCAGTTCGGGGCCTGAATGATGGGTGATGATGTCAACAATTGCTTTAATTTTTCAAAAGCCATAAGACATGAATCATTAAAGATAAAAGGTACATCCTTAGCAAGTAAATTGCATAAGGGTCTAGAAACTTTGCTAAAATCTTTAATGAAACGTCTATAGAAACCAGCATGCCCAAGGAAAGATCTTACTTCTCTGACTGTTTTGGGTGGAGGAAGATTAGAAATGAGATCCACCTTGGCTTTGTCAACCTCAATACCTTTGCTCGAAATGATGTGACCGAGAACAATACCTTGTTTTACCATAAAATGACATTTCTCCCAATTTAAGATCAAGTTCTTCTCGATACATCTCTGCAGAACTAGTGTTAGATGATGTAAACATTGATCAAATGAATCACCAAAGACAGAAAAGTCATCCATAAAGACTTCAAGAAATCGTTCAACCATATCAGAAAAAATGCTTAGCATGCATCGTTGAAATGTAGCAGGTGCATTGCATAATCCAAATGGCATTCTCCTATATGCAAATGTGCCAAAAGGGCAAGTGAAAGTAGTTTTCTCTTGATCTTTTGGTGCTATGGGAATCTGATTATATCCTGAGTAGCCATCTAGAAAGCAATAAAATTCATAGCCTGCTAATCTATCAAGCATTTGATCAATAAATGGTAAAGGAAAATGGTCTTTACGTGTGACAGAATTCAACTTTCTATAATCAATGCATACACGCCATCCTGTAGTTACTCTAGTGGGTATCAATTCATTATCAGCATTGGTAACTACTGTGACTCCTGACTTTTTAGGGACAACTTGTACAGGACTGACCCATGAACTATCAGAAATTGGGTAAATGATACCTGCATCTAATAGCTTAAGGACCTCAGTTCTAACAACTTCTTTCATGTTAGGATTTAACCGACGTTGCATCTCCCTAGTAGTTTTAGCATTTTCATCAAGGTGAATGTAATGCATGCAATCTACTGGGTTTATACCTTTAATGTCTGCTATGGTCCATCCTAATGCTCCTTTGTGATCTTTTAAAACATCCAACAACTTACCTTTTTGTTCGTCATTTAGGGATGATGAGATGATTACCGGCAGAGTACTTTCTTCTCCCAAAAACGCATATTCCAAAGTGTTGGGCAATGGTTTGAGCTCGAGTTTCGGTGGTGATTCTGATGATGGAATGAGTTGCTTCTCTGATGGTGCTAGTTGCTCAACTCTTGACTTCCATTTATTAGTGTCCATAGATGGTGCTGAGTCAAGCAGGGCATTGACCTCATCAACCGATCTGTCAATATCAAAATCAAAACCAAAGTGAGTTAAACATGTTTGTAAAGGATCATCACTAAGGTTTGAAAGAAAAGTGTCATCAACTAATGCTTCGATTAAATCCACATCAACAATTCCATCATCTGCACTGTGAGGTTGTTTGGCAATGTTGAAGATGTTCAGCTCCATAGTCATGTTGCCGAAGGACAACTGCATATTTCCAGTTCTACATTGAATGTGAGCATCCGCAGTTGCCAAGAAAGGTCGGCCTAGAATAATGGGGATGTGCTTCCTTGAATCCTGTATTGGTTGAGTGTCAATTACAATGAAGTCAACAGGAAAATAAAATTTGTCTACCTGGATAAGCACGTCCTCCACAATACCACGAGGTATTTTTGTGGACCGATCTGCAAGTTGTAACACCACTGGAGTTGGGTGTAATTCTCCCAGTCCAAGTTTCACAAACACAGAGTAAGGCAATAAATTTACACTAGCTCCTAAATCCAACAAAGCATTCTCAATTGTGTGGTTCCCTATACTACATGAGATAGTGGGGGAGCCTGGGTCTTTGCATTTTAAAGGAATTTTATGTTGGAGTATAGAACTAACGTTTTCTGTTAAAAATGCCTTCTTTTGAACATGCATGTTTCTCTTTTTAGTACACAAATCTTTAAGAAACTTGGCATAAGATGGAACTTGCTTTATAGCATCAAGTAAAGGGATGTTAACACTTACCTGTTTGAAGATTTCGAGAATCTCACCTGTAGATTTTCCCTTTTTTCCTTTCGCTAACCTCTGAGGAAATGGAGCTTTGGGAACGTATTCTCGTGGGTTGGCTTCTTCTCTCTCCTCCGGTGGTGAGTCCTCAACGTTTACAGGTACAATTTGATTTTCCTTTGTCACCGGCATCTCCACTTTGTTGTCGACTTCTTTTCCTTTTCGCAAGGTCATTACTGCTTTGACCTCTCCATGCTGCTGTGGTGAACTGGTACTTGCTTCATGCACTCCTTTAGGGTTAGGCACTGGTTGACTTGGAAACTTACCTTTCTCAATGGTCATTGCCAAGGTCTGAACTGAAGAAGCAAGTTGTCCCACCATCTTCTCGAGGCTTGAAACTGATTGGGCTTGTGAATTGAAGCCTGCTCTCAACTCATTTCGTAGTCCATCAATGGTGCGATTCTGTTGCTCAATCGTGGAGTGAGTAACATTCTTGAAATTTTGGAATGCATCCTCCCATGGTCTGGGTTGAGAGTAGTTCTGGTTCTGATTGTATGGTCTGAATGGGGGCTGAGAGGCTTGAGGAACTTGAGGAATTTGTTGCATTGGTGGAGCTGGAGCTGCTGGTCCATTCTGTTGGAATCCTTGAGACCATGAAAAATTGGGGTGGTCTCTCCATCCAGGGTTATATGTGTTGGAGTATGGGTTGTAATTTGATGGCTTTCTCATTACACCTATGGCATTGGCTTGATCTGAGTATGAGTCCTGGTCATGTGGTTTTGTTGATTTAGCAGTCGATAACGATGCTATTTGTCGAGCAAGACCTTCAACCATCTCCTTAACTTCTTTGATTCCCGAAGTTGACTCGCCAATTTGAAACTCATTTACTCCCTTAATTCGTCTAGTATTCCTGAGTGATCGACTCCGTTGTTGGGAATTATCCGCTTGTCGCTGGAAGAATTCCCAAATCTCTGATGCACTTTTTGACATTAGCTCTCCTCCACTTGTCGCCATTAGCCATTCTTGCACATTTGGCAATAATCCCTCCAAAAAGTATTGGCATTGGTGCCATTTCTCGTACCCATGATGTGGACACTTCAAGAGTAGCCCATTGAATCGCTCCCATGTTTCGAAAAATTGCTCGTCCTCTCTCTGGGTAAACTCCGAGATTTCCCTGCGAATAGCATTGGTTTTATGCACTGGGAAATATTTATTTAAAAATTTTGTAACCATTTGTTCCAATGATGAAATGCTATTGGCAGGTAAAGTATTTAACCATGAACGAGCTCTATCCTTTAAAGAAAATGGGAATAGTCTAAGTTTGACATCATCGTCTGAAAAATTTTCATATTTAAAAGTTTGACAAATGGCATGAAAATCATTCAGATGATTATATGGATCCTCATTTTCTAGGCCATAAAATGTGGGGAGACAATTTAGCACACTAGGTTTTAATTCGAAACTCCTAGCAGCTACATTTGGGTATCTTATGCATGATGTACTCAAATTAGCTAAGGGACTGAAGTAGTCCTTAAATGGCCTCTCTTGTGGTTGCAAATCCATTTTATTTTTAACGTGTTTGTGTGTGCGAAGTGTTTTTTCTAATTCAAGGTCTATAGGTTCAAGATTAGGTAATAATGACCTACGACCATGCATGCAAAATAAATAAAATAAAAATAAAGATGCAAACAAAACAAAAAATAAAGATGGGAACAAAACAAATAAAAATAAAGAAGATGGAGAAATTACGATACTAACCTTATTGCGCTATTACAACCTTTCTATAAAAATACACAAAAATAAATACGTGAAAGAAATTAACTAAATATTAAATTAATAAGATAAACAAAAAAAAATTACAAAGAAAAATAAATGGAAAATTAAATTACAGAATTTTAAAGAAGAGAAAAAGAAAAGAAATACTAACCTTTAAATGTAGATTCACTTTTTTTTTCTTTTTTTTAATAATAAAAAAAATACAAGAAAACAAATAAAAGAAATTATTCACAAAAATTAATTCTATGAATTAAAATTACTTACCTCCCCGGCAACGGCGCCAAAAACTTGTTGTGCAAATTTTAATGTACTCGCAAGCGCACGAATCTATTGTAGTATAGACTAATGGTGACGAGTGTCGATCCCACGAGGAGGTGGATTTTAATTGTGTATAGAATTAATTTTGTAAATGGGTTGTTGGATTTGTGGTGGAAATGATTTGGAATATGCTAAAACTTAAATTAAAATGGCGAGAATAAATTCTAAAATTGGTATTGAAATGGCGAGAATAAATTGAAGATAATTCTATTGAAATGACGTACTTGGGTATCTGGATCCGTATCAACATGCATCATGGGCTAAATAATCCGTATTAATGCCAATTAAATCATAGGGGGGAATCCACACCTCATGAACCACGCTCTAATCAATATGGTGCTAAGGGCTTATCGTGCCAAATAATAATAACCTTATACTAGAGAGCCGGTGTAACCAAGGCGGTATCTAGACAAGACTATTATTATTTGTCGACGAGAAGTCAAAACATCCACAAAAATTAGAGGGGAAGAGAAAATAAATTTACCAAATTAAGCCCATGACACATGTTGAGACTTCACCTTCAACCCAAGCTTGAAAGAAAATTAGCCACTCATAATTGAACTAGGGGCAAAATGGGAATTTATTAAAATACGAAGAAAATACAAGATGGAGAAGGAATTACAGAAAACAGAGTCCAAAAATGGATTCAGAGATATCAAATTAGGGGGGGGAGGCCCCCTTTTTATAGATACATGGAGTAAATCATGGCCATCGGATTAAAAACAGTTTGGACGCTCAGGATTGCGCCACGTCATCAGTCAACAGTCCACGGTTTGACCACGCGGATGAACAGTAACACGGTTTGGTTGAAAATAATCCTGTGTAATGCATGCACCGTACGCGAGATTTTTCGTCCACTGATATGCTGCCACGTCACCATCAACAGTACATAAGAATTTTAGTCCAACAGGATCGTGACACCTCATCAGTCAATGCCACATCATCGGTCAATGCCACGTCATCATCCGTCTATGTGAACAGTGTCGTGAACAGTAACGTATACAGTACCGTACACGTGAATAGTACCGTACACGTGAATAGTGCCATTTTTCCTTTTATGCTCCTCCTAAGGTTTTCGACCGTCCTGAGTTCAAAAGTGATGTCCGTTTTGCCGTCTGATCTCTCCTTTATTGTGAAATGACTATAATGCCCCTAAAATACATAAAATACTTAATTAAAATAAAACACATGTAATTAAATTACAAGAAGGTTAAATATATAAAAGTAAGGGTTGTTAGTAAGACTTAAAATGTAAAATGACGGTTTTCTCCTTTATAAATATGCATTTTCTAACACTCAACACACCCCCCAACCAGCTTATTGCTAGTCCCTAGCAAATAAAGCGAAAACAAAATTCAAACACTCGTAGCCCAGCACACACGATGACAACGGCACGCGCAGCCCGCGCGGCGGTAGCCCAGCAGGTCGCACCACACACTACAGTAGCTCAGCAGGTCGCACCACACACTGCAGTAGCTCGCTCGCTTTCACTCTCTCTCTGAAGGCACACACAGCAGCAACAACCCCTCTCTTTCACGCTCGTTTAGTCGCTCTCACTTTCTCCGTCTCTGGTCCCCATCTCACCCTCCAATCTAAATTATTGTCATTGCAGCCACGTTCAGCAGTTGCCATCGCGCCGGCAGCTGAGACAATGAGTTGAGATTCCACTTTTTAATTTTTTCATTAATTTTTTGTCTGAATTAGATTAATCAAATACTCAAATTAATTGAGTTGTGAGTAATACTGTAATAAGTTAATTTGCCCCGCATCCCCTAAAGAAGGTAAGCAACTCCATTTTTAGGGTTCATGTAGTAGTTGTCTTGCCTGAATCGCCTTAGTAATCATAAGGTCGGTTTTCTCAAGAAGGGTAACTTCGATCTTTTGGCATTTTCAGTGCTTCTTCCAAATCTCTCTTCACTGTAGCTTGCTTCTGCATGTGATTAGAGGGCCAAGAATTTATCTTAAGGGCGAATCATATTATGTTTCATTTCTCTGTTTGACCCTTTTAACTTTTGAATTTCAACATTATGCGTTTTGTGTTCCGTTAGTTGTTTTATCAAATACATAGGCCTCTGGGCTTTAGACACTAGTGTTTAAAATTGCCATCTAGTTTTTATGGTATCTTTGAGCAGGGGTTTCGCTTCATTTGCTTGAATATATAAAAGATCAGTTTTCATTGTCATGCATCAAAAAAAAAAAAAAAGGCACTTTGGCCAATGGTACCTCAGGAGGTCAAAGCCAAAGCTTCCAAAGACAATGTTCCCACAATCGATGTGACTCAGTTTGGTTACTTTAAGGTTTTGGGTAAGGGCCTTTTGCTAGAGAACCAACGCGTTGTGGTGAAGCGTTTCCAAAACAGCCAAGAAGAAAATTAAAAAAGCTGGTGGGTCTGTTGTGTTTACTGCTTAGTTTTATTGTTATTACTTTTATAAATTTTTTTTCTGATATTTTGGTTTCAGCTTTTGAGTATTTGACTATATAGTTTTGGATATTTATGTTATCATCGGAAACTTTTCGCTTTATATTAAGACCTGTTATTGATTAATAATAATAATAATAATATTTTACAGAAAATGTTTTAATTTCTTTCTTCCATTCGGCACTCGTAGTATTTATTTGATTCAATTTCTATCATGGTGTGTTGATTATGCAGATGATACGATACTACCTTGCTCCTTTACTTATGCTTGATTCCTTATACTAGAAACATACCTCTAGTAGAGTTGCCATTTATCTACTTTATTGTTGTAAAATCTGTTATAAAATGTATAATCAATCATTCATTTAAACTCTCTTTATACGCTTAAAATCTGAATTCATGTATGAGGTGTTAGTGTCAATGTTGTTGATCATTTCAATAAGTAGTGCCAATTTATAATGACCTTGGTGCATTTCTATTCAGTCAGTAAACTTTTGTCATTTAAGTTGTTTATTTGTTTAACAAATGTATAACTAGTTTCTACAAATTTACTGTGTGTATAATAGATGATTCAAAATCTTGGCATAGAGGAAAGTGAGGTTTCTGAGGTAAATAGGGTACTTTACAAAAGCTATACCACATTAATGGCTGGTCTAAGATACATTATATATGTAAGTTTAAATGCACTATTATTTATATACATATCCTTGCAAAAAAAAAAAAACCAATAAAAGCAGTTTCATAAACTGATGTAAATGCTGTTATTATTGTTAATAGCCTGCTATGACTTCAACAATGATGACTATCATAGGTAACATTATTTTCCTTTCTAATTCATCTGAAAGTGTTAATTTGCAGGGGCTATTTCTACCATAGAACATCAACAAGACAGCCCCTGTAAATTTCTAGTGGCTGTTTTCACTGCACAACAACCCCTACAGATTTCCTGGGGCTGTTTTGTTGCTATTCTAAAGTCAAAACAACTCCTATAATTTTTTTGGACTATTTTGCAATGAAAATACTTTTGAGGATTGTTGAGGAAGGAGGGGAATGAGAGCAGTAGTTTTTTAGAAGGCTTGATGAGAGTTTCATAAATTTGACAAGTTTTATGAGATTAAAGTGAAAGAAGTTTATGCTAAGGCTGAAAGTTTGAGTGGGCAAATGGATGTTTTGATTGCAGATTTCTGTTGTTTGATTATAAAAAATAGGAAGTTTTTAATTAGATTGACTTAGATGTTTTGTTTTCTGTGACTTGTAGCAGGTTATCCAACATGGCTTCTTCAGACAACTTAAGCTAAGGTTTTTTATTTCTATAACTTTCAGTATTATTGTAATCTTATTGTTTTATTAGTTGTTGAAACATCCTTCAATTGCTCTGTTTAACTACTCACAATCAAATTTTTTCCATAATCTATTTCCATACTAATTGATTTATGTTGTTGTAGGTGGGAAAAAAATGAAGCTGCAGATGGATGTTGAGTGATGTTCTTGTGCTTCTTTTTGGTGGAAACTAAATTAGTACTTTGTGGTTGTTGAAAACTTAATTTAGTACTTATATTTTTCTTTTCCAAATAGTGGTGTAGTTGAATCATGTGAATTTGAGTGATGTATTTGAGATGTTTATTATGTGAATTATATTGTGACATTTTATATATTTAATATATTTTGAGCTTTCTTTTGGTTGTAAAACATTCAGGAAAAATATAATTAGAATAAAAAAATTTATTAACCAATCCTGCATAACATTATTAAATACTGACACTAAATATTTAAATTGACATGAATAATTTTGATATTATCGAGCTAACTTGTTATTGATACTATAGTCACATAAATCACTAACATGTAAATAGTATTATCAAATATTAACACTATCGTATCATTATTTTGGTGATACTATAGTGACATGAATTACTGATACAAAAATCACTGACACTAAAAATTAGTGTCAGGGTGTTCTGCCTTGAGCATTACTGACACAATTAATAAGTGTCAGGAAAAGTACTTACTGACTCTAATTTAGTGTCGGTAAAGCCTATTTTTGTAGTAGTGAGTAGTGGTAGATATCTTAAATTTTTTTTTTATCTCAAATTTCATCTCAAAAGATGTTTTATTTATTGAGTGGTTGGTATGTGATTTTTAATAAGATATAAGTGAATTAATTATATTATCTTACCAAACACTTGATAAATGTCAGTTTTTTAAGATAAAAACTTTTTAAAGTGTAGAACTATACAATCGCTTATGTTAACTACCTGTCAATTTTTCGTCGACTTCTTGTTAGTGCAACAATAGAGCATGCAGGGACATTTATGTTCAAAATATGGGCAATGTGTTGCCGAAATGATATAATTTCATAGTACTCACAACACAAGCAATTACATCAGAACCGTCTATTCCTCACTACACCACAGTTTTAAAATAAAAAAAATTTAGACCATTCGTCACAGTCTTCACCGTCTATACTAAAGTTAATGCAAAATTTATTTAAAATCTTCCTTCGAAGAATACATTGCTCTAAATGGCGTCAACGAGTTTGTTTACTAGATAACGAATCAAAAAATTCTAACTCGAGGTATTTATATATCCATGTATTGCATGCATGCAATCATAACCTGACCTAATCTTGCCAACTTCAAATTTAATTAATTAATTAGCAGTAGTGAGTTTATATCGTTTAAAGTAATGGACGAGGAGTACAAAAAGTTCGAATGGGGTATCCAACCATGCAAAAGCCACAGGTAAGTAACAAAGAGTCCAATGAAGCCAAGCTTGACATTATTGAAATCTTCATCGCTGGCTCATCCAATCACTAAAAATTCACTCACTGACATAAAAAGAATCTATTCATTTGAAAAAAAGAGTTAGAAGCTATTGACTTTCATACTCGCTGTCGCTATTTTTAATTAGTTAAAAAATCCGGAGTTAAGGGTCTTAATGGTGTCAAATTTAATTTTATTGGACTCCAATCCAATGCCCAGTGGTGTGGCCAGTGACAGTGGATGGTGGTGTGTAGCAGGCGACTATGAGTATTTTAGTTTCTTTAGATAAATAAAATTAATTAATTTAATAATAAAAAATTATAAAAATATTTTATTTTACAATACATTCTGTGCAACACCAAATGTTAGGGCTGGGCAATTTCAGATTTGAATCGGAGGCTGAATCCGATCGGATTCGGGATGGGTACGGATTGGATTCGAATTTCAGCCCCTTTTGACAATTTTCACAAAAAAAATCATGAAATCTATAGTTAATGAAACCACAAGTCCTTAGGCAATTCTTTCATTAGCTTTATTATCAGAACCTCAGGGTGTCGAATCAGCTCGTCTTTTCTTGATCTACTCATTAGAGGCCAACCATTCAAGTCGTTACTCGTTAGACAATCATGCAGTAAAGGACACGAACCTTACACAATGTACATTTACCAGCAAATCTCTCCGGCATCAAAGTCGACACGGTGAGGTTTAGATGCGGCAGGGGCAATCTGCGAAGACGTGGTTGAGTTTGTTTGGTTTGTGTAACCGGCGGCGTGGTCTCGATGTGGGTCTGGTTGTCGGTGGCGTGCGTTTGGTTTGTGGTTTCTCTGGGTTAGCGCTTGTGATGGTCGTGGCTGCTGCTGATTTGAGAAGATGAAATTAGGGATTTCACATTTGTGTGTTGCGGCTGTTTTTCTTTTTCTTTTTCTTTTTTTTTTCCCCTCTAAATAGCACTACTGTTACTGTAGCTGTGAATCCCATGGGATTATTCGGATCAACCTAAATCCGATCCAATTTGAATCAAATCCAATTGGATGATACAAATCATATTCAATCGGATTTAAAATCAAATATGAATTCAATCCGAATTTGTATAGATAACATCGGATCTATCTGAATCCGATCTTATGTCCAGCCTTACCAAACGTGGTTCTTTATTAAATTTTAATTCATCCATTCTATTTTATATCATATAAGATGTGGTGTGTATGTGATGAACATTGAAGGAAGATTTTTTTTTTTAACTGATTAAGCATCAGGTTATTGTATTACACAGAGATATATACAACTGCTATGACAGCAGATAATTACACTGATATTTACAATTAGATATATATACATGGGACTTAAATTATTATATTTTTAATCTATGAAGCACATGCCCAGCCAAATACCCCTCACGGAGGAGGGATGTCTCTACTCCACTCGCATTTCGCACATGGGACTTATATTATTACATTTTTAGTCTATGAAGCACATGCCCAGCCAAATACCCCTCACGGAGGAGAGATGTCTCTACTCCACTCGCATTTCGCAAGGGAGAAAGACGTTGTAAGTAGTCTCCACACAATTATATTTAATTGAGGAAGGTTGAGTCCGTGGGGACTTGAACCATTGCCTTCATAGTCATGCTTAACTTTAAGGGCAATAGTTCACCACTGAGCTATAAGTCCAAGTGGGCATTGAAGGAAGCTTTAAGGAAGGTCAAGTTTACTCTCTCTCAGCTGGTATTTAGTTGGCTTGCTTATAATGTAGCCGCTCATGTCATACAGCCTTTTTTATTTTTTATTTTTAAAATTTATTGCCTGTTGGATGGCTTTTCTAATGTCTGTATTAACGAGAATAATATTTAAATTATGGCCGAAAAAATTACTTTAAAATATTTAATGTCTGTATTAGTGACAATAATATTTAAATTAGTGTAGATCAAATAGATCATAAATGATATATATATATATATATATATATATATATTATTTTTTTTCCATCCAACTTTTGGATAGTTTTATAATTATTAATAGTACCAAATGTCATTATCAATTATCAAAATTGCTGTTGTCAATATTATTAGTTCTAGTGACTGATACTAATAGTACAATGATACTAATAATACAATCTGTACTTCATTTTAGACACATATAATGTATCATATATGTGAACACTGATTGGAAGATACTCACAAATAATCTCTTGCACCAGTTACTTAATAAAAACTTATAATAAATTAATTAAATTATTACATGTAACATATTTGGTATTGAGTTATTAGTGCTATTATAATTAATGACAGTATAACACTTGACTTTATTATTGATGTTGCTAATAACATAGCTATCATTATTAGTCATTTTAACTATGATTAAACTAAAATAAACTTGTGAATTTTTTATGATATCATTTTTTCATCGAACGTGGATATTGTCTATATGAAATTATTTTTCATAATAGTAATATTTTTAATACTGTTCCTATATAATCTAATTTAATGTGTTCATATTATGCGTCTATAGCCTTAAATTGAACTTTTACTCCCACTTTGACAATTCTTTTGGTTAACCCAATAAAAAACACTTTTAAAAAAAATTTCTTAATAATATAATTCATTATATGTTAGGTATTATAGCAATTGTTTTCGATGTTGTATTGTGCCGATGAACCAAATTAACAATGTAACTAGACAACTATAATTTTAGTGCAACAACTATGATTAAATAATTTATATTTAATTGCATTTATGATCATATGATTTAAGCATGATTGTTAAAATTTTAAAGAAACTAAATTAATTTTAGTAATATTGCACATATAAATAGATGTTATATCATTTGTGTATTAGTTCATGATGTAAAATTTGACGTGCAATCAACTGTTAAAAATTTATTACACTATTAATAGATACTAAAACAAATTACCACAAAACTATAACAATTAAAAAAAAAAAGAAGGGAGATATCAATTAAGTTACAAATTATATATCCAATTATATAAGAATATTGGTGAGTAAATTTATATTAATGTTACATTAATAATAAATAGAAAAGTAAATTAGGTTTGAAGAGGGTAGCATGATTCGTTCGTGCTGTTACAAAATTATTCTAGATCTAGTATCTCACAAATAATAAAATCAAATATCACTCAAACATTAAAACTAAAAATAAGTGTAATATTACTTAGAATAAGAATTTAAATTAATTTGTATTAATATAGAGATAGTAATTATGGATGGCAATGGATACCATCCAATGAGAGTTTGTCATCAACAAACTAATGCCTACAAAGAATTTAAATTATCAAACCACGTGCAACTTGCTTAATTTTTTTTTAAACAAACTTGCCTGCTGTAAGTTTTAATAATTATCAAATTCACCTACAGCACGCAATAGGTTTTTAGCATGTTCCCACAATTAAAATTTCAAACATTAAAAAATTATTTAAATAATACATTAAAATTTATAATAATAATAAATTTATAACATTAGCTTAAAAAATCTGCATAAATTACTCAACTCTAGATTTTATCAAAGTAAATGAGAAATTAAAGTTTCAACATTAAAATAAATACACAAAATGTATCAATCTACAACAAAAATATTTCAGTTGTAGGCAAATCATCATCACTAAGATCAATACCTTACTTCAACTTTTAAATAATATCCAAGTATTGCCAACAATATTAACAAATCAATTTGGACAACTAAAGTTAATAATTAATTAAAAAATAAAAATTAACTTTAGTAAGCAATCATTAAGTTGAAGTCACTAAAGCAAAATGAATAAAATTAATCAAACTAAAATAAAATATCAGTAATATTAAACCTGAAAATTATAAAATTTCTACTTACACACACAGACTCACACACACACACACGCATACACACTAGAAGGAGTAAGGTATGCGGCTACAGTGAGTGAGGTTAGGTTTAGAAATTCGTAGGGTTAGCTAACGTATATTTATGATTAAATTTTTAATTAATTTTCATGATTAAAATTAGAAAATCAATAATTACAAAAAGAGCACGGACATCCATTGAATTTTTTCTCAATACTAAACCTATCCTCTACCCATAGTGGATTTCAATTTAAAATACTAAACCCAAGCATAACAAGTAAAATTACCTGTAGCAAGCAGTCATTTAGGAGTGAATTTGGGCAGATTTATGGATTTGCGGGTAATTTTGCCATCCCTAATTAGTAATGTAAAATGTAAAAGGTTTCATTTTGGTGGCCAATTACTACCTAAATGAAAATCTCATTAATCAAATTTTTATTATTTTATTCATTATTTAATACTTTCTTAAGAAAATCTTACTGAAATTTTTTATTATTTTATTATTATTTAATACTTTCCTTAAAAAAATCTTACTAAAAATAAAAATACTCTCATTGAGACATTTCTAAGGACCCTAGTTGCTCTCCTCAACAAGCATACACACTTAGTCACGTCAAACCCTCACTCGCCACCATGTAGTAGTCTCTGCCATCTTCATTCCACATGAATCAGCCACCAGCCGTCACCATTCCACACATTATGTGCGCAACATGTAATTACCTACAACGGGTTTTTGCGAGTGAATTTGGGTGGATTAATGGATTTGCGGGTAAGTTTATCATCTATAATTAGTAATGCAAAATGTAAAAGGTTTCATCTAGGCGGCCAATTACTGCTTAAATTAAAATCTTATTAATCAATTTTTTATTATTTTATTTATTATTTAATACTGTCTTAAAAGAATCTTACTGAAAATAAAAATACTCTCATTGAGACATTTCTTTGGACCCTAGCTGCTCTCGTCAACAACCATACAGGCTCAGTCACATCAAGCCCTCACCTCCCACCACGCAGTCGTCTTCGTCGTCTTTGTTCCACACGAATTAGCCACCATCTGTCATCGTTCCACACATTCTGTGCGCACAAATTCTTATAGGTGGACATTGTATCATTTCATAATGCTCTATCAGTGCCAAACAACTTTTAAAAAAGAAAACTGAAACTTGGGATATTTTCGGAGGTTAATTTATTTTCTTTCACCTAAGCGTATAATCAAATTTTGAATTTTATTTTTTCTATGAACGATATTATCATTATCATTGAAAGGAAATTTAGATATATTACAAATAGATGCAGGCAATTTTAACCTAAAACTGATTAATTAAGAAACTAAATTAATTTTCTGAAAAAATTAAATTAATTTTCTGAAAATATTGTTCACAGTACTTTTCACAATGACTGTTCACGATTATTATTCATGGTTACTGTTCATCTTGCATAAAAAATATTGATTTTTGAAAACACAATAAAATTGTAGAAATTAAATGGCACGAAGATTTTTACGTGGTTTGATTAATTAATTCTACATCCACGAGGCCATGCTCAGATGAAAAGCAATTCACTAAGTTGAGATGTTACAACTCATGGATTTACCAAACTTAAGACTCTCACTTACAGTTTATCACCATACAGCTTACTCAACCTTAAACTGAATCTGTTTCTCTTAAATAATTGCTACCCTTCTTGATCTACGATCCTCAAGGCACTTCTTAAAGTGATCAATAGGAATTCTTTAATTCTTCAATGTCTAGTAATTTAAGATCTACATAGACTCTTCACAGAGATGAAAAGAAATAGTCTCGTTACAAAACTTCGAATGGAGAAGATAAGAAAAGAAATCAACGCAACGTCATGTGGCAAATCCGAATTCTCTAGGGAAGAGGCCCAATTTTATTTCTTTGCTTTATGCTATGTGTTGTGCAAGCAATTGTGAAATACCTATCTTTATATAGGCACTAGGGTTTCACAAAAGGCACAAGTCTTAAAAAACTTCGATTCTTTTCAAATAAGAGTTTCTTTCCTCTTATAATTCCTATGAATCTAAATATGAATAAATTTGATATTCTTACCTTATTTGTTTCCCAAAAAATATCTAGAACATTTAATAAACTTCTTGTTTGAACCAACTTCTTGCTCTGAATAAATCTTACGTGCCAATTAGAATCCCATCATTAATTAACTTGCTAAATTAGACATCTAATTAAATTAAAAAATAAATATTCCTAATAAATTGGAATATCACTAAATTAAGGAATCAATTAATTAATTCCTACTACAAGATATGTAATAAATAAAATTCTAATTTAACTATACTTTCCATAAGATACCAACTCTATAAATAATGGACTCAACAATCATATCGTTGGTTGCTCTTCAAAGTCAATGACAACAAGTAATCTTTTTGCAACATTTTTATCGTCATAGGAAGCAACATATTATATAATAATATTTCAAAGAATTTCATAATTTGATTCTTCTTTTAATTAAAAAAATGTTTTTGATTCGATGTTGTAAACATTGTTGAACTGCAAATCACTCAAGTATTGATTTTAGTCCCCCAGGATCCACTCTTAATCTTAATGATCTCTAATAAGTCCATGAAGAAATTGATCTTGATGATTTTGATATGAGAAAACAATATCTAGCCACTGCACAGAGAAAGTAGAATCAAACAAACACTTCAACATCCACTGTGAAGATCTCTATCTTTCTATTTACAAGATAAAATAGCCATAGAGCAAATCTTGAGGCCTTTTATACAAATAAAAATCAATCTGGAAAGATCCCTCGGCTGTCAGCACTTTGTTTCTGGGTTTGTTACCACAACCCAAAATCTTTCCACTCACGTAAAGGCTATAATAGCCATTCGAACTTGCTAAAGGACAGATGTAAGGCTCCAATCCATTCTTTTAAACAAAACGGCAAACAACGATGGTATATGATAAAGCAATACATGCGATACATCACCTATATTGTTTAGGGTTAAATTCACTGTACCCCCACTAGAGTGACTATCTTCAAAATACCCCCCAAGGATATGAAAACATCACTCTACCCCTCAATTGTCGTGATCTTCCCGTTAAAGTAACGAGCTTAAAGGGTAAAATCATATTTTTTAACAAACACCGTAACAAGCATTAGCCTAGAGAATTGTGACATGTCAAATCAAGGCAGCCTTTCAACCACTCCCTAAAGTTTTATAATTTTATATAGGGTAATATAAAATAAGTTATTTTCAAAATATTTAATGAGAAAATATATAAGTGGTTAAACGTAAAAAGAGCAGAGGGTCCCTTGCTCTTAGCGCGAACCATCATCTTCTTCACATTTTAGAGAGAGAAACTTTGAAACAGAGCATCAAAATATTGGTCATAAAGAAAACATTTTTTGTTCGAAAGACAAAAAAAAAGTGACCATTGGAGAGTGGTTGCTGGTAACAACAACCTTACGATGGCAGAGGTAAGGAATTTTTTTTTTCATTCAATTATTTCCATTAAAATGGGTTTAGCAGAGTTTCAGGGGAATGCAGGACAATATTAACTAGAAGAATAACCTGTTTATATGAAAAATTTGTGCTATTGTTGTTATTATTTGAAGATAAATAGGTTTAAACCCTAGTCTTAGTTAATTAGAGCATTTTGTTTTCATTGTACCATTAATAGTTTATAGTATTTCCTTTACAAATAAGTTGCTGCTGGAGATTTAAAAAAGTGGTTGTTTAGGTTTTGGTGATGGATATTTTGGTTTTGCTTTAAATTTTAGATATCATGTCTACAATGCCTACTCTGGTTCTGATATTTATAATGCTTTTATTATCACATTTGTAGTTGAGGGTGAAAGGCATTGTCAGCTTTCTTGGTGAAACTTTTGAGGTTGGCCTCATTGACCCTGACTTTCTAAGTAGAGTTATTCTTATCAATGCTGCAATGAAAAGAATGATTGGGAGAAATAGTTATAGAGATGAGAGATTCATCATTCAAGTTACACTGCCATGGAATGGGAAGAAGGGTACAATAGATAATGATCATGAGGTATATCAGATATGGCAGTTGTACAATGAGAAGAAGTTTACAGAGATTGTGTTTAACATGACCATCATACCACTTAATGTGACGAATGTAATTAAAAGGAGGTTGCTTGAGGATGATATAGAAGATGTTGCTAATGGGCCTGATGCCGAACCTCAGAGTGTGTTATCTGTGTTTCAGAGGCAACCAACCGACAATGTTAAAGCACAACAACAGGTGCATGCAACTGCTACTGGAAAAAGAGGTGGTAAAAGAAAGTCAGTGGCAAAAAAAAGTTCAAGAAAAATTTCAAAGACTAAATTTTGTGGGGTCTCCATTTTAGAACCAGAGTTTACGCCTGAAGCCACCATTACAGCAGAAGATACAGTGCAAACAAAAATCACAACTGAATTTGAAGTTAAAGCAGAAGCTAAAAATTCTGAAATACAAACCACAACTGAACCCACCACTGCAGCAGAACCTGAGCTCGCAACACAAATCACATAAGAACCCACCACTGCAGCAGAAGATACAGTGCAAACAGAAACCACAATCAAATTTGAAGTTAAAGCAGAAGCTGAAAATTCTGAAACACAGACCACACCAGAACCCACTACTGCAGCAGAACCTAAGACCAGCAACAATAGTACCACTTCAGTTTGACAAAACCCTATATCAATGCCTACATTTAACTATCCTTCAGGTGATGGTGGTCCAGAAAAGGGTGTTGATGAGGGTGAGACTGACTGTGTACACCTTTCACAACATAGTGATCACTTATCTGATTTTCATGTTGTTGATGAAGGCGTGGATGACTTTGCAGGCGAAGCTGAAGAAGATGCATCTCATACATCTAGAAGATGAACAACTACACATTCTCAAACAAAAGAACCAACTGATCATGCAGAAGATACAATACATACAGATGATTTACCATTAGAGATTGTGTAAACTCAACCTTGTAAAAGAAATAAGAAAAACATCAGCAAGTCACCTGTTACTATCACTCATTCACATAGGCAAGCTAACAAGAGAAAGGTCGTTGTTGTCCAAATTAGAGCTTCTCAAAGGATTGCAAATTAAAGGAGGCCACGTATTGAAGCCGTTGAGCATGATAAGAAGACTGTAAAGAAGAAGAGAAATACCAACTTTGTAGATTTTTGAGCAAGTCATGAGCAGGCCCAAGGCAACTAGAAAAAGTAAATCACGGAGCCTGAATGATAGTGCTGGCCCAATAAGACATGCGGACGAAGATGATGAGATGCCACCAGCTGAGGAAATGGACTTCCACATGTAGTCTGAATCAGAAGATGACATGTGTAGAGCCACAAGAACATCTAACAGTCAGCTTGAAGACGAAGTTCAAAACGAAGAAGATGATGACTTACTTGATGGATATAAAAGTGACAATGGTGACTATAGGCCACTTTCAGACTCAAAGGATGAGCATCCATTTAGCAAGATGTCTTATACATTGGGTGGGCAAATGTTCAGGGAGGGTACAAAACCAATAGAATTTAGAAAGGAAATGGTGTTAAAAAATTTTAGAAAATTTGCGTGGGTTCTGAAGGATTACTGTATTCAACACAGTTTCAGGGGTATAATGATCAAGTTAGAGAAAAAAAGGATTTTGTGTGGCTGCTATGTAGATAAATGCCCATTTAGAGTATATGCTGCAATTCAAAACTGGGGCAAGTACTTTCAGATTCGGATTTTGCACAACATACACACCTGTGAAGGCCTCGATAACAATCCTGAGGTAACTGAAGCTTGGATAGCCAGAAAGTACCGCTATAGAGTGCTTGCTGATCAAGGATAGGTATTGACACACTTGTATATGATCTAAAAAAAAATTGCATGGGGTGACCGCTGCTCCACAAAAGGTTTATAGGGCAAGGAGAAGAATTTTAAAATCAGCTGCTGGTGGTGACCATGTTGAGAGCTTCAAGTCATTGTGGGATTATACAAATGTCATCAAACAGCAAATGCCTGGGGCATTGGCCTTGTTGAAGGTGACAAAGCGAGACACACCTGCTGATAAGTACAGGTTTTAAAGGTTTATGGTGAGCTTCCAAGGCCTTAGAGATGGGTTTAAGGAGGGTTGTAGGCCATTCATAGGGCTTAATGACTGTTACTTGAAAGGGTCATTTGAAGGTGTGCTGCTATCAGCAGTAAGTTTGGATGCAAATCAATGCATATTTCCCATTGCAATTTTTGTTTGTGAATATGAGAATATAGATAATTGGACTTGGTTTTTGGGCCACCTGCAAGAGTATTTAGCTGATGACAGGTACGTGACAAATCTTGGATAGCCAGAAAGTACAGCTATATAGTGCTTGCTGATCAAGGATAGGTGTTGACACACTTGTAGATGATCTAAAAAAAAAGTGCATGGGGTGATCGTTGCTCCACTAAAGGTTTATAGGGCAAGGAGAAGAATTTTAAAATCAGCTGCTGGTGGTGACCATGTTGAGAGCTTCAAGTCATTGTGGGATTATACAAATGTCATCAAACAGCAAATGCCTGGGGCATTGGCCTTGTTGAAGGTGACAAAGCGAGACACACCTGCTGATAAGTACAGGTTTCAAAGGTTTATGGTGAGCTTCCAAGGCCTTAGAGATGGGTTCAAGGAGGGTTGTAGGCCATTCATAGGGCTTAATGGCTGTTACTTGAAAGGGTTGATTAGTATTAAAAATTGTTTAATTATCAAGCGATAATATGTTATTTTATGCTTATGTTATAATTTATATTTGTGTTTATGTAATATATTATGAATTATTAATTATGTTTTAAATATATTTAATATTGTGTATTTTTATGTGTTTATTAGGAAAATTATTAATTTCACGTACTTCGAGGCTCCAAACAGATAAACGGAGGTCAAATTTGGATTCCGGAGGTCCGAAAACCTTAAGATCAGTCAAGATCAACTTAAAATTGGGCTTGAGTAAAAAAAGTTGACTTTTCCTGTTGACCGAGCACTGATTGGATGATGAAATGAGCTTACAATAGATATGAGTGCATGGGATAACTGGCAATCTTGACTAAATCTCAACCGTTCATGATTCAATGGCCATGATTGTGCCACGTGGCAATGGTTGGTGAAGCAAGTTGGAGGATCCGAATCTTTGTATTCGAGTCGACCCGATCCACCCATTAACCCGCCAAATCTCAACCGTTCTTTGAGCAAATCGGACGAGTCAAATGATGCCATGTGTGATGTTGACTTTTTAAGTTTGACCAGCCATTGGATCTTGATCTAAGGGTTGTGAGGAGCACATACATGAAGCCTATGATGGACCGCAAAATACTGGATTATGAATTTATTTTTCTATAAATGGGGCCTCATTTTTATGTTTTAATCATCTCTCTACATCTCTCTTCTTCTCAAATTCTCTCCATCTCCTTGTAATCTTGATTTCCAGGTGTGTTTTTAATATTTTGTATAATTATTTTCATTAATAAAATTAGTTTTATTTCCAATTTTAGTTGTTTTTATTTCTTTTAATTATAAGTAATTCAATTTTACTACTTCTTTTTATTTTAATTATGCTTAACTAAATAATATTAGTTAGGGGAAGGTGAAACTCTTAAGAAATAAATATGATTTAATCAAATTCTATGTTTAATTTTATAAATTAAATTATTTTCTATTTAATTTTATACATGTTTTATATTTTGAAATTTTGATTTATTGTAGACAAACAAATGAATTTGGCACAATAAATTCTTAAGATCTTAATATAAGGCATGGTGAAATGGTATTTTGATTTATTGTAGACAAATTAAATTTTGGCACAATAAATACTTAATCCATCATAAAATTAAAGGGAAAATAATAATAATTTGTATAATTAATCTTTTGAGTAATAAATCTAAAACAAATTGGCAAAAAGAATTTATTAAGTTTTATTTATTTCTAAGAGTGGATCCATAACCCTAACTAGTTCAATTCCATAGTTTCATTTAAATTAAGTTGTTTATATTCAAGTTTTAATTTCAATTTTTAGATAAAATAAAATAAACTAATTAAATCTTTTCTCTGTGGATCGACCTCGAACTCACCGAGTTATAATACAACAAGACACTCTTATACTTGAGAGTTAAAATTTACTTTTAAGTTGTGTCAAGTTTTTGGCGTTGTTGCCGGGGAAAAGTTTTTTATTTGGTTTGTTTTTCCGTTTTTTATTTTTCTCTTATATGTAAAATTTTGTTTGCCCCCTTTTTCTTTTCTTAAATTCTCTTTTGTCCCCATATCTTTCATAATTCTTGTTTCACCCCAATAATTTCCGTTTCTAGCCCAATCTTCTGGTAATTACGTTCGAACCCCGACATCTTTCAACTGTTTCACTTTCATCCCAAATTGCTAATTCTAAACTTCTAAAAATTACAGTTTGACCATAAAATTAAAAATAATTTGCAATAGAATCTCTAGACGAAATTCCTCAACATAATCAAGACTTGGACATATTTGGACATACTTTGGACATATTTGGACATATTTGGATTTATTTTGGACCAAACTAACTTTAACTACTAACTCTAATTACTAACTCTTAACTTACTAACTGCTAACTCCTAACTTTTATTTAATTTCAGTTATTTAATTTTCTGTATTTATTTTATTTCGTATTTATTTATTTGTTTTTACTTTATTGGTGGGTTTAACCACCAAACTAACTACTAACTCTTAACTTTTATTTTCAGTTATTTAATTTTCAGTATTTATTTAATTTTGTATTTTTTTAATTGGTGGGTTCAACCACCATTTTTTTATTTTGCATTTATTTATTTATTATTATTATTATTATTTTTACTTTGTTGGTGGGTTCAACCACCATTTTTCTTTCTTTTTCTTTTTCTTTCATTTGCATTTATTTTATACTTAATTTATTGTTAATTGGTGGGTTCAACCACCAAAACTATTATTTAATTTTCTTTTGTACACTTATATTATTTGTTTTTTTTAATTTTGTTATCAATTTGTGTAAATATTATCTTTATAACATAACCCTTGCATGAGACGTTGGTCTCGATCTTCAAGTGGCAGGTTAATTCGTAGATCTCAATCTCCACCACCAATCATGGATGAGAATGAAGGCGAAACCGTTTTGGGCGAACTTAACCCTCAAATTGATCAGGGAGACAACCAATCTCAACATGGGCATGATCAGAATCAACCAAGGACTCTGAGAGACTACATGAATCCAACCAGAACCGGAGCACCGTCGTGTATAGTATTTCCTCCAGAAGCATCTCGATTCAACTTTAAATCAGGTATTATCCAACTTTTACCAACATTTCATGGTTTAGAATCTGAGAATCCGTACTTGCATCTAAGAGATTTTGAGGAAGTTTGTAATACATACACAGACCAAAATTGTAGCATGAACATAATTAGATTAAAGCTTTTTCCTTTTTCATTAAAAGATAAAGCTAAAACTTGGCTACAAAACCTTAGATCTGGATCAGTAAGAACTTGGAATAACATGCAAGAACAGTTTTTGAAAAAATTCTTTCCACCTCATAGAACAAATTCTTTTAAAAGGCAAATCACTTCTTTCACTCAAAAAAATAGAGAAACATTATACCAATGTTGGGATAGGTTTAAAGAGTTGCTTAACATATGCCCACATCATGGTTTTGAAACTTGGCGAGTAGTCACTTACTTCTATGAGGGCTTAATACCCCAAAGTAGACAGGTTGTTGAAATGATGTGCAATGGTGAATTTAGGGATAAAAAGCCTGAAGATGCACTAGATTACCTTGACCAATTAGCTGAAAATGCACAACATTGTGATACTGTTGGAACTTTTGAATTGACAAATAAGCAACAATCATCTCCATCTAGTGGAGGAATCCATAACCTTAGGGAAGATCATGATTTACAAGCAAAATTTGCATCCCTAGTTAGGAAAGTTGAAGCTTTGGAGCATAAAAAGAGTGATCAAGTAAAATCTGTTCAAGAAATTGCATGTAACATATGTAATTTGAATTATCATTTCACTCAAGAGTGTCCAACTTTGCCTGCACTTAAAGAATGTCTAAATGATCAAGCTGATGTCATTAACACTTTCAATAAACCAAACCCATATTCACATACTTATAATCCTGGTTGGAGAAATCATCCGAATTTCAGTTGGAGGAATAATAATAATGCACAATCTTCACAAGCACCACCTCTACAAAATTTTCAAAATCCTCAGCCTTATGCACCATATGTTCCACCACCCTGGAAAAATCTGGAAGACACAATGCATTCATTCATCAGAAAGCAAGATGCTATTAACAATCAAAATGCACAAACTTTTTCTGATTTGAAAGATACTCTTGCTAAAATTGCTTCTGCACTCACCATTCAAGAAAAAGGAAAATTTCCAGCCCAACCACAACCAAATCCTAAAATTCAACAAAATCCACCCACAGACCAAGTCAAGTCAAGTCAGTTATAACTCTTCGTAGTGGTAAGGTTGTTGATAGACCTATGCCTGAACCTTATGAAAATGATGAAAATTCAAAGGGTAAGGAAGGACTGAATGAACTTACACCTAGTGAAGAAATAACTAGTGTTCCACCTGAACCACCATTTCCGCATGCATTGAATAAACCAAAGAAATCAAACCGCTCTTCTGAAATTTATGAAATCTTTAAGCAAGTGAAAGTTAACATTCCTCTATTAGATGCAATCAAGCAGGTTCCTTCATATGCCAAATTTTTAAAGGACTTGTGCACTGTTAAGAGGAAACTGAAGGTAAGAAAGAGTGCTTTCATGGCCGAACAGGTAAGTACATTTCTGTCTACTAATAATAAGTTGAAATATAAAGATCCTGGTTGTCCTACCATTTCTTGTATTATTGGTAACCACAGAATTGAGCATGCTTTACTAGATCTTGGTGCTAGTGTTAATTTGCTTCCATATTCAGTTTATCTTCAACTTAATCTTGGTGAGTTAAAATCAACTTCAACTACACTTTTGCTTGCCGATAAATCAGTTAAAGTACCAAAAGGAATAGTGGAAGATGTTTTAGTACAAGTTGATAAATTTATTTATCCTGTGGATTTTATTATCTTGGAAACTGAACCTGTTGTGAATAATTACAAACCAATTCCTGGAATTTTAGGTCGACCATTTTTAGCAACTGCTAATGCTTTGATTAATTGTAGGAATGATTTAATGAATTTATCCTTTGGAAATATGACTTTGGAATTGAATGTTTTCAACATGTGCAGGCAACCTAATGAAGAAAATGAGATTGAAGATGATACTGATCAACAAAAGGAATTGTTTGAATCTTGTATCAAGGAAAATATTCAAAAAGAGGATTTTTCTGAACTTTCTAATGTTTGTTTAGTTAATTCAATTGAGTCAAATAAGCAACTTGAACTTGATATTTCTAATATAAATTCATTGCTTGATTCTGTGCAGACTTCACAAAATTATGATGACGAGCCAAAATTTGAGGAGCTTGGAAGTATTGAAAAGATAGAACAACAAGAAGCGCCTAAAATGGAATTGAAACCTTTGCCTGAAGGATTGAAATATGCTTTTCTTGGAGAAGAACAAACTTATCCTGTTGTGATTTCGTCTACTTTAACAAGCGACCAAGAAGGTAAGTTACTTACTGTTCTTAAAAAGCATAAAAATGCAATAGGATGGACTTTAAATGACATTAAAGGCATTAATCCCTTAATCTACACACATAGAATTAATTTGGAAGAAAATGCTAAAATATGTCAACAACCTCAAAGAAGATTAAACCCACACATGAAAGAGGTAGTCAAAACAGAAGTCCTTAAATTACTTGATGTGGGAATTATCTACCCTATTTCTGATAGTAAGTGGGTAAGTCCTACACAAGTAGTGCCTAAAAAATCTGGAATCACTGTTGTTAAAAATGAAAAAGGTGAATTAATTCCAACACGAATTACATCTAGTTGGCGCATGTGCATCGATTATAGAAAATTAAATGAAGCCACTAGAAAAGATCATTTTCCATTACCATTCCTTGACCAAATCTTAGAAAGAGTAGCAGGACATCCCTACTACTATTTTTTAGATGGATATTCAGGCTATTATCAAATTCCTATATCACTTGATAATCAAGAAAAGACCACATTTACATGTCCATTTGGAACATTTGCATTTAAACGAATGCCATTCGGGCTTTGTAATGCTCCTGCAACATTTCAAAGATGTATGTTAAGCATCTTTTGTGATATGGTTGAACATTGTTTAGAGGTCTTTATGGATGATTTGACTGTGTTTGGGAATTCTTTTGATGATTGCCTTGATAATTTGGAGAAAGTTTTAAAAAGATGTGTTGAAAAAGAACTCGTGTTGAATTGGGAAAAATATCACTACATGGTTACTTCTGGAATTGTTTTGGGTCATGTTGTTTCTATTAAAGGAATTGAAGTTGACAAAGCAAAAATCGAAGTCATATCTAAATTGCCACAACCAAAAACAGTTAGAGATGTGCGATCCTTTTTAGGACATGCAAGATTTTATAGGAGGTTTATAAAAAATTTTAGTGCCATATCTAAACCACTTTGTAACCTCTTATTAAAAGATGCACTGTTTGAATGGAATGATGATTGCCAAAAATCTTTTGAAAAAATAATTTGTCTTTTAACATCTGCACCTATTATGCAATCTCCTGATTGGTCTTTGCCATTTGAATTAATGTGTGATGCAAGTGATTTTGCTGTTGGTGCTGTTTTAGGACAAAGAAGGGATGGTAAGCCTATTGTGATTTATTATGCGAGTAAGACTTTGGATAGTGCTCAAATGAATTATTCTACAACTGAAAAAGAATTACTTGCTGTGGTATTTGCATTAAACAAATTCCGTTCATATTTGCTTGGCTCTAAATCTGTTGTGTTTACTGACCATGCTGCTGTGAGATATTTGATGAGTAAACAGGATACCAAACCGAGACTAATTCGTTGGATTTTGTTACTACAAGAATTTGACCTTACCATCAAAGATAAAAAGGGTTCTGAAAATGTTATTGCTGATCATCTATCAAGACTCACATTCGAATTCTGCAATGATATAACACCCATAAATGATTCTTTCCCTGATGAATTTTTATTTTCTGTTACTTCAATGCCATGGTATGCTAATATTGTTAATTTTCTTATTACAGGTAAAATACCTTTGCAATGGAATACTCAAGAGAAGAAGAAATTTTTTGTTGAAGTAAAGAAATTTTATTGGGATGACCCTTATTTGTTCAAATATTGTCCAGATCAAATTTTTCGGCGATGTATTCCTGATAATGAGGTAAGTAGTGTCATTAATTTTTGTCATTCTGAAGCATGTGGTGGTCACTTTTCTTCAAGAAAAACTACTGCTAAAATTTTACAGTGTGGATTTTATTGGCCTACCATGTTTAAAGACACATATGAATTCTGCAAAAGTTGTGAAAAATGTCAAAAATTGGGATCAATTACAAAAAGAAACATGATGCCCTTAAATCCCATACTTGAAATTGAAATATTTGACTGTTGGAGAATTGATTTCATGGGTCCATTTCCATCATCTTTTGGATTTGTGTATATATTAGTTGCAGTTGATTATGTCTCAAAATGGATTGAAGCAATTTCTTGTCGAAATAATGATAGTAAAACTGTGATTAAATTTTTAAGAGAAAACATTTTAAGTCGATTTGGAATCCCTCGAGTCATTATCAGTTATGGAGATAAGCATTTTTGTAATAAGTCATTTGAGTCTTTAATGACGAAATATGGAATTACACATAAAATTGCTACCCCTTATCATCCTCAAACAAATGGTCAAGTTGAATTAGCAAATAGGGAGATAAAACAAATTTTGGAAAAAATGGTTAACCCAAACCGAAAAGACTGGTCTCTTAGACTTAATGATGCACTTTGGGCTTACCGTACTGCATTTAAAACGTCATTAGAAATGTCACCCTATCGGTTAGTTTATGGTAAACCTTGTCATTTACCTGTTGAACTTGAATATAAATCACTTTGGGCTATTAAAGCTTTTAATTCAAATTTGGATGATGCTGGTAATGTGCGAAAATTACAATTGAATGAACTTGAGAAATTAAGGAATGATGCATATGAAAATTCAAGAATTATTAAGGCAAGAACAAAAGCATTTCATGATAAAAGAATTTTTCGAAAAACATTTGAGATTGGTCAAAAAGTGTTGCTTTATAATTCTCGTCTTCATTTATTTCCAGGGAAGTTAAAGTCAAAATGGAGTGGCCCATTTGTTGTAAAAAATGTATATTCACATGGGGCCATAGAAATTGAGAATCCAAATAACGGTGTCACATTTAAAGTTAATGGTCAAAGATTAAAACCATATTTGGAACATCACCCACGTGACGAGGACACCGAAATTAATTTGGATGACCCACCAGTTCTTGATTAAGTCTTTAATGATTTTTTTGTTTTACTATTATTTTACCGTTTCATTGTTTGATTTTTTTTTCTTTAGATTGATGCACTGTACATAGTTTTTTTTAACATTGTTTTTCTTGTGTAAGCGTGTTTGTTTGACAGTTGTACATTCTCTCATCAATTTTCATTTTACATCATGAGCACCTCAATGAGAAAATACATGTTCGCACATCTTAAAAGATTTCGGCGTATAAAATTTCACTTAAGAGGCCTGATACAAAGCTGTAAATCACATCCACTTTCGGATCTGCAACCACCAGAATTCGTGTCCTATGTTGAGGATCTAGAGGGACAACTCAGAACAGTAGAGAGTGGCATATATGAATTTCAAATGGAGCTTGAGGTTAACTCAATGAGAGGACGAATGTAAGTTCATTTTCCTTTTATATTGTGTGCTTCTTTTTGCTCGCTTTCACGCTTGATTTGATTTTGCAGATTTGATTTTGGTGTGTTTGATTTATTTTCCCGTATAAATGGCGGATAATGGTACTCCGTGACTTCTTAAGTCGGTATCTTCAGTTTCCCACAATAACTGAAACCCCAAAATCAAACATGGAAGAAATACAACATAAACTCCATAAGCATTTTCCCTCTCTCCCTTAGAATGCCCTCAGGAAAATTTACAAAGCTCGTTGTGAACGACTGCGTTTGTTAATGATCAATGGCATTCCTTCTGACATTCGTTGGTTAATTGAAGCAAAGGTCCGATTAGCAGGTGAGTTTTCTGGTCAATTTGTTTCTTACATGCCTGGTTTTGGTAAAAGTACGTTTGCTAAGAAAAGAGAGCTAAACGACTTGGCTCAAAATGTCATAACTGTGTAAGACTTGATTGCAAACGACCGGATTGTAAATCTTTAGGAATTGTTTCTGATACTCGTGAAAATAAAATTAAATTCGTTAAAGATGGCATGAGTAAAGAATCGTTGGATGATATCTTACGATCTCTTGAGACGCATCGAAGCGGAATTGTGCAACGTGAGATTTACAATTTGTGGATACTATTCCAAAAACAAAGTGCACAGTTAAGTCTTGGGAATCTGACTCAAAAAGACCTTGTTTGCCAGTTTATAAGAAAACTGGATGGGAAGCCGATCCTCGACCCATAGAGGGCGTTCAAGCCGTTACTGGACGTAAAACTAGAAGAAGATGTGAGCCACAATCACAACTACCAGTAAATATCCTTTTACTTCACTGTTATTTTCCTTTACTGTTATTTTATCATTTGCATTATTGCATTTAGCGATGTGATTTTGTATTTATTTGGTTTCTTTTACTGTTTGCTTTTTCTAATCATTACTTTTTTTTTTACTGTTTGTTTTTGAATTATTGAGCCACGAGCTTTCCTCGTCATTTGACAAATATGCCAACCCATTTACAGCTGTTTCTCATTATTTATGTCACGAAGATCTTTAAATATGAGCTCGTTTTTCAAACACTCACAACTTATTTTTGAAAAATTAGTCCAATGACAGTATATTCGAGTAAACAATTCAAAAATATTTGTGTGCTTTCTGGGTTTCACTATGGAAAGTACAAAGAGTTCGTTCAGGCAGCTGTAGATCTTGGTCGTGTCATAGCAGAAAGGAAATTGCATCTTGTATATGGAGGAGGTGAACGAGGGTTGTCAAGACTTGTCTCAGAAGCTGTTTTTACCAGAGGAAGCCAAGTACTCGACATTATCCCAAAACCCATGAAACTGCTAGTGTGCATGTCTGGCCCACCAATTGGAGAAGAATTAGTGGTATCAAGTATGCAAGAGAGAATATCTGAAATGATGAATCATGCTGATGCTTTTATTTTTTTTCCAGGAGATCTTGCAACTTTTGAGACACTAATTACATTTGCATCTTGGGCCCACTTGAACATTCATAAAAAACCCATCGGTTTGTTAAATGTTAATAATTTTTATGACGGCTTGCTAACTTTTATTAACCATGCAATAAAGAATCATTTTGTTCCACATTCTGTAAAAAAAACTCTTTATCTCTGCTTCTACTGCTAATGAGTTACTTGATCTTTTACAAGCTTATACACCAGAGCTAGATCCACAGACTGTTGCACTGAATTGGTCGGCTAATGATGGTAACGGTAACAGTAGCAGTAATAAGAAGTGCGATTTAGATTTAACTCTCCGTTTGTAAATATTTTCTGTTATAGTATTCATGTGATGTCTTCTACACTCTTTCTCTTTCCTTTTAAAACATTGAGGACAATGTCTTTTTCAGTTTGGGGGGAGGGAATAGTTGATAATTGTGGAATGTCTTAGTCCTGGTTATGTGTTTACAAAAAAAAAAAAACAATAACAAAATTTTTTTTTTCTGTAAAGACTAACTTAGGACAAATTTGAGTCGAAGATGGCAGGATATAGAGAATGTAGTCTCTCTAGAAACGCATCTTCTTAATCTTAAGGGTGTTGTTTAAAAAAAAAAATTGACTTTTTCTTCATCTTTGTTATCTACTTTTAAGCTTCTGCATCAAGTTCAGGTGAGATCCCATCTTCTTCTTCTTTTATTATTCTCTTTTATTTTTATTTATTATTATTATTATTTTTTTGCATATCTGTAAAATTATAAAATGTTAGGATAATGTTTAGATTAGGTTGTGGGGTGGGGATAATTGAGGTATGTTTTAAATATGTGTGTTGTTTTTTCTCTTTTCTCTTTTCTTTTCTTTGCCAAAAAAAAAATTTTTTTTTTTGTCTAGGATGGCCGTGTAAAGAGTCACGACTTTTGAGATGCATCCTAATAGTCTTGTTGTATTATATTTTAATTTTGAGATTCATAGTAAGTTGTTTTTGTTCCCTTTTCTTTGAATTACTCAAATTTGTGAACTCTCCACTTGGTTATTAAGTTATTTAATTGTTTACTCATTTAACAGGTATTATTGAATCATTCTTCACACACACATTATGACACATACTAGTGGGTTGTAAGTTAAAATTTTACAGCATTTAGTTCTTTTGATTTATTAGGAAAAGTATCTAAGGTAGTAGAAAGTGTATATTTCCAACAAAAAAAAAAGTAGAAAAAAAAATTGTTTTTAATTTTTCTATATCTAGAACCCGAGTAATTAAGTCTGTGGGGGTGTTTCAACACTTAGTGCCCTAAGGTCAACTGGTCTGGGAGTCACTGGCCTAAAGCTCGCTACATGGGTAATAGATATATTGTTTGTTTATTAGAAACCCGAGTAATTAAGTTCGTAGGGGTGCTTCAACACCTAGTGCCCTAAGGCCAACTGGTCTGGGAGTCACTGACCTAAAGCTCGCTACATGGGTTAGAAATGTAATATATAAAAAAAAAATTTGTGAATAATCTATTGCCTAAAGATATAATTTCTAATGAATTTTATAACGAAAATGTTGTTTTTCTTTTAATGAAGCCCCATAAGTATTGTGTTAATTACTTGAGCACAAAAGAAAGTTTGATGATATTCTGGATAATGAGTGAACATCAATGTGGTAAAGGAATTTGGGAGAGTTCATTTATTTGGTAATTTAGAGGATAGATGAACAACTATTAACTTGCATGTGAATTTTATAAATCTTAATATAACGCTTTAATTGCTAGAGGGCTAGCAATAAGCTGGTTGGGGGGTGTGATTAGTATTAAAAATTGTTTAATTATCAAGCGATAATATGTTATTTTATGCTTATGTTATAATTTATATTTGTGTTTATGTAATATATTATGAATTATTAATTATGTTTTAAATATATTTAATTTTGTGTATTTTTATGTGTTTATTAGGAAAATTATTAATTTCACGTACTTCGAGGCTCCAAACAGATAAACGGAGGTCAAATTTGGATTCCGGAGGTTTGAAAACCTTAAGATCAGTCAAGATCGGCTTAAAATTGGGCTTGAGTAAAAAAAGTTGACTTTTCCTATTGACCGAGCACTGATTTAATGATGAAATGAGCTTACAATAGATATGAGTGCATGGGATAACTGGCAATCTTGACTAAATCTCAACCGTTCATGATTCAATGGCCATGATTGTGCCACGTGGCAATGGTTGGTGAAGCAAGTTGGAGGATCCAAATCTTTGTATTCGGGTCGACTCGATTCACCCATTAACCCGCCAAATCTCAACCGTTCTTTGGGCAAATCGGACGAGTCAAATGATGCCATGTGTGATGTTGACTTTTGAGGTTTGACCAGCCATTGGATCTTGATCTAAGGGTTGTGAGGAGCACATGCATGAAGCCTATGATGGACCGCAAAGCACTGGATTATGAATTTATTTTTCTATAAATGGGGCCTCATTTTTATGTTTTAATCATCTCTCTACAACTCTCTTCTTCTCAAATTCTCTCCATCTCCTTGTAATCTTGATTTCCAGGTGTGTTTTTAATATTTTGTATAATTATTTTCATTAATAAAATTAGTTTTATTTCCAATTTTAGTTGTTTTTATTTCTTTTAATTATAAGTAATTCAATTTTACTACTTTTTATTTTAATTATGCTTAACTAAATAATATTAGTTAGGGGAAGGTGAAACTCTTAAGAAATAAATATGATTTAATCAAATTCTATGTTTAATTTTATAAATTAAATTATTTTCTATTTAATTTTATACAATTTTTATATTTTGAAAATTTGATTTATTGTAGACAAACAAATGAATTTGGCACAATAAATTCTTAAGATCTTAATATAAGGCATGGTGAAATGGTATTTTGACTTATTGTAGACAAATTAAATTTTGGCACAATAAATACTTAATCCATCATAAAATTAAAGGGAAAATAATAATAATTTGTATAATTAATCTTTTGAGTAATAAATCTAAAACAAATTGGCAAAAAGAATTTATTAAGTTTTATTTATTTCTAAGAGTGGATCCATAACCCTAACTAGTTCAATTCCATAGTTTCATTTAAATTAAGTTGTTTATATTCAAGTTTTAATTTCAATTTTTAGATAAAATAAAATAAACTAATTAAATCTTTTCTCTGTGGATCGACCTCGGACTCACCGAGTTATAATACAACAAGACACTCTTATACTTGAGAGTTAAAATTTACTTTTAAGTTGTGTCAAGGGTCATTTGAAGGTGTGCTGCTATCAGCAGTAAGTTTAGATGCAAATCAAGGCATATTTCCCATTGCAATTTTTGTTTGTGAATCTGAGAATATAGATAACTGGACTTGGTTTTTGGGCCACCTGCAAGAGTATTTAGCTGATGACAGATAGGTGACATTCATGACTGACAGGCAAAGGGAGTACTTAATGCACTTCATTTGGAGTTCGCTGGAGTAGAAAATAGGTTTTGTGCAAGACATGTATTTGCAAACCTGAAGACTAGATTCTCGAAAGTGGAGTTGAGGGATGAGTTTTGGAGGGCAGTTAGAGCATCAAGTAAAGATGTTTTTGTCAAGGCAATGAATGGCTGAGAAAGTTAAATCCCAAGCATTGGTCAGTGCATACCTTTGATAAGTTTGTAAAGTGTGATCACACAACAAACAACATGACAGAGAGTTGGAATGCATAGCTTGGTGATATGAGGAAAGCACTTGTTATAGCTTTGGTGGAGCACGTTAGGAAGCGCATGATGAAAGCAATAACAGAAAGAAGACAAAGTTGTTTGAAGTGGCCATTTGATGTTCCTGCTTTTATTAACAAGAAGTTGAACAGCATGCTGAAGGTTGGTAGGAATTATCACATCATACCAGCAAGTGATGCCTTATATGAAGTTGAAACAGGGCAAGAGTCTTATATTGTCAACCTTGATGAGCATACAAGTAGTTGTGCCTTATGGCAGATCAGTGGCTTACCTTGTAAGCATGCAATGCCTTGTATAGCTCACATTAGGGCTACTTATGAGAAGTACGTTGCCCCTTGTTTACTAAAGGATGCATATTTGAGATGCTATGCTGGCATTATTCATCCATTGCCGGACAAATCTAAATGGCCACAGGTTGAAGCTGATGAAATTTTACCCCCAATTGGTCGAAGACCACCTGGCAGACCTAAGACATGTAGAAGAAGGGAGGCTGATGAACCACCAGCATATAGAAGAAGGTTCGCAGTATCTTGTTCATATTATCCGAGTATTGGTCACAATATAAAGGGTTGCCCTGTTAATCCAGCCAATGCACATAAGAAAACTAGGCATATATTAGTTAGTGGCTTATTGCTTACAATATAAAAATTAATTATTCAAATTGTTTTTTTCGTCACTTTGACGTTATCTTCAAATTACCCCCACCTAGAGTGACTACATAAAAGGGTTAAGTGATGTTTTTACTTTTTTTTTTTTTGGATATATATTGTAGTTTTGTGACTATATGTTGGAACTAATATGAATGTGTGAAGATTAGGTGTACTAACCTTGACTTAATTGTGCTGAACAGAAGCATCGCAAGAACTTGGCAGCAGCCTCAAGCTCAAGAGCATCATTTACAAGAGTGAATGCTGCTGGAGACTCAACACCTGGTGGGTCAGCAGCTGAGCCATCACCTAATACTTCTACGCCTACCCCAGAACAATCAATTAAAGGTTCAGCAACAAAGAAGACAGCAGCAAGAAGCGGCAGGAATAAGCAAAGGGAAAGAGAGATAATGCCTTGCATCAACAATAACAAACACAGCTTTTGATCAATTTTCAGAGCTACCAATGAGAGGCATTGCAATTAGAAAGGGAGGCAAATCTGGTGGGACCACTTCACAATCTCGCCCAGTTCAAACAAAGAGAGATTTGAAGGGCAAAGCAGCAGCTCAAATTGACTGTAAGTTTTTTCTGTTTGTTTAAAAAATAATGTTTATATTTACATATAACATATTTAGATTAATTTTCTTCAAAAATTAATCTTTTGTTTCGGTAAAATGGTAACTACTAAGTGGGGCTTTATGTCGCAAAAAAATACTGTTATAGTGAATGGCATGACGACAATAGTTTGGACATTTACTGAAAATGGTGCTGCTGATTTTGATATTTTGATGTGCTTTTTTAATACACTGCTACGATAGTGCAGTGCAGTATATATTTGTAATTAAAACCTAATTGTAGACTTTAAAAAACTGAGACGCAGTATGTGTGCTCATGATTTTTTAGAATTGCTAATTTTATATTATGTAATTTTATCTAATTAGTTAGGCTAAGTTACTATTTCTTTGGGTTGTTGCAATTAATATTTGGTCTGGTCTGTAATCCCTTGTCATAGAAGCTGAAAAGGCAAAATGTAATATGCTGCTGGTGATAGTGAATATTGACTGCAACAATATAAGTGTAATATTTTGTTGAACTGAAAGTACATATCACTGAATGTAATACATGAGCTTCTGGTACATGGAAGTTTTTATTGAACTGAAAGTACATATCACTTAATTTCTACTTTCTACTACTTTCTACCCTCATGCTTCAGTTATGAGCAACACTAAGCATATACATCATGCAAAGTACCAGCATGAACAAGATAATATACATCAGCCTAATGATTGAATCTGATTTTGCAGCAAGTTTATTAATTCCCATCTCTAGCATCTTCTTATCTTTAATTCCAATTTCATCATCACTTTCGAAACCTTCGTGCAACTTTCCCAATCCTCTTATGAGTACTCTATACTCATCCAAACTTGGTTTCCACCATTTGAAAAAATTGCAGCCTTTATTATCGTATTTGTAGTACAGCTTCTTAGGATTCACAGCAGACTCTGAGATGTATACAGATGGACGTTTACCACAATCTCTGCATGTTTTGTTTATGAACTTGAGCACCTTCCCATTGATCTCCAACTTCTCATTTTCATCTTCATCTTCATCTTCCACATCAAACCAGCTTCCTCTTGAAGACGACATACTTACTGTTATTTTTTTATTTTTTGTGATGTCCTATTTGAGCCTTTTGCTACTACAAAGCTTGTTCAAATCTGTAAATTAACAGTCAGTTTAGTTTTTGAATTTGAATTGTTGTAGTCAAAGGGAGAGAAGGATGATTTTTTTTTTTACTTTCAAAATGAGTGGTTGAAATCATAGTGCAAATCCCCGTAAACAAGTGTTATTTAATGGCATACCTTGTAATTTTCTTTAATCAAAAGCCCAAATAAGGAATCAATTTAAAACTTTTTGACCAAATAAGTAAATATACATTTTAATATTAATCAATTTAAAACTTTAACACTACCACATTTTTTTACAGAAATGTCACATCAAAACCGCACCCAATAATACTGTTAGATAGAATATTTTGTTTCACACAAGGATAATCACGTAATTTAATTATTAAACGTCGGTCAACTGTTTAAAGTCACGGCAATTGGGGGCTAAAGTGAGTTTTCGTATCCTTGGGGGGTATTTTGAAGATAGTCACTCTAGTAGGGGGCACAGTGAATTTAACCTTATTGTTTATTCATTCAACTGACATTATAGAAATGTCATACACCTCTCAGAAACACTATAACAGTCATAACATACTTCTTTGGCTGACATATTATACACTCTACGAGAATATAACAGAGTTGTCATACATGACTATAAAAATCAGATTTGAGCTTCACTCTTTAACAATTATTTTAAAAAATTAAATTTAACTGTTTGATCATTAATTAAGTATAAATTATATTGTTTTCTATATTGTTAAAGTTGAAATTTGTCTTTCAAATCATGATTTACATTTATTTGAATCTACAAGTGCATGCAAATGCGAGTATAGGAATGCTAGATAATAAACTTGATCTAATCCATTTAACGCCCAAATCATGATTCATCATTGATAGCCAAAAGCTTCAGATTTTTGTTCAAAGATATAGAGATTAGCTTTCCATATGGTGCAATAATGGTGTGTTGGTTGAGTTACATGTGTGATTTATAAAATTTTTGTGTCTTTTGACACGACTTAAAAGTGATTTCTAACTCTCAAGTATAAGCGTGTCTTGTTATATTATAATTCGGTGAGTCCGAGGTCGATTCACAAAGAAAAGATTTAATTTGTTTATTTAAGTTTATCAAAAAAATAATAAATAAAATTAAAAATATGCAATTTAATTTAAGAAAAATTATGAAATTGAATTAGTTAGGGTTATGGATCCACTCCTAGTAATAAATACAATTTAACAATTTTTTATTTTTTATTTTATTTCCCAAAAGATTAATTATATAAATTAAAATAATTTTCCCATTAATTTTATTATGGATTAAGAACTTAATGTGCCAAAACTCAACTTGTCTACAATAAGTTAAAATACCAATTTACCGTACTTTATCCTATACACGACGGTGCATCGGTTCTCGTTGGATCCATGTAATCTCTCAAAGTTCTTAGTTGACTCTGATCATGTTGAGATTGGTTGTCTCCTTGATCAACTGAAGGATTAAGTTGGCCTAAAATGTTTTCGTCTTGGATCTCATCCATGATTGGTGGTGGTAGTGATTGAGATCTATGAATTAGCCTGTCACTTGAAGTTCGAGACTAACGTCTCATGCAATGATGATGTGTGAGTGTAAAATTATGTTGTAAAGATGATACACGAACAAATGAATAACAAAAAAAATAAATAAATAATTACACAAATTAAAGAAAAAATGAAAATTAAATAAACAAGATAAATGTACAAAAAAAATACAAGACAAAAATAAATAAACTAAAAATTAATTAACTAAAATTAAAATAACTAAATAGGCAATAGACCAAACATATAAAAAAAGTAAAAGCCAAAAAGAAAAATAAAATAAATTCAAAAATTAAATTGCATAAACAAAAAAAGAAAGACCAGAAATTATTATCTCAAAGTGTAGATTCTTTTTTTTTAATTTTAAAAATTACCAACCAATTAAACGATTAATTCATATTAATGGGCCTTGTAATTTTTAAAGTCAATATTCCTTGTATTGAGTCCAAATTAGGTCAAAAGAAATCCAGTTGTGGTAAGAAAGTTCAAGTTATAGGTCCGAATTTGAGATTTATGGGAAATTTTGGCAAGGGACCTATTCAAAATTTGTTGTGGTTTGTGGTCAAACTATAATTATGAGAAGAATGAGCCAAAAATGAGATTTTTTTTTGGGGTACAACTGAAATTATGAAAGATGTAGGGATAAAAGAGAATTTAAGAAAAGAAAAGGGGGATAAAAGAAAATTTACACAAAAAGTAAAAATAAAAGGAAAAATAAAACAAAACAAATACCTCTCCCCGGCAACGGCATCAAAAACTTGACACGATTTAAAAGTAATTTCTAACTCGCAAGTATAAGAGTGTCTTGTTATATTATAACTCGGTGAGTCCGAGGTCGATCCACAAAAAAATGATTTAATTTATTTATTTATTTAAGTTTATCAAAAAAATAAAAATAAAAATAAAAATATGCAATTTAATTTAAGAAAAACTATGAAATTGAATTAGTTAGGGCTATGGATCCACTCCTAGTAATAAATACAATTTAACAAATTTTTATTTTATTTCCCAAAAGATTAATTGTATAAATTAAAATAATTTTCCCATTAATTTTATTATGGATTAAGAACTTAATGTGCCAAAACTCAACTTGTTTACAATAAGTCAAAATACCATTTTACCATACTCTATACTAAGATATTAAGAATTCATTGTGCCAAACTCCCATGTTCATCTACAATAAATCAAAATGTCAAAATATAAAATATGGATAAAATAAAATAAAAAATAATTTAATTTGTACAATTAAAAATAGAATTTGATTAAATCATATTTTTTTACTAAGAGTTTCACTTTCCTCTAACTATGAATATTTAGCTAAGCATTTTTGAAATAAAGGAAATTATTAAAATTGAAAACACATAATTAAAAAATGGAATTTGAAAATTGAAATAAAACTAATTTTATTTATTGAAAATATATTACAAAAAGAAATGAGAAGAAGAATTTGGGGGAAAGAAGATAAGAGAATGTGTGTAGACTTGTGTTCCCCCGCCCCCCTCTATTTATACTAATACATGGTAAATCAACACCATACAAATAAATAAATCTAATTACATCTTAGCCTTACATTTGTCCCACTAATAAAATATAAACGTAACTTAATCCATTCAAGTATATCCAACACATTCCACTAACAATTACCATGCCTAATATGATAAAGGTTTATAATTTTATAATTACCACATTTACCATGGTAAAAACTCAAACTTTTACAACAAAAGTCTCGGATCCTCCTCAACAATGACATAATTTCTTGAACTTCCGGAATCCAAATTTAACATCTGCACATTTGTATGGAGTCTCAAATTGCATGAAATTATTATTTTTACCTAATAAACACACAAAAATACACAAAATCAAATATTTAGAAAAATAATTAGAAATTCACAATATGTTACACAATTACAAATATAAATTACATTAATAGCACAAAATAACATTTTTACCCCTTAATAAATATACAATTTTTAACACTAATCATCTTTAATAATATTTTGTGGTTTGTGTTAACTATCTCCAATATAATTACCTTCTCATTTATTCAGTTCAACAATCAATTAAGTAAGAAATCTTCTCAAATCAAAAAAATATAGCTTGCGCTCTTCAATTGTTCTTGAGAATAGTTGTTTGATTAATCAAAGTCTCTGACAAAACTGTATTAGAGTCAGTAATTAATAATTAACATAACAGTGTAGTATATCAAATCGAAGAGCTCGATGAAAGGCATAAGACACCATAAAAATTAACTTGATCAAAATTGGAAATGCCCACACTTACTGTTGGAAGTTTTTGCCTTGAAATTGAGTCGACTCACCGAGTTAAACCAAATTGAACCAAGGTGAACCATGCTAAATCGATCAGAACTGAGATAAACTGAGTCAGAGCCAATTCAAGTGAACCAAACCAATCCATTAACTGCTGACCATCAGCATTGACCATTAACAAATATTTGTATTTTTGGTTCGAGTCCCTCCCTAGGTTTTTTAACATTCTAGATCCATCAGTGCAATCAAATTTTTTAAATTTTAACTTTATAAAGTGTTATGGCAAATAGTGACATGGCATCATTTCAAGTTACATCACTAAAGGGAAGTAACATCGACAGTTGGAGTATTATAATGAAGGCCCTCCTTGGAGCTCATGATTTTTGGAAAGTCACTGAAAAAGGCTACAACGAGCTAGAAGATGAGACTTCTTTAGTTCAACACCAGAAGGATAGTTTAAAAGATTCAAGAATGAGAGACAAAAAGGCTCTTTCCGTCATTTATCAAGCATTGTATGATAACGGATTTGAGAAGATTTCAAGTGCAAATTGAGCCAAGGAAGCATGGGAGAAGCTTCAAACCTCTTATAAGGGAGAAGCTTCAAACCTGTTATAAGGGGGAAGAGAAAGTGAAAGGGTGCTAAGGGGGAAGAGAAAGTGAAAGGGTGCATCTCAAAGCTCAAAGAAATGAGTTTGAGTCGTTGCATGTAAAAGAAGCCGAATCCATTTCTGATCATTTTTCAAAAGCTCTAGTCATTTCAAATCAATTAAAAAGAAATGGTTAAAAGATAGAAGATGTAAGAATTATAGAAAAAAGTACTTTGCTAATACATATTATTTTAAATAATTATATTTATTTGTTTCATCTATTACATATATTTAAAATTTTAAATATTTAAAGTTCATATTTTGAAGTTTAATTTCATTAAAATAAAATTAAAAAATAAATTGAAAATATCCATATATAATATTATAAAATATAAAATCCAAACTTTTTAAATCTAAATAAAAAAACTTGGCCTAGTTGTTCAAAAAATATGTCTAGGCCAAATTTGGGCATTGTTATATCTGAGTCAGACATAAGTTTTTGCCATCCTTACCTGTGAGGGCACACGGGCTGGCATGACAAGGTCGCAAAGATTGGTGCCTTGTGCTATGCCTAAATAGAGTGTTAATATTTGAACTTCTAAATTTGTCCAAATAACCCCCACTAATCACTTACATTTTAATACCTATTTTATCTCATATAAAGTTACTAAAAAAATAAATATCTTTTAAGCATACCCAAATATAAATCTATTTTTATAAATCCCAATTTCTATTCGTAAATGATTATCACTTCTTAAATATATTTATTTATTACTTTTACAATTAAAGAAAATAGTTTCCAGCACTCCTTAATCTATCATAAGTGATTTGGTATTCAATTCGACGTGGATTAAAGATAAAGCCCTTAAAATAAAGAGACAAACCCGTGACTGTAACTCCATTTCCCAAAAACTAGTTCAAATTCACGATCCCTCAGCAACTGTCAGAACGCAATGAATGACCCTGTTTTTCTTGCCTATGTAGAGATGAAGATATTTATCTCAATAGCAGCAACTGTGGCTAGCACAACAGGATCTACATACAAAGCAGCCCCATCTAGCCCAAATGATATTGCCAATTCCATCAATAATTGCTTGTCTAATTGCAACAATTGTATTAGTTACCAAAGACTTCTTCGAACTCCCGTCGCCACCATTGTCAACTCTCTAATTCAATCAACTCGGACTCATTCCCCAATATATTGATTCTATATTATGCCTAAAAACTAGCATAATTTTCTTCAACTAGAACATGGAAACCACCTATGAAATTAGCATTCACTGAAACAAAATTCTGAGTGAATGCCAACTCAGAACAGTTAAGGAAATCGTTCCATAGTTCTCAAAGTTAACGAGTAAATTCTTCAAGTTTTATATGATGGGGGTGCATGAAAAACGTTAAAAATTATAATAACAGGTGCAGATTCAGAATTTTAAAGTACTCCGGGCTAATTTTTTTTTATAAAAAATAATATTGTAAAGTGAACATAAAATTTTATAAAAAAAATAAAGTACACATAATAAGATGAGGACATTAGAAATCTTACACCAAATAATAATTACTTTAAAAAATAATTTTATAAAAATCAAAAATAAAAATGTAATTCAAAACAAAAATATAACTAAAATTGTATTTTTCGCTGCTTCAAATAATGGAATTCATCAATTATGAATTCTGAATCAATAGTATCTGACCACTTGGTAGCTACTATTGAGGTTTTTAGCCACAACTTTATTCTCTAAAACTTGTTGTGAAGATTGTGCATTCATTCTTTTAACAATATGTTTAAATGGATCCTTTAAATTGCTCCATCTACTTTGGCAAAGAATGAAAGGAGAGTTTTCCTTGGGTCGGATTTGTTGGACATTATAACCTATAAATTACCATAACATGAAACTACAGAAGAATTAATAAATTAATTAATAATTACAAGCTTAATTAGCATGCTTAAATAAATTAAACAATTCAATTTTGTTCATCTTTTCCATTTTAAAAAAATATAATTAGTGAAAAAATAACAATAATAAATCAACTTAAACTAACAAATCACAAAACTAATTTAAAAAAGCCAATCAAACATTCAAAATAATAAATTAAAATAATATGTAAAATAAATCAATAAAATATATCTAAGAAAAATAAATAATTTATGCAAGTTCTAAAAGTATAGTAACATACCAATAGAAAAATGTACAAATTGCCAAGAAATTGGAAGATATGAATGGATGATGAATTATGATTTGTGAAGCAGGGAAGGTGAATTGATGAAGAATGAAGAATTGTGAAGGGTTTGGAATTTTTTTGTTTTTTTCTAATGGTGTCGGTGGAAGTAAAGGAAAAGTAATAATGATATATTTTTGTTTGGGCAAAAGTTCGTTCTATCAGATTAGTACTCATTTAGTCTCTATATTTTTAAAAATACCTCAAAACATCCCTAGTGTTAAATTATTGATACCGTGCCATTACTTTTTGTTCCTTTTGACTTGTTTTTACAATATTATCCTCTTACAATAATGCTTCTTTTTTTCTTAACTTTAATTAAAAGAAAAATTAAATTACTAATTTCACCCCAAAAATAAATATAGAAATAAAAAATATATTTTATTTTTTTTGGAACACTCTGCAGAGTAGCTAATATATTAATTTTTTTATTAATATCCAAAAAAAATTGATAGTTTAATTTTTTTAACAATATTAATTTGTTTGGACATACATGAACTTCCACAAAGATGAATATATATTATTTTTATTTTTATTTTATTTTTTGAGATTACTTTATTTTATCTTTTATTATTGTCCCACAAAAAAGAAACATTATTTAAGAGGATAATATTATAAAAGTAAGCCAAAAGAAATAAAAAGTAATAGCATGGATGTCAATAGCTTAACGGTAGGGATATGTTGAGGTATTTTTAAAAATATAGGGACTAAACAAGCACTAACCTCATAATGTAGGGACTAAACGAGTTTTTACTCTTTTTGTTTTTCTAATGGTGTCGGTGGAAGTAAAGGAAAAGTAATAATGATGGATGGTATTTTGTAATAAACAATTGATGGTATTTTCGTAATTAATAATTAATGGCATTTTCATAATTTTAATCAAATTAATTGACTTTTTTTCTTACACCGGGCTGCAGCCTGGTATAGCCCACTAACAAATCCGCCCCTGAATAAGGATAAGATGGGTGTTAGATAAGATATATTAAGAAAGAATAATTGTTTTAAAATTTACAATGGGGTTAAGTGAGAAATGTGGGCTGGTTGAGGTCAAATATCATTACTCACTTGAATATTGGCTAGCAGCCCGGCATAACTGATTTCACCTTTTCTTTTGAAATTTTGGTTCTTGTTTTTATAAAAAAAAATATATATATAGAGTGATGTTACTAGCACCCCTCTATTTCTCTTATAAAACACCTCTCATTTTGTTTTTACAAGTTTATTGAGTAATTATTGTTTGGTCCTCATATTTTGACTTAAGTGTTCTTTTAGTCCCTATATTTAAAAAATACCTCAAGACACCCTTACTATTAAATATATTACTCTCGTACCCTTACTTTTTTCTTTTCTTTTACAAAAATTTTCTTGCAACAATATTTTTGAGGATGTTAATGATAATTTATCAAATTAGCCTTACAAGTATTAGAAAAATTCACCCAAATTTTTATATTTCTATTTTATTTTTATGATCAATTTGGTAAATTAATTTTCTATAAAATAATTATTAGTAAGATTGTTGGAAGGATATTAAACATTGTTTTAAGTTGGTTAATATAAATTTATTTATAAATAATTATTTGCAAGATTGTTGCATGGATAAAAAAAATACTAGTTCTTTTCATGTTGCTATTTATTGGTTACTTTGCTAATAATTAATTTTTGGTTAATTTACTGAAATTAACTTTTTCAAAGATAAATTAATTAATGTCAGAATATTATTGTAAGGATATTACTGTAAAAACAAAGAAAAATTAAGGTTAAGAATGTAACATATTTAACTTGAAGGATATTTTGAGGTATTTTTTAAAATATAAGGGTTAAATAGACACTTAAGTCAAAACATAGAAACTAAGCGAGCATTTATTTGTTTAATACATCAATTTACTACTTTTATATTAATTTACTTATTTTACGTTTCATTTACAAGTCTTATACTTTATTTACATAGTTTATATTTTATTTTACACCTAATATTGATTCTCAAGTTTAATGTTACATTTATAAATTTTTATTTTGTTTATCAGTGATATACTAATAAACCACTCCTTTATTAATTTACTTGTTTTATATTTTTTTTATAAACCTTATATTCTATCTACATAATTTGTATTATATTTTATAATTAATATTGATTTATAAGTTTTATATTTTATTCTTTCTGGAAAAACCATATAATGAATACAATAAACGATTTAGATTTCAGAGTCAAGATATTGTCGACTGTTTTCGTAATCGATATGAATTGCGTAGGAATGATAGTTCCAAAAAAGTTATGTTTAAGAAGTACAATTGTTATATCTCCAGCCGGATCCAAAATAATTAATAATGGACAGTGGAGTCGTTTTCCAGAGTTATTGTCCACCTAACAAATTTTGGTGTAATCTAGCAAATTCTTTCAAATTTTGTCATATTTACCATCTCAAGCCGTTCACATGGGCCTTATCAGATTTTTTATTTGGGAGAGTAATGGGACCAACGTCCTTTATGTGATCCAGTCCCATTAACCGTCATCGCTCGGCCGTAGAAATTCAGAAACAATTAATAATTTTCCTGTCCGACCCCAAAATCAATAAAGATGTCTTGCCTGTAATATGCATTTTCGTGGTATATAATTGTTTTGTATATTAATTATTATCATGATTCTATAAGTATCTATGTTATTGTAGAAAAATAATCTATTGAACATCTCTCTCCATTATATTGTGACTATATGGACATATGATATGATTTTATAATAATATATGAATGGTATTAAAATGATAGATTAACTAGATAACGGCATATTATTATAAGGTGAACAGCATCACTTAATAGATTATTATATTACAATATACAAGTTTGTAATGTAGTTTTGTGGTATGTTAAATAAAGAGACAACTACTAACTACTTTGTGGTGACATCACCAAAACATTTATTTTATAGAGACAAGGTCATAATTGAGTTCCAAACCAGAGTATAATAAATGACTAGATAAAAAGTTTCTTGATTTCATTCTCATTAATTTTGTAGGCCATCCTCAGTTTGAGAAGGACTTATAAAGAGCCTAGGACGGGTGAAAATGGTACCTGAATGATAATTATAAGCGTACGTGAAGGACAATCATTTCTTTAATTGTGTTCTTGAGAATTAAGAAGCATAATGTGGAGGCTTAAGATTGGAGATCATAGGACAAAAAATGATCCATATATATTCAGCACAAACAACCATGTCGGTAGGCAAATTTGGGAATTTGATCCTGATGCAGACTCCCCTGAGGAGCTAGCTGAGGTTGAGGGGGCTCGTTTGAATTACTTCAATAACCGCTTCAATGTTAAAAATTCTTCTAACCTCATCTGGCAAATTCAGGTAATTTGTGTAATCCACGAACACTAAGATGTTTTTTCCAATTCGATTAACAGAACATACATAATTTGTTTGCCAATTAATTACAGGTTTTAAGAGAGAAGAAATTCAAACAAACAATTCCGTAGTCAAAATTGCTGACCATGGAGAGGAGATAACACTTGAAACTGCCACAGGCGCATTGCGGAGGGCAGTTCACATATTTTCAGCCTTGCAATCTAGCCATGGCCACTGGCCTGCTGATAATTCTGGCCCCTTGTTTTATAACACCCCATTTGTAATTATCTTTAATTCATAATTCTCACAAATTTACAATCAAAGTACTTTTTTATTCATTCGACTATTAGTCTAGATTTTAAATTTTTGAAAATGTGCAGGTTATTTATTTATACATTACGGGGTATCTTAACAGTGTACTCTCTAGTGAACATCGCAAAGAAATGCTTCGTTACACATACAATCATCAGGTACTTAAAAATTAAATCATTGATTGTTGTACCCTGTTTAAATTCTCATGCACATTGACTAATTTTGAATTGCAATATTATGTGCATTATATAAACAGAATGAAGATGGGGGATGAGGATTACACGTTGAGGGGCACAGCACAATGTTTGGTACTGTTTTTAACTACATTTGCATGCGTTTACTGGGAGAAGGACCCGACGGTGGCGAGAACAACGCTTGTGCAAGAGCTCGAAAGTGGATTCTTGATCGCGGGGGAGCAATGGGCGTAACATCTTGGGGAAAGACTTGGCTTTCAGTATAATCCATCACTCTTCCTGCTAAATTATATATATAGTTTTAATCCATTGAAATCTTGATTATAAGCAACAATATTCATAAAATGAAATGATTTTGTTTTTTTTATTTATCTAATAGATTCTTGGTGTTTATGATTGGTCTGGATGCAACCCAATGCCTCCAGAATTTTGGAAAATTCCTTCCTTTTTACCTATCAGTCCAGGTTAGTTCATAGAACTTGTAAAATCATTATAAGCATCATTCATTATTGTTGTCAGTTAAATTTTCGGGCTTCCACTTTGTAAAGTATAAATTTTCAATTGTTCACCAGAAATTTGTTGCTGTAAAGGTTTTAATTTGTTCACCGGCCCATGCTAAGTTTATAAATTGCACCAGTTTTTCATATTTCCTTTAATAATGTTAAAGCATCTCAATAAAATGACATTTTGCTCTTGAAGTGTAGCATAATAACGGGTGAAATTTTGATACTTTTTAGCAATCATTGAGGTAAAAAAATATGATAGCTATTGGATAAAAAATTGATTTTTTTGACAAATAATAACATATTAAATGTCTAAATTACTGTTGTGACATCATCCAAAGCTAATTTGTATTGGTGACAAGGACCCAACAGGATATAATTTGAAAACAATGGATGGACTGCTGAACAAATTTAAATTTTTAGGGTATTTCAAAAGATTGAGTAAACGATTAATATTTTCTTTATCGGAAAATGATTGTTAGAGCATTGAATGAGCAAGGGTGAATAAGTAATTAAATAGTCGAAACATTAATTTGGGGGCTAACCTTAATTATGAGCATAAATAAACGGGTTAAATAAATAGTTATTATTGGTTTGAAGTTCAATTTTAATTTCAAATTTCAAATTGATGTTGCTATATCTCTGTTTAAGTTAAGTTCTAAAATATGCTATGAGTTCAATTCTTACTCTGAATTTTCATTTTGTTTCAATATTACAGGAAAATTGAATTGCTACTGTCGGGTGACATACATGCCTATGTCATATTTGTATGGAAAAAGATTTGTCGGTCCAATCACACCACTTATTTTACAGCTGAGAGAAGAGATTTACACTCAACCTTACACTGACATTGATTGGAGTAAAATGCGACATTTCTGTGCAAAGGTTCTTGCATTAAATTGATTTTAAATTGATTTCACCTTATTTTACCTGATTTTTTTTTTATTTTCCCCTTTGTTTTTTAATCATTCTTCGAGTTAATCTGTCAAAGTGTTCGGTAAACACTTGTAACTTGACCTCGTAGTACAACTGTCAAAAATACACCCTTTAACCTCAGTCGTTGGAATGAATGGTCATGCATTGAGAGACTTTATCGATTGATGGAATGATTATGAAAGCATTTTTCTTTGCAGGAGGATATCTTCTTTCCGCATACTACCGTTCAAAACTTGCTTTGGGATACTCTTTATAATGTAGTTGAGCCCATTCTTAATCGTTGGCCTCTTAACAAATTGCGAGAGAAGTCTCTAGAAATAGCGATGAATCACATTCATTATGAAGATGAGGCCAGTCGGTACATGACTATTGAATGTGTTGAAAAGGTAATTGAATTAAAGTAATAAGATAAGATGGCAATATGCGTATTATCAGCTATACATTTATATTTTCCAGACTCGTATATGTTAATTGATACATGCTTGATCGACCAGCCATTGAATATGCTCTGTTGTTGGATCGAAGATCCTAACAGCGATTATTTTAAGAAGCATCTTCCTAGGATCGGGGAGTATTTATGGGTTGGAGAAGATGGAATGAAGGTGCAGGTTCGTGTAAGTTCGTCCTGCATTAATTATATTATAAGCATGCACACATACTTTTAGCATTTTTCTTTAGATTGTATTTTAAAATCTTGAAGAAAAAAAGCTGTACTTTGGTAGATATTATTGTGGGAATCCTCAACTTATTAATTAACATACTCACGATTGGAATGCACACTATTATTCCAAATGATAGAGATTAGGGTAAATAGGACAGTGTGGACTAGTCCGTACGTAATAGAGGGAAAAATCTCAATTTAGATAAACAATAATTCTTGGAATAAGAATATAAATTTGAAAAATCCTTAACTCAAGAATTAGTTTTTGAATATTAGTTAGATCCATTAACTTTTATAATCTGATCACTCTAACCATAGATGTAGAACAGTACTAATGCGCATTTCAATACAATTAATTTCATGTAATCAGATATTTTTTCTTCTTTTTAAAACTTGTGATGTAATGCATGACATCTTAAAATGGGCAATTGATAATCACTTTCTAGTAAGATAATTCTTCATTTTAAAATTAAGATTTGGACTAAGACGAGAATAGCTAATAAATTATATCTTACGATTTTTCGTACAGATTCAAGATTTTACAATATTGTGAAAATCGTTTATAATTTTGTCAAACCTAAATTCACACGAAAATTCATGTGAATGTCCTCATCCGAGCACAACTTTACTTATAAGAAAATTTTTAATAGGAAATCTTTTAATTTAATAAAATAAAGGTAAACTAAAATATAAGAAATTTAATGTAATATATTTTATTTTTAGTATATTAAAATTTGTAAAAGGAAACCCTCTCTAGAAGAGTCTACATATAAGTATCTAATATCTAGCTTAACCCTGCATTTAATTGGTGAACCTCCGCACTAGAGAGTTTTCAATATTTTAATCGTTGTGAGTTGAAAAGTTATTGTTAACAATGAATGGAGAGTTTCGGTAGTCAAACATGGGATTGTGCTTTTGCCGTTCAAGCTTTGCTTGCTTGCACTCTCACTGACGAAATTGGTCCAATACTTATGAAAGCACATGACTTCCTTAAAATATGTCAGGTTAATTTTCCTTTTTATATATATATATATAAAACACACTTATCAATTTTTTATGTTGTTTCAAACATGTGCATGCATTTTGGCAGGTCACTAATAATCCTCCAGGAGATTTTAAAAGCATGTTTCGTCACATGTCAAAAGGAGCATGGACATTTTCCAATAAAGATCATGGATGGCCAGTTTCTGATTATACTGCAGAAGCCTTACTGGTAATTAAAGATAATTGAAATGTTCATTATTTTTGTTGCGGAAGCGCAGGTTTAGCAATTACATATACTATGGTTGCTGTGACTTCTGAAAAAATATAAATGTGGTGATAAATAAATGTAAAGAAAATAAAACACAATAATTTACATGGTTCGGTGTAATGCTTATGTCCACAGGTAAAGATTGAAAGATAATTTTATTAATAAATGAGAATTTACAAAAGTGGAAAAAGCTCTTAAAACCCACAACTCCAATACATCTAATTGTATGATCACTAGAACACTCAAGTGAAAGCTCTCTTAAATCTCTCAAATTGCTTCACTTGTAATTGCTCTCAACGCTCTCAATTGGGATGAGTTACAAATGCATTAGGCTTCTCTATTTATAGGCCAAGCATACAATATGAACGCATAGAAAAATCTTACCCATTTTTCAATTTTAATGGCTTCGGTGTGACTTTTGGTGAAGAGATCATGCTCACACATGAAATTGGATCACACTAGCTCAACAATTGTGTGCTTGAAATTTGCATGCTAACTGTCTCATGCAAGCATGCTTGACTTTTCAACAATTTTTCTACATAATTTTACACATAAATTGAAAATATCTTCCGTATTTCATGTATACAGTGTTGTCTACACTTCTCACTGATGCAACCAGAAATTGTTGGAGAAAAAATGGAACCTGAAAGATTTTATGATGCTATTAATTGCATACTTCCTATGCAGGTAAGGACTGAACAATTTCGAATTGCAACCTTATTATTTGTATATACTGTTTTCAAATTTTACTACATGTGACAAAAAATTAATCTCCGAACATCAATTGTATGCCTGAAATGAGATCTTTTCCTAATTTGGACTCTTAAGCTTTTTAAGATTTTGTGTGCAGTGGGGTCATAGTGGAGACAATGTAAACTTAAATCGACTGTAACATTATATCAATAAAATTGAGGAGCCAAATGGTTGGGGTCATAGTCCAGAAGTCTTAAAATATAGTAGGCTATAGCAAATTATGTAAAACAAAAAAAAAAAAATCTAAACATAAAATTTGCATAAAACATAATAAAATTTCAATAGAAATGTTCCAATTCAGATCTTGAACTTTATTAAAATAAAATAAAAAGTTATTAAACTATATAGTTGAACAGGATAATATGGTTTAATAGTATAATGGCATTATACTATTAAACCATTTATCTTAATAGTTTTTCTAGACTTTAAAAAAAGTTTAGAATCATAAATCCGATCAATGCTCAAATTTCAATTGGTATCTTTTTCTTCATGTACTTCTTTTTTTAACCTGGTGATTACCAAAATGATAATGGGCTTGTACATAATTTTCCCCTTGCCTGCATGACACGTGTTCATTACTGATAGTGTATTGTTAAAATTTAATTATTCTTATATTTTTATGTATTAATCCCAAAATCCCCATCTATCTTCTGCTTAGAGAAAGAGGGTAAAAGTTCGTTTAGTCCTTATATTTTGAAGTTAGTGCCCGTTTAGTCCCTATATTTTTAAAAATACCTCAAATCATCCCTACTATTAAATTATTGACACTTTTGCCATTATCTTTTGTTCCTTTTAACTTATTTTTATAATATTGCCCTATTATAATAATTTTTTAGACATTATTAAAAAGAAAAAAATAACCCTATTATAATAATTTTTTTAGACATTATTAAAAAGAAAAAAATAAATTACCAGTTTAACACCAAAAAATAAAATAAAATAAAAATATATATATTAATTTTTGTGGAACACACTCTTGAGTTAAAATATTAATTTTTCTAAAAAAATTGATAATGTAATTTTTTACGATATTAATTTTTTAGACATATGTGAGCTTCCACAAAAATTAATATTTACCTTTTTTGTTTTTATTTTATTTTTGAGTTTAATTTGATAATTTAATTTTTTTATTAATATCCAAAAAAGAAACATTATTGTAAAAATGTAATATTGTAAAAGCAAGTTAAAAATAATCAAAAATAATGGCATAAGTGTCAATATTTAGTAGCAGGGACGTTTTGAGGTGTTTTTAAAAATTCAGGGACTAAATGGACACTAACCTCATAATATAGGGACTAAACAAGCTTTTACCCTAGAGAAAGATACATTTTGAGAGAATCTTAATCATGTGAATGTATACTTGTCTATTAAAATTAATTATAACATCTCTGTAATTAGGTATGTACGTTACAATTATTCGATGAATATTCATGCAAATAATGGTATAAAAGTGGCTCCAACTAAATATATCTTTTAGTTTAGACTTACATATTATTTTAATAATTTACTTCTCCAAAAACAATTGATCAATGGCTCATTAGTCCAAAAACTTTTGTGCAGAGTGAAACTGGTAGAGTACGAGCCTGGGAGCCAACGAGAGCACCAGCCAGGTTAGAGGTAAAAATTTTGAATGTAAAATAATTTTTTCTAGCCGTTTTATGCAGTTTTATTTGACTAATCACTCGAGTTCAAATCCTAAAAAAATAAGATGATAAATAATAAATTTAGACTTTCTCAGTTCTTACCTTTAAAAAAAAATTCATTAATATCTATATTAATTGAAATAAATTTTTTTTTTTTTGTTCATCCTCAGTTGCTCAATCCTATAGAATTCCTTGACCAAGTAATCATTGAGCATGAGTAAGATTTCTTCAAATTTTTGTTTGATCATATACAAATATTCTTGCTATGAATTTCGATGTAGACTTATTAGAGAAATTGTGAATTGTGTTGGATCCAGTAAAGTTGAGTGCACTGCATCAACGTTGAAGGCAATGACTTTGTTTAAGAAGTTATATCCAAAGCACAGGGCAAAAGAGGTTAAAAACTTAATCAGAAATGCTGCAAAATTCATTGAAGATACACAAAAACCTGACGGTTCTTGGTACGTTTCGCTATAAAAAAAATCATGATTATTTTAAGGTGTGCGCTTTTATATTATATTTTATTTTTTTAATGGGTTGGTAACAATTCAATTTTCTCCTAATAATGGTAAATGAGTTGGGGCCAGGCTTGGCTTGGCCTAAGCCTCTGCTGAAGCCAGTGTTTTTAAATAAATGACTAGTGGCATTGACCCTTTAAATTTATCTCTTCAACCGCCATTTTTTAATTTACACCACTCATTTTCAAAATTACTCTTTTACATGATTCTTTTAACTGGTTAAATTATTCAGAGATTAGACCACGAAAGTTATACCAGCGCTCATATTTCATGAGTCGTTGCGTAATTATCACATTTGCTCATTTTCTGCGCTTCTAGTTCTGGTGAGTGAAGAGTATTTGAATTACTCCCTGGTATAAGAAGCAAGAAGTGTACCAAGAAAGTAATTATGGGATTTTAGTTAACTAAAATATATATATATTTTTTTAAATTATGGGTTAGGCCAAGCCCAGGCTTTTTGTTGTACCACCACGTCCAAGCCTAATACAAAACGGACCTGGAAAATTAAGGCGCTAAGCCCGGTCTTTTCATTGCAGGCTGGACTAAAGTCTTTCTGCCCATCTTAATCTCCCCCCATGTATGTGAGCTGCTTGGAATAGGAGATCTTTTATTAGTCGTGAAAAAATTCCAATTAATCTAACTAGCAAATTATTTAACTAGGTTACTTAATTTATCAATTCTTCACCTGTATGTCAATTTTGTATGAATCTTTAAGTTATATTAGACTATAGAAATACTATTTTACCCTTGAAAATCAGATGCAAAAATTAAAAAAGTAGTGACATGAGTGTGTTAGATGCTTTTAACTAGATAATTGACTTAAACTGTAGAAACTAAAAGAATATTTAAAGAGACTAATTAACAATTTCTTTTAAACTTTTCAATGGTCAACAGAAATCATAAAATAATCAAAAGTTGTTTGCATAGTTATTCGATTTCTACCAAGATGTTAAGCGGAGCCTAGAAAATTGTTTATCAAAAATAAATTATGCTTTGACAGGTATGGTAGCTGGGGAATCTGCTTCTTGTACGGAATATGGTTCGCAATTTCAGGGCTAGCTGCTGCAAAAAAGACTTACAGTAATTGTTTAGCCATACGCAAAGCAACAGAATTTTTACTCAAAATTCAGTGCGAAGATGGTGGTTGGGGAGAGAGTTACCATTCCTGCCCAAACAAGGTAATTTTATTTGGATTTGATCAATAATTATAAATGTATAGAAACTTGAATTCCCTCAAATATTATTAACCTTATTGTTCTCATGGAATTATCAGTAACTAGGATTTGCGATAAAAAAAATAAAAAAATAATAGATCCTAAAATAGGTAGCTAGTAATATGAAATGAAGTCCTGGTTCTGCCACTAGGTTTCGCTATGATCATGATTTAGTTTTAGTTTTTGAAATGTTTTATTACGAACTTAAGTATCACAAATGAATAGAATTAAGTGTAAAATTTTGACTTAACATGTTTTCGGTGTATACAAAGTTTTTTTTTTTTTAAACTACCAAGATGGGAGGGGGTTAGGCCGGACCCCTACCTTTAATATAAATCAACTAATAAAAAAAATCATAAGGAGGAGAATATAAACCAAAATCTCTTAAGAGAAGCAAAAATATCAAGCAATCTACAAAATACTCTAAGTCAACACGGTGAAATTAATGTCGAACATGTGGGATCTTGAGAGTATCCAACTAAAGAATGCTAGACAAATTAGCTCTAAGGTCCCTTTGACTAAAAAATCATTGATGAGTTTGACTAGTATAGGCCGAATTGGCCATGAAATCAGCAGCAGATGGAGCCTCTCGGAAGACATGCCTAATGATGATAGTGGGCGAAACGATAATGCCTATGTAGAATATGAATAAATCTAAATTTGACTAAAATCTATATGTGTGTATGTGAGAAAGTATAAATCAAAATGATATACATTTTGGTATAAATCAGAATGACATACTTTTTAGTTTTATTTTTTCCATCTCTAAATGAAGTATCTGAAAATATTGTTTTCACATATTTATCCTAATGAAAAATATTAGCAAGAAAAGATTAGGTTTTCTTAAGATAAATATTATACGAATGTATATATTCAGATCATTAAGAGTTTCAGAAATATATAAATATGAACGAACAAACGACAAATTGCTGCCTAAATTTTCAATAGGTTTTCTTGAAGTATAGGAACTAGGTTTCGCATTTCTTTTTTTCTTTTTAGTTTTAAATTTAAAAAATTAGTGATTTTTACAAAATATAATCATTGTGTTTGGTGATGTAGAAATATGTACCTCTTGATGGAAACCGATCAAATTTAGTACAAACTGCATGGGCTATGTTGAGTTTAATCCATGCTGGACAGGTAACTGGTTGCTAGTTACTACACAATAATTTCTTTAACGACTTGTACGATATATGAATCATAGAATTCTGCTAAAAAATAGAAAAAGTAACTCCTTTCATTTTGTCACTACATAAATTTAATTTTGTTTTTGTGTTAGATGGAAAGAAATCCTACTCCTCTTCACCGTGCTGCAAAACTGCTGATAAATTCGCAGCTGCAAGATGGCGATTTTCCCCAACAGGTAATTCTGTTTGATTATTACGAAAAAAACTAGGAAAATAATAATCATAATACATAACGGACATGAATCAACATGTAGGTGGAAGGCATGCAATTTAACATAAAGTGTTGACATAAAATTTTCATACAAATTTATGTTGATATGATAGAATTTAACGGTAAAGATATAAAACCAGCAAGTAACATGAATGTCGCTAATCATCGACCTTTAATCTTTACCATTAGATATTTGATGAGACTAAAGGATATAAATTTTTGTCAAAATTTTCAGTAAAAATTTTAAGTTCAAACAAATAGTCTAATTCATTATATAAATAATAATATTTAATTTAATTATTTATTTTTAAAATTAAAATAGCAAGTCATATGGTGTCACCATCGCAAGTGGCGTCCGATGGTGCTCCAGTGACGTCGAATGGTGGATTTATGAGATAGTTATCATAACACTGACTCAAAATTTTGAGATCTATGCAATTGTTGGATCGGCTTTCTAGAATAAAGTAATGCGGAGGTTCAGGCTCCACACCAGTGATTTTCCACCACTTTATTTGATAATTGATTTTAAAAAATAGTAAATATTTAAGATAGAAATACACACAGACACACACAGACACACACATTCGTTAGTCAAACATGGTTGATTATGCAAGGAAACAAAAAAATTAATAGCCTGAATATGGACTATTGACGTATCGAAAATCTGGCTTTGGATTAATGATAGTCAATTTATTCGAGTGTGTACTCGAACTTATCTTCAACAAAACATAAAATTCTTTTATGAGATTTTTTTAAGTAATAATTTTAATAATAATATCATATTTTTAATAGGTTGGCTGGGTTAGACGCTCAACCCAAACTATAAAAACAATATTAATAAAATAATACCATAAGTCACTTTTTGATTTATATATTTACGATATGGTTTTTATTTAAACTAATATTGCATGTGTGTGTGCAAATATAAAATTCAACCAAAAGTGTTCACATGTAAAAAAAATGGTGGACAATGAAAGAGTTAATTTCCAATTACCTCTCATGAATTGACCATGCACTCTCAATTTTTTAAAATTAATTACTCTATCACCATATTATTAGTTTTCCCGTAAACTAAATAATTAAATATGTAACAAAAATATTTATAATTTCAAAACAATAAATTTCACCCTATTACCTCCTTTCTCCCTCTCTCTTTTACTCATCTTCTCAGTATCTTCCAGTCCCACACCATCAAAAGCATAGATATTTGACTTCGATTGATTCAAAAGAAAAAGCGAGGACCGGAGAAAAACAGAGTGTATTTATTTTACACGTATTTTTGTCTTTTGTGCTATCAATCAAATTTTTCGAGCCCGGAGTTTGTTGATTAAGAGTAGGAAGAACACAGAGATGGAGAGAGGAAGGAGAAAATAGAACTTTAGTAAATTATATTTTAATAAATAAATTTAAGGGTATTTTTATCGTTTTATTAAGTTTAGATGCATTAGGAGTGAATGTAAACATTCATAAATCATGTTAGAAAATTGGTGGGTGAAGCAGACACGCAGCTAAAATGAAATTGTATGAAAATAAAGAACAAACACAAAAAATAGACACCAGAAATTACGTGGTTCGGCTTTTAGCCTACGTCCACGGGCGAAAAAAGAAAGAAAATATTTCACTAGTGAAATAAGGATTACAAGTATTGTAATATTTTGTCTCACTACCCAAAACCCCAATACACTCAATCTCTCAAATCACTAGACTCTTGAAATCACTCTCTAAATAAAGAAAAGAACTAAAGAACTCGATGATTTACAAATGAAGGGAACCAGCATTTTTATAGCCAAAATTAGCTATTGTTCATTTAATATTTTATTATTATTATTATTTTATTAATTTTTCTTTTTCTTTTTCTTCTTCGGCCCGGCATCTCTTTTTCTTCTTTTGTTTCTTTCCTTGGGCGGCATCTACTTGGCCTTCAAAGCTGTGTGCCACCAATTTTGCTTATTCAAAGCTTCTAGATGCTGCAACCAAAGCATTTTGACATTCTCCCACTTGGAGATTAGATTGAAAATCAATCAGTCTCCACACCATCCTTTCTACTTCGCCATAATCATGTTGCTTACGTTTCTGCTAGGCCACAAGAGGATCTACTCCAGATAAACTTGTCAGCATTTATCGGCTTGGTCAAAACATCTGCTAGGTTCTCCTTCGTATGGATTTTCTGTAAATCCACACTTCCGTCTTCCACTACTCTCTCGAACGAAGTGATACTGAACTCCTACGTGTTTTGTCCTGGAATGAAAGGCTGGATTCCTTGCAATGCGCAAGGCACTCTGACTGTCACAAAACACAGGAATTTTCTGTTGTTTGTACCCGAGCTCCTCCAGTAATCTTTGTATCCAAATAGCTTCCTTGCAAGCTTGTGTAGCTGCCATGTATTCTGCTTCTGTTGTAGATAAAGCCACAATGGTCTGCAGCTTCGAAACCCAGCTTACAATTGCTCCTACAAGTGTAAACACATAGCCAGTAGTGGATTTTCTTTTATCAAGATCTCCTGCAAAATCTTAATCCACATAGCCCCTGACAGTAAACTTTGATCCTCCATAACATAATGCAACATCTGAGGTTCCTCTGATGTATCTCAGAATCCTCTTCACAGCTATCCAATGCTCTCCACCAGGATTCGCCATGTATCGACTGACTGCTCCCACTGCTTGTGCAATGTCTGGTCTAGTACACATCATAGCGAACATCAAACTTCCCACTGCTGATGCATACGGTACTCGAGACATCTAGTTCCTCTCTGCTTCAGTGCTAGGACACATACTTGAGGATAATTTGAAATTAACAGGAAGTGGGGTAGAGATTGACTTACAATCTTGCATGTTGAAGCGCCGCAAGATTTTCTTCAAGTAATTCTTCTGTGAAAGCCAAATCTTCATGTTATTTCTGTCTCAGTAAATTTGCATCCCTAGAATCTTGTTTTCTGGTCCCAAGTTCCCACTGTTGATGCATACGGTACTCAAGACATCTAGTTCCTCTCTGCTTCAGTGCTAGGACACATACTTGAGGATAATTTGAAATTAACAGGAAGTGGGGTAGAGATTGACTTACAATCTTGCATGTTGAAGCGCCGCAAGATTTTCTTCAAGTAATTCTTCTGTGAAAGCCAAATCTTCATGTTATTTCTGTCTCGGTAAATTTGCATCCCTAGAATCTTGTTTGCTGGTCTTGTTTGAGGTTCCTCTGATGTATCTCAGAATCCTCTTCACAGCTATCCAATGCTCTCCACCAGGATTCGCCATGTATCGACTGACTGCTCCCACTGCTTGTGCAATGTCTGGTCTAGTACACATCATAGCGAACATCAAACTTCCCACTGCTGATGCATACGGTACTCGAGACATCTAGTTCCTCTCTGCTTCAGTGCTAGGACACATACTTGAGGATAATTTGAAATTAACAGGAAGTGGGGTAGAGATTGACTTACAATCTTGCATGTTGAAGCGCCGCAAGATTTTCTTCAAGTAATTCTTCTGTGAAAGCCAAATCTTCATGTTATTTCTGTCTCGGTAAATTTGCATCCCTAGAATCTTGTTTGCTGGTCCCAAGTCCTTCATTTCAAACTCCCTAGCCAACTGTGCCTTTAATTATTGGATTCGATCTTTGTTAAGGCCTGCTACCAACATGTCATCTACGTACAACAGCAAAATAATAAAATCATTATCTTCAAACGTCTTGTAATATGTACAATGGTCTGAACTAAGTCTGTTGTATCCAAGGTTCATGATGAAGGAGTCAAATCTCTTATACCAACATCTCGGCCCCTGTTTGAGACCGTATAGAGATTTGTTCAACCTGCAAACCAAGTTCTCCTTTCCTGTTTCTGCAAAACCTTCTGGTTGGAGCATATATATTTCTTCGTCAAGTTCCCCATAAAGAAATGCAGTTTTCACATCCAACTGCTCAAGATGTAAGTCAAATATAGCACACATCGCCAAGACAACTCTGACTGTTGTAAGTCGAACCACCAGAGAAAATATCTCGTTAAAGTCAATACATTCTTTCTGAGCATATCCTTTCACCACCAATCTTGCACAATACCACTCCACTAGGTCACTGCCATCACGCTTGATCTTGTAGGCCCATTTGTTTCCAATGGCTTTTCTTCTACGTGGTAGTGGTACAAGTTCCCATGTCTTGTTCTTATGCAGAGCTTCAATTTCTTCCTGCATTGCTGTCATCAACAAAGCAACATCTGAGCTTTCTAAAGTTTCATGGAAAGTTGATGGCTCTCCATCCTCTGTTAGAAGACAGTATGCAACGTTGATCTATGTGACATACTCCGAGTGCCACGTTGGCGGTCATCTTTCATGAGTTGACCGACGAACTTCTGGAGCATCGGATTCGACTAGTTCTTATTCCTCGTGTTGTGGTGCTGCTTCAGAAGAATCTGAATCTTTTGGATTACTTTCCACATATACCAGTATAGTCTCTAACTTTTCTTTTACACTGCTATCATCTTTATCTCTCCTTTACAGTTGATCTTCTATAAAGATAACATCTCTGCTAATGGCGATATGGTGGGCAGTGGGGTCCCACAGACGATACCCCTTTACTTCATCAGTATATCCCAAGAAGATACATCTTCTAGATTTTGGATCTAACTTTGTTCTTTCTTGTGCATTGTACATCACGTATACAGGACATCCAAATGCATGTAGGTATGAATAATCAGATGGCTTTCCAGTCCACATCTCCATCGCTGTTTTCAGCCCAATAGCTGTAAATGGCGACCGATTTACTATATAACAAGCAGTTTTGGCTGCTTCTGCTCAGAATGAATTAGGTAGACCAGCAGTCCTCAACATAGCTCTTATTCTTTCTGTAAGAGTTCTGTTCATCCGTTCCGCCACTCCGTTTTGTTGAGGAATATATGCTACAGTGAATTGTCTCTAAATACCTTCTTGCTTACAGAAAGCAAGAAACTCGCCGTCTGTATACTCTCCACCATTATCCGTCCTCAAGCACTTGATCTTTTTACTAGATTCAAGTTCCACCCGCGCTTTGTATTCTTTAAACACTGGAAATACATCTAACTTTTTCTTAATTGGATACACCCAACATCTTCTAAAATAATCATCAATGAAAGTCACCATATACTTTGCACCTCCCATGGATATATCCGGTGATTCCCAAACATCAGAATGAATCAAGTCTAGAATGCATTTACTTCTAGCAATAGATCTACTGAATTTTAATCTATGCTGCTTACTTATAACACAATGCTCGCTAAATGGTAAACTTACCGATTTGAGCCCTGAAAGCAATTTTCGCTCAGAGAGAATCTTCAAACCTTATTCTGACATGTGGCCAAGTTTGAGATGCCACATCATCGTTGACTTTTCTCCATTTGACGGGACACACGCATCAGCCTCCTGTAGTGTTTCTCCTTTAAGTATGAATAGATTAGCACCGATTCTTTCTGCCTTCATCAATACAAGTGCGCCTTTAACAATCTTCATAATTCCATTCTCCCTATGAGTTTTTCACCTATGACTGTCTATTTGTCCCAAAGACAATGAGTTTTTCTTCAAGTCGTTGACATGTCGTACCTCCCCAATTGTGCGAATTGTACCATCAAACATTTTTATTTTAATAGTACCAATACCAGCGATCTCCAAGGCATGATCATTACCCATATATACAGATCCTCCTGAGATAGGTTCATATGTGTGGAACCATTTTCTCCGAGAGGTCATGTGCTAGGTAGCTCCTGAGTCTATAAGCCAGACATCAGATAATCATTTTCTGCCTTCTGAAACAATTGTTGCCTCGCTGTAAAGAATTTCGCCATCATCCGAGGTACTTGCTACACACCCCTAAGCATTTGATGACTCAGGTTCTTTGCCCTCTTTTCTCTTCTGGTTACTCCAACACTCTTTCTTGACGTGTCCTTTCTTGCCACAGTTGTAGCATTTAACATTCTTCTTACTTCTGGATTTTGATCTACCATAATTTTGAATCCCACTAGGGCCACGTTCCGTTGATCTCCCTCTCGTCACCGATAACGCCTCTGCTTGCTGCGAACTTACTTGTCTATTTTCCTTATTTTTCCACATGCTCTCCTCATTTAATACGGAGGCTGCAACATCGTCGAAAACTAAACTGTCTACTGGATTGTTGTTCGTCAGGTTGATGATGAGTTGATCATATGAATCTGGTAGACTTTGAAGTAAAAGCTCTGCACGTTCATTTTCCTCTATATTATGACCCAACGTTGTGAGTTGTGAAAATTGAGTCTTCCAGGTGTTGATGTGGTCGGTCACCATTGTAGATTCTGCCATTCGAAGAGTATAGAGTTTCCTCTTCAAGAAGATTTTGTTGTGTAGTGACTTGGCCTCGTACAATTTTGTGAGAGTATCTCATATTTCCTTCGTTGAATTTTTGTCTACCACACTGGATAATACTCTATCTGCAAGTGCCAATTGTAGATCAGAAATGGCGTTGCTATCTATCTCGTTCCACTTGTCATCAGTTATCTCCATGGGCCTTTCTCCAATTGCTGTCAAGCAATTATTTTTCCTCAATACAGCTTTCATCTTCATTTTCCACAATGAAAAATTGTTTCCGTTAAATTTCCCAATTTCATACTTTGCCACCGTTTTGTTGATAAATACCGCACATAAGCTAGTGTACCACCTTGAATAGTTGTGAGTATGTGTGAGAATGCACACCAGGAAAGTTCTCAGGAAAGACTGGAGGGGTCACAATGGTCCCACTTAAAACCCATAATCCTTAAGCTCTTATCGCCTTTGTGACATAACTTTCCTAGACATGTACAAAACCACACAGTTGTTTTACTCACACCACTATTCCCTGCTTTGCACTGCAAAATTCTTGGATCGCTCCCACCGTTTCACATGAATAGTACCGTATACGTAAATAGTACCATATACGTAAATAGTACCGTATACGTGAACAGTGCCGTATACATGAATAGTACCCCTTACGTGAACAGTACCCGACTCCAAAAAATACAACCAATAGCTACCACTGTTAGGAAATTGATGGGTGAAGCAGACACGCAACTAAAATGAAATTGTAAGAAAATAATGTACAAGCACAAAAAATGGACACCGAAAATTACGTGGTTCGGCTTTTAGCCTACGTCCACGGGCGAAAACAGAAGGAAAATATTTCATTTTTTGTGCTTGTTCTTTATTTTCTTACAATTTCATTTTAGCTGCGTGTCTGCTTCACCCACCAATTTCCTAACAAATCAGACATGGCTGATCACCTAAAGGAACAGAAAAAGTAATGAAGTGGAGGTTGATTAATCCTATGTTGAAAATCTGGCAGTGGAATAATGATAGGCAATTTATATGATTGTGCATTCAAACTTTCCCAAAATAAAACATAAAATACTTTTATGAGTATTTATATGATTATAATTTTCTAAGTGATATGACGTTTCACGGGAAAATAATACCATATTTTTAATAGGTTGGGTTGGATTAGAAGCTCAACCCAAATAATAAAGGCAATATTATTAAAATAATACCATATGTTACTTTTGGATATACATATTCATGATATATAATTTATCTAAACTGATGTTATATATATATATATATATATATTGGACTCATATATATCAAAGTAGAATTCAGGCAAAAGTTGGCATGTTAGGGAAAAGAAAACAGTGGATAATAAAATCAATCATCATCAGTTAAAATAATTATTGATACCATTAGGATTACGCTATATAAATTATGTAAGGTAATACTATTACTCCAAAACAAAATGACTATTTAATATGAAAGAATTCATTCTGAAGTAGTATAAATAGATTGATTACTTGCTTATTGATGGCAGGAAATTACTGGTGCTTTTATGTGGAATTGCATGTTACACTACCCAACATTTAGAAATATTTTTCCGATGCGGGCTTTGGCAGAGTACCGATCAAGGTTCCTACTACCAGAGAATTTCTAAGACTCTGTGCTAGGGATCAGATTATGATTCTAAAAAGCTCGAATAAAGACCATAATATCATGTATATATAACCAAAATTATTTTCAATTATGACATATAAATATGGTAGTAAGTGTCATGATAATTTTGGTATGTATTAATACAAATACAAAAATATTCCCAAATTATGTAATTGATTGTGATTCTACTATGTTATTCATATTCTTGTATAATAAAGTGGGCTTTTGTATAATAAATTGTGTTTTTTTCATAGCTGATGATTTTTACTATACAGATGACAATAATTATTTTAAAAACTACAACATTACAAAATTGGCTCTTATTCTTATTGATTTAGGGCCATTTTAGTAATGCTATAGCTTTTACAATAATTGCTATTACCTTTGCATTAAAAATAATCATTGTGAAGATAATCAGTTAAATGTTTGGTAATTTTTTTTAAAGTGTTATAAATTTAAAAGCAGTTGTATGTGTTAAAATATTGTAAGAATGAAAAGTGACTAAATTAGACATAATTTTAAATAATATTTATTTACATGTTAATAAACATAAATATAAAATACTTTTTGTCATGTATATATAATAATTGATAATTAAAATTGACATTTTTATTATTGATTTTTAATATTATCTTTTATTTTGTTATCTCAATATAATCAGTCATAATAATAATCTTTTAAGGTTGATGATTTTATTTTCTAATTAATAGGGATAATTTTAGATTTTTATAATATATAAGAATATATATGGAATTGTATTAAGTATAAAACCGATTCTCAAAATCAGATTTTAAAAACTTACTCCTTCCATACTTTTCAAAATCTGCTATAGAATGAGGTAATTTTACTAAAAGATATTTGTAAAAAAGTTTGCTAAATATTAAAATTAATTTTTACCTTTTCAAAATCACTTTTAAGTAACCAAAAAATAATTTCAAAAGGGCCCTAAATGTTTAATGGGGTAGGATTTGAAGTCCTCTTTTTTTCGACACAGTAATTTATACAAAACATTGGCCTTTCCATACCAACCAGATTAGTAGATCAAATTGAATGGTAAATTTTAGTTCAAAAATTAATGGGCCCATAGGTATATTATTAAATATTATATTTTCTGTAACTAATTAATATCTATATATATATATATATATATATATATATATATAAAGGTGAGACTTGAGGAGGTGATGTGGTATCACCATTTCTCATCTTTGTATATTCTCTATTATCTAATAAATAGAGAAATTTTCTTTTACATTTAGCTTTTCATCTTCTCACAATTAATTTGATTATTATTACACAATAACAATTATGTAAATGTTTTAATGAGGTATATTCTTTGTAATGAACATCCAAGGGGGGGTGTTATGAATTTATATATATATATATATATATATAAAGTTGGGGCTTGAAGAGGCGATGTGGCATCACCATTTCTCATCTTTATATATTCTCTATTATCTAATAAATAGAGAAATTTTCTTTTAGATTTGGATTTTCATCTTCTCATAATTAATTTGATTGTTATTACACAATAACAATTATGTAAAGATTTTAATAAGGCATATTCTTTGTAATGAACATTCAAGAGGGAGTGTTATGAATTTATTAAAATAAATGTAGATGTTCATAACATATATCTCTTAGTCTCCCCACTATCTCTCATTAGCAACCTTTAGCTTTCCTATAACTCCCTCTATCTCACAAGGAATTATGATCCATATTTTTTTCATTAATTTCATGGAGTGATTATGTAACTATAAAAGGGGAGCTCATCTTTTTGTTTTGTACACACGCAATTAGAATGAATAAAATCACTCTATAATATATTTTCTCATTTTATTCTTTATCTTGCGTTGCTTCTTTATTTGTATTGCTGGCTAATAGTTTTTTTTTTGTTTTTTATAAGGCGTCCTCATCTTAAAAAAAAATTAATTCATATTTTTTTATCAATTTCATCAAGTGTAAAGTAAGAAAAAAAGATAATACTAAATTCTTTTTTTAAAGCCGCGTGAAGCGCGGTTCTATTTTCTAGTTTAATTATAAAATACATTCCGTGCAACACTAAATATGGTTCTTTATTAAATTTAATTCAGACTCAGAGAAGATTATACATTCTATTTTATACTATAAACTCATTTAATGCGGTGTATATGTGATGAACATTCAAGGAAGCTTTAAGGGAGGTCAAGTTTCCAGCAGTTGCTAGGTTACGAGAACTCAAAAGTTGTTGCTCAACACCTATAAATTATAACATATGAAATAAATGGGAGATCATGGACACTTATTTTTAGATTTATTGTAAGTTAGATATGATGTAACTTAGTAACCCTTTCCTCTTACTGAGTTGGTATTTATTATTTAGTTGGCTCTTCTAGTTGATGTTTGAAAGAGAGGTCCGCTTATAATGCAGCCGCTGCATTAGACCGGCCACCCAACAAAACAATGGGATGGGGGGAAATGGAAAATATCAAGAGTAACTGTCACATAGCTACACTCAGTTTAACTAAATATCAAAAATATTTATTTAAATTAGGAAAAATACCAAAGTTCCCCTCAACATGAAAATTTACATATTTTTACTCATGAAAATGTTACTTTAAAGTATGTAACGTCTATATTTATGACAATAATATTTAAATTAGTAGATCATATAGATCATAAATCAAATATGGTTTTTTGATTTTTCGATCCTTGTGGATAGTTTTCAAATAATTATAATTATTAATAGTAATAAATATCATAATAACTCATCAAATATCACTGTTTTCAATAGTATTAGTTCTAGTGACTGATATTAATAATACAAACTATACTGCATTTAAGATACATGTAATGCGTCATAAATTTGATAGATGGATAGTACTCACAAATAGTCTCTTACACAAGTTTTATGTTATATTTGCAAGTTTTTATTTTAATATTAAAACAAATGAATGGAAGTTCTTATTTTATCAAATATCATAGCCGTATATCATGCCTAAAACTTGTAAATCAATATTAACTGTAAAATAAAATATAAATTTTAGAAATGAAACATAAGACTTGTAAAAGGAAGATAAAATAAGTGAATTACTATAAAACTGGTAGATTAATGTATTACTGGTAAATAAAATAAAAACTTATAAATATAACATAAAACAAGTAAATCAATATTAAATGCAAAATAAAACATAAAAGTTTGTAGATTATGCCTAAAACTTATGAATAAAAGATAAAATTAGTAAATTAATAGTTATTGTAAAAAACAATTTACAATTGTAAAATTAAAACTAGTTATAATGTTTATTACCTTATATGTTTATTGATTTTTTATATTTAAATTGAATAATGTTAGTTTTGCATTTATGTAATACATGTGAAGTTTTTATTAAGGATGAAATTTATGCTCAAAATCGGATTCTGGAAAAAAAAATTACAACAATGATATTTATGCCTAAAATTTATTATAAAAAATATCATTATAAAACATAAATATAATAAAAATTTATACCTGAAGCAAAAATTTATTATGACAGAAAACTTATTATAATAAAAATTTATGCCTAAAACAAAAATTTATTATAATAAAAAAATGAATGTAAGTTCTTATTTAATCTAATATCATAGTTGTAGATTATGTTTAAAAATTGTAAATCAACATTAACTGTAAAATAAAATATAAATTTTAGAAATGAAACATAAGACTTGTAAAAGGAAGATAAAATTAGTAAATTACTATAAAACTGGTAAATTAATGTATTACTGGTAAATAAAATAAAAACTTATAAATACAATATAAAACAAGTAAATCAATATTAAATGCAAAATAAAACATAAAAGTTTGTAGATTATGCGTAAATTTTATGAATAAAAGATAAAATAAGTAAATTAATAGTTACTGTAAAAAACAAAATTCACAATTGTAAAATTAAAACTCGTTATAATGTTTATTACCTCATATATTTATTGATTTTTTATATTTAAATTGAATAATGTTAGTTTTGCATTTATGTAATACATGTGATGTTTTTATTAAGGATGAAATTTATGCTCAAAATCGGATTCTGGAAAAAATATTATTTTAATATCTTTCATAGTTGTTGTAAGATGAGATTATTTGCATCTTTCTGCACTTCCTCAATAACAACTTTAAATGGTCACTAAATAGAAGTAAAAAGTTTAAAACTATATAAAATATGCATAACACTCAAAATTAGATATAATTTTATTGATATATCATATATGTGTCTAGTAATATAAGAATATTTTTTTATTTTGTTTTTACTTGATCCACATCAAGATATATAATTGCACTTAATTAACATGTGTAATAAATAAATATCATTATAAAAAATGGGGAAAAAAGTATACAAATGTCCTAGAATAAATATAGAATTTATGGTAACCAATTCAATAAAACTTATTCCTCTTTTTTTTTTGTTTAACTAATGAGTAATTTTTTTGTTTAATTAAAAAAAAAATTTTTTGTAAATAAATAAAATATTTTTCACTAAAATTCTATAGAAACAATGTTAATTTTTTAAATAATTAATAATCTTATCTGAATTTACTGGTTTTACTTTACATTTACTAATTATATGGGTAATTTACAATATTTATGTCTATCACGGTATTGACGCCATAATTTTCACGGCATTATAGAATTTTCCTAAATTATTGCATGTAAATATTTGGTATTGTGTTATTAGTAGTAGTATAATTAATGATAGTATAACACTCAAATTTATTATTGATGTTGCTAATAGCTATCATTATTAATTATTATAACTATGGTTAAACTAAACTCAACTTACGATACTTTTTATGATATTATATTTTTTTTAACTGAATGTGGATATTGTCTATACTATATGAAATTGTCTTTTATAATAATATATTTATAATAATTTTTTTATATTATTTAATTTAATGTGTTTATAGAATATGTCTATAGTCTAAATTGACTTTTTAACCTACCTGAAAACCACTGGTTAAGCCAATAATGAACATTTTTAAAAAAATGAAAATCTCAATAATATAATGAGTTGTGGTTGATGTTAAATTGTACCCGGGAAACAAAGCAATTAGACAATTGTAACTTTAGGGCAACAACTAGAATTAAATAACTTATATTTAATTGCATTTATGATTATATGATTTAAGAGTAATGATATAGCCATAAACTCTTGTACAAACTTATTTTGTACAAACTGATGTGGCATGATAAGATTAGTGAATTAAATATCACTTGGCCCATATGATTTGTTTTTATTATTTTATATTTTCATTCAACCAATGAATTAATGCCACGTCAGTTTGTACAAAATAAGTTTGTACAAGAGTTTGTAACTGTATCATTACTCATGATTTAAGCATGATTGTAAAATTTGAAACTAACTAAATTAATTTGAGTGATACTGCACATGTAATATGTAATCCGTGTACTAGTTGATGAAAATTTGATTTGCAATCAATTGTTACAAATTTATTACACTATCAATTGATACTAAAATAAACTATCACTGTTACAATTAGAAAAAGAAGGGCAATATTAATTAAGTTATAAATTATGTATCCAATTATAAGTAAATTGTTAAATAAATTTATTTTAATGTTACATCACAATTAAATGAAAAAATTATTTTTTAAGTTGGTCACATAATTCGTTCATGCCGTTACAAAATTATTCTAAACCTAGTATATGATAAATAATAAAATCAACTGTCACTCAAACATTAAAAGTAAAAATAAGTGTAACGTTAGTTAGAATAAGAATTTAAATTAATTTGTATTAATATGATGATAGTAATTAAGGATGGCAATAGGTACCATCCACTAAGAGTTTGTCGTAACTAAATCCATACCTATAAAAAATTTAAATTGCTAAACCACACGCAATCTGTTGTGGATTTTAATAATTTACAAACTCACTCGTAACCTGCAAATGCGTTTTCCGTAAGTTTCCACATTGAAAATTACAAATATTAAAAATATTTTCAATAATACATAAAAATTTAAATTCTTTGTTTCAAACGGTAAATTCATACCAGCAGCCTAAAATATTGGCATAAATTACTCAATTCTAGATTTTATCAGTATAAATAAGAAATTAAATTTTCAACATTAAAATAAATACGCAAAATTTATCACAAAAAAAAAAATTCTACGCAAATCACCATCACTAAGATCAATACCTTACTTCATCTTTTAATCAATATATAAGTAATGTCAACAATATTAACAAATAAATTTTGGACAATTGCCATTAATAATTAATTAAACAAGTAAAAACACAACTTCAGTAAGTAATTATTAAGTTTAATTCATTAAAGCAAAAGAAAACAATAATAAAATCAAAATAAAATATCAATGATATTAAACTTAAAATTATAAAGTTTCTACTTTATATATGTATATATATATATATATGAAAATTAAAAACATAAATAATTTTTTAAAAAAGAGTACGGATGTCCATTGGATCTTTTTCTCAATATTAAACATATCCACAACCGCAATTAATTTAATTTTAAAATACTAAAGCCTTTAAAATTACCTTTATACGTGGGTTTTTGCAAGTGAGTTTGGATAGATAAACGGATTCGTGGTTAATTTTACCGTCCCTAACTAGTAATACAAATAGAAGGATAGTAATACAAAATGTAAAATGTTTCATTTAGGTGCCCAAATTACTGCATAAAAGAAAATCTCATTAATCATATTTTTACTCAAAATAAAAATACTCCCATTGGGACATTAACTACCATAGACGCTCAGTCGCGTCAAACCCTCATTGGCTACCATGCGAGCAGTCTCCGCCGTCCTCGTTTCACCGTTCCACACAATCTGTGCGCACAAATCCTTGTAAGTGGACAATGTACAATTTCATAACGCTTTCTCAGCCATCAACAGCTTAAAAAAGAAAAAAAAAAAAAAAAAGAAGCTCGGGATGTTTTTGGAGGTTGATTTATGTTCTTTCACCTAGGCATATAATCAAATTTTGAATTTTATTTTTTTGCTTCTGTGAATGAAATTATCATTATCATATTGTTGGTTGATCTTCAGATTCAATGACAGCAAAGTCATCTTTTCACAACATTTGTTATCGCCATAGGGAGCAACATATTATATAAAACATTGCAAAGAATTCCAGAATTTAGTTCTTCTTTTGATTAAAAAAATGTTTCTGATTGGATGTTGTAAACATTATTTATAAAATTATTGTTTGTGTTTAATGCGGTTTTTTCTCTTAAAAGAAAAATTAACTTTTTGATTGTTTACTAAGGAGAAGTTTTTTTGTTATCTGTATTGTTAAAGTTGAAATTTGTTTTTGAAATCATAGTATACGTTTATTTGAAGCTACTAGAGCATGCAAATACAAGTACAGGAAGCCATGCAAAGCTTTTGCCTGTATTCCTTAAGGATGCTACCACGACATTGATCCACACCATTAGTGAGTTCAGAAATGCTGCTTATGTTGCATATATCAATAATTATCTTGCAGGGGATGAATTTCTTAGAAATACCTCCATTGACCCTTCATCTAATGATCTTTTCGAGATTGTAAATCATGGAGCTTTTCTTCGCTAACTAGAAGTTTTTGTTGATTCTACTGCTCTCTTTTTATGGGCTAGTTAAGATTTTGAGGATTTGTTAATTCTTTTTTGTTATCAATGTGGCAGTTCGTAGTACGATAGTAATTGATATCTACCCTAAATTATTGGTATCTTACCTAATTAATGGGAACATCTAATAAAAAAATAGTGAGATTATTTGTTGAATACATGAAGTCACAAGATAGAAAGTTTAACTAAAATTAGGAACTCATTCAATAAGAAATGAACTATAGTTGAAATTTAACCCAAAATATTGATATTAATAAATTTAGTATGAACATTAAACATAAAACCAGTGTGTAACGTGTGAACCTATAATAGAGAAAGTTTAAGCAAAATTAGAGATTAACCTTACTAAAATAAAATTATAAAAATTAAAATTGGAATTTAACCTGGAATTTAACCAAAAACTTTGAAATCTTATCAAGTTAACTAGAATACATAAAAGTAGTGAAAATAATTAGTGGAAACACATTAACTCAAAAGGGAGAATGTATAACCAAATTTTGGAACTCATCCAATGAGAAATGAATTAAATTAGAATCAATATTGGATTGAATGAATCCAATAGTAACATTAAACACAAAACTGGTGAATTCTAAGTTGCAACAAATACACCAATAAATGAGAAAGTTTAATAAAGGGACATGTGACACCAACTTGAAACATCCAACTAATATATTGGTATTTAACTAAAACAGTTGGGAGATTATAATTTTATAGCTTTCTCAAGTATTCATTTAAATTATAATTTTTTTGTCATTCAAATATTTTTTATGTTAATGATGTAAGTTGGCTGCGTGGGACGAGCAAGGTACCTTCCGAAGCTCATAACAACACCCAATCTGACATCTACAAAAAAAAAAAAAGATAGAAATCCATAAAGGAACAGGAAAATAGAAAAAATTTTAAAATTGAAAAATGTCAAGGAAAGAAGTGGAATTCTCGGCTTGACCATGGGGTAAGCCGTTTGTTTTAGATTTCTTATTCAGTTATGAAAATTTTATTATAAAATAATATTTCAAATTTGCCTATTTTAGTAAATTCACGATATTCAAAGTTATTATATAAAGGGACCCAAAACCCTAGTTTTTGTTAATTCAGATTTATTTAATAAACTTCATTATTTAGAAACCTTTGTTTCTTCTATCAATTAACTTGAAATATTTCTGCATCTTTGGTTAGTATTAGAGCGTTCTGTTCTGACAGCTTTCCTAGCTACCCATATTTGTCCCCACCAAATCCTTTTTTTAAAAAAAAAAAGTAGAAAAAAATCTCAAATTATCAAACCCTAGACGCCATTGCTTGTCACCATAGCCACCTCTTCACCAGCTGTTCGCCATCAGAAAACACTTGTACCAAACTCGCCAACAACCACCAGCCAAATGCCAGCCAGTCTGCATTTAACCACTGCCTGAATAACCACAAATCACCCAAAACGTAAGGCTCCACCACTAGTGCCACCACCAATACTTCCTCACCTTCAATCACACCCATCATCAAATTTCCCTCAAGCTGCACATCCAATCTTAGCCATACTGGGTTCGATAAGTTGCGATAAACCACCATATAGACCCTTAAAACCCACAAGATTCACATTTTTTATCTACTTTTACCGTTGTGAATCCAGCTAATCCACGGCCACCAGTCACTGGCCCCACCAAACCTAAGAGTTAAGCTTATTTACAGTCTTGCCAATGGTCGTATTTTTAACATGCGAAAAAAATGATATAGATAGAGTATCGAGGTTCATATTGTCTTCTTGAGTTTGAAGATATCTGGATTTTAATAGTAATCCTAATGATATTTTTAACTAAATATGGATGATGGATGATTTTTTTAAAACTATCTCATTAACAGTTGCCTTTTCTTATGCATCATCCAAGTTGATAGATGATGCTTTAGATCAGTGGGATCAACTACTAGAATCAAAGATTCGACAAGGACAAGAAGAAATCAAAGAATGATTTGAAATGAGACAATTGATGGAAGTCCATTTTGTTCGTTGTGATAATGTTAAACCATCCCTTTTTACACCATTAAAAGTAGAAGATAATGAGATTATTGATTTGTCTCATATTTTTAAAGAAGAGGTTTTCACATTGAGTTGAATAGCGCGATCGAATTTTTACTGTAAAATCTAGTTAAAGAGACCCTGGCAATGATCGACATGATTATGTCTGTCTATGTTGAAGACAAGAAAGTTATTCTTAAAGAAGATTTGGCTGCAAAGATAAAGGTCATTGGCGAAATTATTGGACAAGATTTGGCAAAAGACTTGAGAGGCTTAGGATTGATTTGTTCATACAAAACTTCACTTTTTTGTCAGGTGACAAGCAAGATCAAGAAGAAGATAAAGCATGGAGAATTTTGAGTTTTGAGTAACATTGATGAGCAAGGCTATAAGTTCAAGCTCTAAGATGAATTGATGCTCTATTTCAAGTTCTATCCTCTAAGTAAGCTCAAGGAACGAGTTTTCTTTTAAGAGGGCCAGACTGATGTAGGATGTTATTTAGGGTCCTAGAATTTTTATTATTTTAGGATTTTTATTTTAATTAGAGTTAATTATGTTATGTATCTTAGTCTTTTGTTTCTAGTATAATTGTAATTTTATTTTTCCCTTTTTAAGTTAACTTAGGGAAGTAGGTTTCCTCAATTATAAATAGAGTGGTCTTGTTATTGTTTTCACAATTTCCATTTTAATAATTTAATTAAAATGCTCTTTTAATTTTTTTTGATTATCTAGCAAAATCTCTCATGTAGAGTTGTTTATATTAGAATATCATCTAATCTCACTGCACACGTTATTAAAAATCTCATTGATCATTTGGATTAGAATAAGATCTAATCACGCTTCGATTAGAGCGTAATTGAATTACATTGGCTTGGTCCGGTACTAGACTAATATCTAATGTTTTCCTATCCTATCAATTTCACTTCCATTATGCCCGCTCTATCAGTTTGACACACCTAAAGCATTTGAGAATAGTTATGGAGGTGCTGTGGAGAAATAAACTTTTTATTAATTTGAAGAAGTGTAGCTTTCTGCAAAGTAATATGGAGTTTTTTGGTTTTATAGTTTGCATGGATATGATTCGAGCTATTGAGTCGAAGATGCCCTTAGAGAGTGGACTATGCCCAAGATAGTGGGTGAAGTTAGGAACTTTCATAGGTGATGACATTTTATAGGAGATTTATTCATGATTTTAGCACTATAACTGTACCTATTATAGAGTGCTTGAAGAAAAAAAAGCTCAAGTGGGGAGAAAATGAGAAGTTGTCTACTACTCTTGTGTTAGCCCTACCAAAATTTAAAAAGTTGTTTGAGGTTGAGTACGGTACTTCTGTTTAGGGTATTATGGTCTTTCTTTCTTAAGAGGGATGACCAATTGTGTAACATCACAAATTCCCATACATATTAAATTATGGAAATTGGGCTTTCATTGAGAATTATGGGTGGCCTATAACCCTTATTAAGAAAGGGGTACTAATTAAATAGAGATTATTTATGAGATAATTTTGGAAAAGGGTTATTTTTCCTTATTAAATAGGGTTTCTTAAGATCCCCTATAAATGCATTCTTTTTCCCCTTCCATAACCCTAAGTTCACAACGTTTATTCTTCTTCTCTGCTGCTCTTTACGCTCCTACCCAAATCTTAGGATTCAAACCTTTGTTTAGGAGAGAATCAAAGCGACAGGTAAGTTATTCTCCCTGTTCTCAACAGATTTCTAATCACTCTATCTAGTTAGGGTTTATATTGGCACGATTCTAGATGGTTGTAGATCATAATGCAAGATTTAGAATGTATTTAGGCGTTGTTTAGGGTTTTGATTTATTATGAGTTTAGTTAATCAATTCTTGACGTATTAAGCACAGGATAATTCTGGACAGCATGAGTATCTCGACTTTAAACCTATATTTTCTGAACGAATTTTCTTATAAAATTTATATTTCTGGAAACTAGACATGTAGGGCTTCTTGATTAAATTTTATTTCATTAAATTCGACTTCGTTTTCAATTTTATACGTATTTTGGAAATAGAAACCACTGCACTGGAAAACTACGATTTACTACTAGAAAAATGGTCTTTACTGACTTTAGAATAGTGTCAGAAATTACTTTCACTGACACTTGTTAATTGTGTCAGTAATCTGGGAGTCAGAAAAATAGTGACACTTGTAAGTGGTGTCAGTGATTACTATTACTACAGTATCACCGATATTATGACACCATAGTATTAGTAGTTATTGATATTTTATTAGTGTCTATGATTACTGTTACCAAGGTATCACTAGTTAATTTATTTTAAAAAAATAAAAAATTGAATTGGATCATTGCTTATTGATTTATTCGGAAAATTAAAAGGCACCACAAAATAACAAAAAGAAATTGATTTATATCATAAAATCTTTCATTTCACATTTAAATATTATTAGTATATATTACAAATTCCAAAACTTCAATAACAAAAATATGAGATATCCTACTCTCATAACTAAATAATCCAAATTCAATACATAAAAATTTCTACTATCCAATCAAATGCCTACTACTTGTGGCTAAATTTAATAAATCTATAAGCTAAATTGACAAGGATGACTGCCTTTCACTCTTTGAATATGAGTAGTATAATTGCGTTATCCACCAGCAGCTTCTCCATTCAATAGACTGTATAGGTTAGGATATAAGTGAAGTTGAAGAATAAACACTTCAAACACATTGATCAAATCTGCATATGAATACATGGAAAAGAAAAAAAAAATTAGCTGCCAATATCGAGCCATTAGAGAAACAACAATTAACAGAAATAAAATTATTTTGTTCGAAAGAAAAAAATACTCATAAGCTATTTATAAATAAACTCAATTATTCTCTTTTGGTAAAGGTTATATATATAGCAAACTATAGCAGACAAGAAGTTTTCAATGTAATATCTACTTTCAGCACAAGCATGTTACTCTATCTACATATACCAAATGATTTTTGTGCATAGTTAAAAGTTATCACAAATGCTCTATTATAAATAAATCACCACTCATTTCCTCAATTTATTCATTCTAAAAGCTTATTTAACAAGGCAAAAAATAAGTTCTCAAACTGCAGTTTCCTTAAACTGGGCATAAAATAACTATGAATCTCCATATTTATATTAGGCATAATAAAGCTTGGACATAAAATATTTCAATAATTTGAGAGTTCGATCCAAAATTATTACTACTAAAAGAAATAATATTTGTAAACTTAGTTAAGCCTTTATAAAGTGAGTAAGAGATTTATTATACTACTTAAATCTATTCATGTGAACCATTTAAAGAATATCACCCTAAATTGTAATTAAGTATTCATTAATTTTGCCTAATTATAAACTTTAAGAAGATAAAAAAAAAGTAGAATAAAAATATAATCATTATATATTTCCACTCACAAGTAATGTTGCTTTAACTTGATTGACATCATAACCCAAAAATCGCTTTGAACATTAGCTCATGAAATAATGGATAATATTACTTACGAGAAATTACTAGTTCTCCAAACTGGTACAGATCCAAACTGGTACAGACCTCAGAAATGGGATGGTCCCCCACATTAATGCCATCCTGCATGCCATAAACGGGACTTCAGGTTTTGTGCAAAATCTCTTTAGGAGAAATTGTTTTTGAAGATAAACAGTTTGTCAATACCAGCAGTGGTTTTCATACAATGAGATAAAAATAAATGGTTTATAAAGGAGAATGTGGTCGTACAAATGCGGTAGCGCAGTTATGCAGAAATTCAATGGTAAAACAAGACCAGCTTGCAAATCAACACATGAAGTTATAGGATGAGTAACCAAAATGAAAATATTGAGATGGAGAGGAAAAGTGACTCAAAAAGTAATACAAGGAAAGAATGAAATCAACATAAGATGAGAGAAGCATTCGAGAGAATGCCAATAGCATGAAGCTAAGATGAAAAAAAGATGAACTTAATAAAATGTGAGAATGCCAATTGCATAAAATTTGTTGCCTGCTTAAGACATGCAGCAGGGGTGGTATCATTATGTTTTGCATTTAGATCACATTCAACATTTTTTACTTCCAAAATCATTCGACTCATGGAGAGCCAATAAAGCATTCTTCTAACACCAATAAGAGCACCCTTAGAATTATAAAGAGTATGATAAAGAAGGAAAAGTGTGCAACTAGAGCTGGATAGTTTATGAGTTCAATAATAAATGTGCCATCAAGAACTCCAAATAAACCCACCAAAGATTGTTTCCAAAATGCAGTGAACGCAAGCTAAAAAAAAAAAAAAAACCTATTCAACCTAAATAAGCAATTTGTATATTCTTCGCCTATCTTTCTTCTAGTCAAACTGAGCAAAGAAGTTTTGTCTGAAACTACTAACAACCGGTTAATGTCAAGGAAGTGCAAAAGAGAAATAGTCCTATGAGACTAGAAATTTATTTTCGTTCAATTTACCCACCGCAGGAACTATTCCAAGAGGAATAAATCATTATTTTACCACAAGTTCTTCCTAGGCATGGCATGGTGATAATATTGTATGTCTATAGAAATGAATAAAAAAATCCCAGTAGTGCAGGTCCCAAGCAAAACCGATTCTGTTCATTTTCGTGAAAACTTTAATGAATTTCGCATGATAAACTTAAGTACCTAGTTAATTGCCAAACTTAATTAAAATTTACATCCAGCATCTTCTAATGCATCAGCTTAAGCAGTCAAACCATCTAAACAAGTCCCAGTAATTCTTGTTATGTCCTACTGTTCAGTTCATTTTTGACACATAATAATTCAATTCCAAATAACCAAATGGAATAAGATACAAGAACATTTAACTTCAGAAGTTTTTCTCAGAACGAAACATACCCATCAACAAGCTGAACAAGTTTTGGATATAGCTGCTCATCTCGTAAACGATTTATTTCGAGAACTGTTGAATCCATGGATTGCATATCGACAATATATCTTGTATGCAGATGACTGACTGCTGCTTTTATTTTCTCCAGTGCTTCAGAGTTAGTACCTCGTTTCTTTTGCTTGTTAAGCATAGCAACCTTTCTTTGGTAGTCAAGTTTCATAAGTTCACCTGCCTATCAGTAACATCAGTACCGAATAAGATTCAGAAGACAGTGTGTATGGCAAATGTAATACAGAGAAAAAAATATCATGGAAGCTGCACATTTTGCAGAAACGAAAAAAAATTAAAAGTTTGCTAGTTGATTTTGAATAATTTTTTTTTTATTTCAACCAAACAGAGAGGTGAGATTTAGCTTACCAATCAATGAATAATAATTACAAATTTTCTAAATATGGCGGTATTCATGCAAAAAGTTATTCAATCTTAGATTAAAGGAAGAAAAACAAGGACTAAAAATTGACTTCTATTTGGCAAGGTGATAATACAATTTACAAGCCAAGTCCAAAAAAATGAAGAGGAATAAGAAGGGCACTCCATCAAGCATTTCCTAAATCTGACCAACAATGTAATGCTCTTTCCCTACTCATTCCCCTCCATGTTTTCTACTGCAAGTTTATCAAAGGAAACTTCATGATGAACTTAAGCATGGAAATAGAAACAATCACCTCTCTGCAGGCACTTTAAACTAGGATTTACATATATAAAAGTAATGACTCAAGAAGTAGTCATTTGAAGTTAAACAAAAGCTCAATGGACATCCATATAAATATCTACTAGTTCAATGGGATGGTCCCCCACATATTTAAATGTTTGACAAATACCCAAAAATCAACTTTCCCAATTATAGAGTTACATGTTTGCAAATATTACTTATGGATAATGATCCACAAAGTAAAAATCAAATATTTCCCTTAACAGTTCTTGATTATGGAAGTATAGGACCTCCTTTTATTCCGAAATGAATTAACTTTTAATCATTTTAAGACAGTGTTCAATCATCATTATTTTTCAAAGAAAAAACTGGTCCTGAAGAACTCTAAATGACCATTTACTAAGGCCAAGATACCTTCAGATCCTTGATTGATAATGCATCATATATCTTTCCTCAATCATACAACCACCCAGATCAAAGCATCATATGTTGCTTAAATTCCATAAACTCAACAGAATAGATAACTCACCTCCAGGCGGAATAGGTTTGTGGGAAAAACAATCCCAGCTCTAGCAGAACTTCGAGTTGACTCCAAAAACTTTGGCAAAGAGAAATTCCGTATTCATTCTCTATTAACTTGGCAACGTTCCCAGCACATGCAAAAAGATGTCCATGAATTCCTTTTTCTCTAAACCACCTCAATGGAAGATCAAAAGAAATATCTGCAAAGGCTGAAACAGCAAGGTCTCCTCCAAGAAAATCCATTTCAGAAGCATCAGCATTCTCATCAAGGAATCGCCTCTAACTTGCCTTCTTGGCTCTGCAGGGCCCAATCCCCTTGTCTTAAACCCCCACAATGTCGATGGCCTCTCTGAACTCAACATTAAAAACAATAAAATACCCCTAAAAAAAAAGCCCTAATTTTTTGAATCTGACTTTCGAACCCTAACTTTGGCCAAGTTCTTCACAACACTTTCTAGGCTTTTTTCCAAGGGTATTTTAGCTCAAGGATGACGGCTTATTTTGAAGGTTTACAACAACGACTTGTAAGGTAGAACGTTGTTAGAGAGAGAGGTAGAGAGAGAGAGGGGGGAGAGAGAGAGAAGAAAGCTTCGGTTCAAAGAAGAAAGTGGCGGTGGGGATAGATTTTTTGCTCGTCAAAATTTTTAGATTTTAGGTTTCCATGTACACCTCATTAAAACGACATAGTTTCTACTTTCTAGATAATTTAATTTAATTTTTAATAATTATTGTTTATTAAGTAAAAATGCAACTTGTGGTTTGGCGGCTTAACGTTTAAAATTAAAAAGTTAAAGTATAGAAGTCTGCGGTTCGACTCCCAGTGGATACATAATTAAAATTTTATTTTTTTAATTACTGATACCTTAATGTCACATATTTGTGATACTTAATTTACAGACACTATAGTATTGAAAATTTGTGATACTTATCTGTTAAACACGGAAAATGCCCCAAACACATGTAATTACTGATACTTTTTAATTAAGTGTCACAAGATAAGTATCAGTAAAGACCATTTTTCTAGTAGTGATTCCAGCATTGTGATCGGATTCACAAGACTATTTGTACCACCAAATGAACTCGGAAAATTATGAAAGTTTATATGTATGTTAATATATGTGTCTAGGATTCCCAGTTTTAATTTCATAATTTTCTTATTAGTATTTTATTTTATAAAAATCATGGAACCCGTTCTGTTTAGTTTAGATTATGTGAAAACAGTTTCGAATTTGCTGAGAAGTAAATAGTTTTTAAAATGTTTTTGATATCGGATCCTCTTCTAAATTTTGCATGGGGTACTCATGGATGTCCAGAATAGTTCCATAGGATATTATATCATTCTGAGTCTTAGATTAAGAGTTAAAATTCTGAGAATCAGACCTGTACGGGTATGAATTAGAAAATCAGATTCTTAGAATAAGTTATTAATGGTCATATCTTGTATTTGTTTAAGGTATTGAAGGTGATTGAGGCTCTTAGAAGCTTAGAGGTGTGTTTATTCATTCATTTGTCGAGGTAAGTAACTTCATTCCTAATGTACTAGATATGTATTAGTATTTTGATATTATTATTATAAGTATAAATGTTTTGATACTACTTAAAGGATTAATTGATTTTGATAACAAAATTAGTTTTATGTAAATGTTTTCAAACCTAAATCCTTTTTAACAAAGTATTTTATAAATGCTTTTTAATATGTAAATGATTTTATGACATGACAACCTTTTATGATGTTATCTTTAAAATGTTATGCAAGCCTAAATTATTGATATGAACTTTTATGAAACTGATACGAATGTTTTGTACCTATGTTTGATTTCAATTATTGATGATTGTATGAGATTCTTAATGTTTTGGCTCATTGTCCATAGTTATTCTGATTCTAATTCTAATTCTGATCGTAATATACGATATATCTGTTTGGACCAGTACTAGGTTTCTGTTTGAGTGTGCACACGATATTCTGATTCTGTTTCTGGCCGGGTCACCGGGACTATAGGTGACACTATGTGACAAGAGCTAACCATTTGTTTTCTGTATACGTATTATATGATTTGCTTCGTAAGTAAATATGCTTTTGAATATTCTGAATTATTAAGAATTTATGTTATGTTATCGTGATATATCGTTTTATGAAATTTATGGATTATGATATATGTTTTAAACAAAAGAAGGCTTGCAATATTTTTTTGTATCGATAGGCCTAGTATGTTAGAAATGGCTTTACTTGCCGAGTTGACGGCTCACCCCTCGTCATTACTTTTTGCAGATTAAGTTTCTTTGAGAGGGGCGCTTAGCTTTGGAGTTAGTAATTTTCTGTTTCCGTTGCTATTCGAATAAGAGGAGGAATAGACTCGTGTTTCTATTTAGTTATTTCTATTATGAACGTGTAATTTGGAGTTTGATACTTTTGTTATTATTTTTATGTCCTCGAGAGAGATTAATTAGTATTAGACGTTTGAATTTGTGGATTTATTTGAATAAGAATTGGAGGTATTTCAGTTTGAAACTTATGAATAAAGATTATGATTTGTGAGTAACCTCCTTCTTCACGTGCTCCGCATGTGTTAGATTTGGGGTGTTACAAATTGAGTATATAAATGAGAAATTAAATGAAGCACGACAGAAGTGGTCTACTTATGACTAAGAGCTTTACGCAATCCTTTAGGTTTTGAAGTCATGAAAACATTACATGATTCAAATGGAGCTCGTGCTTTACAATGACCATCAAACAATAAGGTACTTTAACAACCAACAAAATCTAAGCAAGATGCATGCAAGGTGGGTGACCTATATGCAAAAGTTCACTTCCGTTGTGAAGTATAAGTCTAAGTAGCAAAACAAAGTGAATGATGCACTCACTAGGTGAGCAACTTTACTAGTAACTCTAATCAATGAAGTTACTAGTTTTGAATGCTTAAAGGAGTTATATAGTGAGGATGAAGACTTTGCGCATATTTGGGATCGGTGTGTTAATCATTAAAATACATAAGATTTTCTCATTCAAGATGGTTATCTATTTAAAACTAATTAGTTATATGTGCCTCGAAGTTCTTTAAAGGAGCAGATTATCCGTGAGTTGCTTTGAGGAGGATTCAATAGACATATTGGTCGAGATGAAACCAAGGGGCTTGTAAAGGAGCAATATTATTGACTGCAATTGAAAAGAGATGTGCGTAAGATTGTGTAGAGGTATCAGATTAATCAATAAGGCAAGAGATATGTGCATAACATAGAATTATACATGCCTTTACCTATTCTAAAAAATAAGTTAGATCTGTCCATGGATTTTGTGTTAGGTTGCCTCGTAAAAAGATTAGTAGAGATTCTTTAGTGGTTGATAGATTTTCAAAGATGGCACATTTTATTAGGAGGAGGTACATTTACATGGTATTCTAAAGACTATAACTTCTACTAGGGATGTAAAGTTCATCAATAAGTTTTGGCATCATCTATGGGATAATGTTGAGTGCTAGAAAATGTATATTCATAATAGGTAAAATTGTCATTTTAGACTCCAAATCTCATTAACATCTATACTTTTATGTATTTAAGTATGTTGAACTTTGATTATATGAATTTTATCATAATTTGAGTATTTTATGCATTTCTAGTTATTTCTAAATTAACGAGAAATCAAATAGCAGAATAGATGACATTTATGAGCTTAGAATGGTTAAAAACCCTAGGATGGGTACAAAGGGTAAAATCATAATCTTTGCCAACGACATCATGAATGGACTTAAAAGCCTTGAAAACCTAAGGAACGACATAAACCAGGGTTAAAATGGACTCCGATTGCATAAAACAAGATTTACAAATGCCTGAATCTTGTGTAATAGGATGTTTGTTAATTTGATAGAGCCCAGCCACTTTTGTGTTGATTCATGATATGATAGCACCTTATGCGACTGTCCTATGAGCTTACTGTAGACCTATACACACTAAAACGTGTCCATTGACTTTGCATTGACCAATGATGTGGTAGTATAATAATGGACTAAAAACCGTATATCATGCATGCATATACACTTATTACAACCTTATACACGTGCTCCATTCAATCAGAGCAAGCCATGTTTCACAATCCTGTGCATCTAAGTTGTTTTCATTCAATGGCCATAATTTACCAATTGTATGTATAAATAAAAGGGCTACCCCTTAAATTCGGGTGTGCTGAATCTTATTTTCACCTCTATTTTATGTAAATCTCACTTTATCTTGTACTTATACATATTACTAATTTACATTTAGTTCAAAAATGAGTGACTAATTTAATTTCAAACTTGAGTTGAAGGTGAAACCTCAACATGATTTATGGGCTTAATCCAGTATATGCATGATATTATTATAAACTAGCCTTTAGTGAAAGATCATTATTCTTTGACGCAATGAGCATATTTCACAATATTTATTAGAGAGAGATTGCTCTCTAATATATGATGGGTCATCTTGACTCAGTGTTTGACAGAGAGTGAACTAAAGTTATTTAGTGGATAGTCTTGCCACGTTATTGACAGAAGAATTGTTATTGTTTGGCACAATGTGTACTTGTCATCACTTTTAACAGAAGATCGTTATCCTCTGGTATAGTGAGTGTCTGATACCATATATTTATTAGAGTGAGGCTTGTGAGGAAGAGCAATCACAATCTCATAACTTAATTAGCACTAAAAAGGAATATTAATCCCACAGTGCAATGTTTAGTATGAGTTCAAAGACTCAAGTGTTTTATTCACATTGTTTCATTCGTAATTTGTTCCCGCCATTTTTATTTTAAATTTTAGGATAAAAAAATCACCATCCAACTAATTCAAATACTAAATTGAAAAATTAGTCCTACACACAATTAGATCTACCTCTCCTACAATCAACACTTGTTACCATTAATCAATACTAAAATAGATTTGTACACTTATAAGTTCACTAAAATTTGCAACAACAAGGTTTTGGCGCCATTGCTGGGAAGCTAAGTCATTTTAATTTGTAGAGTTAATTTTCTTTGTAATTATTTTGTGAAAACATTGTGTGTAGATTTCGAGTATGTTTTCATAGTAGTATGTAACATTGTACTAGGGTCAATATTATAACTTCTCTTTTCTTTTTATTTTCATTAATTTTTTTTATTTTTTATGTGTTTTTTGAATGCCTGGTCTAAAGTTACAATCATATGATCTAGAACCTATAGATCTTGAACTTTAAAATACATTTCGTACTCATAGGCACATTGCATCGCAGAGTAAAATTGTGGATAAATTTAAAATGGAATTAGAGCAACAACAATTGCAAGCACTTCATGATAGGCCATTTAAGGATTACTTTAGTCCGTTAGCTAATTTGAGCAAGTTATGCATAAGATACCCAACTGTACTAATAAGAGTTTCAGGTTAAAATCTAGTGTGTTAAATTGTCTCTTATCATTCTATGGCCAAGAAAACGAAGACTCATACAATCATTTGAATAATTTTCATACTGTTTGCCAAACTTTTAAGTTATGTAAATTTATCAAATAAAGATGTTAAGCTTAGGCTATTTTCATTTTCTCTAAAGGATAAAGCTTGTTTTTAGTTCATTACATTGCCTACTAATAGTATTACATTATAGGAACAAATGATAAATACTTTCCAATTCATAAAACCAATGCAATTTATTGGGAAATCTCAGAGTTTACTCAAATAAAAGATGAGCAATGTTTTGAGGCATAGGAGTGATTTGACAAGATACTGTTGAGGTGTCCACATCATCGGTATGAAACATGGCACCAATGTCAATATTTTTTAGAAGGACTATTGCTGCATGTGCAAGAATGGCTATTGGCAACAATTGGAATTAAGCTAATGTCTAAAAGTGCCCTTCGCATCTACGTTTTCTTATACTATTGTTCAACCTCGCAAATTAATGAGATTTCTTCCTGCGATAAATAAATAATTCTTAATAGCGAACCCAATCACTTAGGAACATAAAAAAAAAAAAATCAAGGGAGTAAATGAAGTCCATGTTGGCAAGTCAAGATCATAAACTAAGGAAGTTAGAGCAATAGTTAAAGGGTTTTGTTACTAAATAACATCATTAAAAACTGTCAAATCAATAGAGCCATATCTACAATCAATTTGACCATGATACACACTTTAGATCAAATCAATGCCATCAATATGATGAGAAAACAATCGAACTACAACCCTTATTTTAATACTTATAATCTTGTATGAAGAGACCATCCTAACTTTCAATGTTCTCAAGGGTTCCAACTAAACGAAACAACAGCTCCAACTCTACCAACACAACTAGTTCTTTAAACTCCTCAAGTATCTCAGCCACCATTGAGACAATACATTCAAGATTAGAATTATTCACAATACTAGACCATGGGAGGAAGTGCTCCAAAAATTTAAAAATTTGACTTACTTTATGTTGGAACAACAAAGTCGCGCCATTGATGAGTTGTGGAATGAGATGGGAGCTAGCATAAATTCCCAAGCCAAATAATCTTAAACCTCAAAAAAATGGTGGGTCAACTTTCTTTTTCAGCTTAAAACATTAACTACAATTGTTGAGAAAGACAAATTCCCAAGCCAGCCAGTGCCTAATCCTAAGGGAGTACATAAAGTTTGTACCAATTCATCTAGCAGCATAAAGAGGTCACAACCATCATGACCTTGCAAAAACGATAAATAAGTCAACAAAAAAGTAAAGATGCTGGTAAAAAAGATAACTCAAGTTGTACCTTTAGACTTTGAGGACTCATCACTAAAGGAAGAAAAAGAAAGCAACCCATGAGAATACATCCTTAAAGCTCTATTCACTCAAATGTTAGTTAAGTAAAGAAGGAAAATTCCAAAAGTGAGATTATGGAGATCCTTAAATAGATATGTGTTAACATCCTTTTGCTTGATGCTATAAAGAAGTGCCCTTTTATGCTAAATTTCTTAAAGATATTTGCAGTAAAAAGAGAAGTATTCACGTTCAAAAGAATGCTTTTCTAGCATCTTATTGGACTTAAGAGCTAGTATAAATCTTTTTCCTTACTCAGTATTGGTAAAACTTAGATTGGGAGAATTACATCTAACACTAGTTTTATTTTCATGTTGATTACATCTAACACCCGTTTTATTTTCATGTTGATTACATCTAACACCAATTTTACATCTAACATCCATGAAAATACTTGGCATTATGGTGGAGGATATACTTATGCAGGTAGACAAGTTTTATTTTCATATTGATTTCATTGTGAAAAATACTCAACCAATGCAGGATTTGACGAAACATATTGCTATTATTTTAGGCCGACCTTTCTTAGTAACTGTCGATGCCTATATTCAATGTAAGACCAGAAATATACAGTGGTCCTTTGGCAATATGACTAGAGAGTTGAATATCTTTAATATTGCCAAATAACCTTATGATGAAGACAATGGAATTATTAATGTAAATCTAATTAAAGAATTAGTTTATTATACTTTTCCTTTTAACCTTAGTGGTGACCATTTGAAGCATGTTTAACTCACTTTGGTTTAGATTTTGACATTGACAAATCAATGGATGAGGTTGATGCCTTACTCGATTAATCACCAACTATGGAAATCAATAAGTGGAAGTCAAGAATAGAGCAATTGGTACCATGAGGAAAGAAACTCAGCCGATCATTAAAATCACTTCCAAAGCCTGAGCACTTTGGAATATGCATTCTTGATAGAAGAAAATATTTTGTCAATAATCATCTCATCCTCTATTGACAATAAGAATATGCATTCTTGATAGAAGAAAACATTTTGCCAATAATCATCTCATCCTCTTTTGACAACAAACAAAAGAATAAGTTGTTGGATGTTTGAAAAGAGCATAAAAAAGTGTTTGGATGGATCATAGCTGACATAAAATATATAAACTCAGTAGATTGCATGCATTACATTCATCTTAACAAAAATGATAAACCGATTGGGGAAATGCAACTTCGATTAAACCTCAATATAAAAGAAGTTGTTAGAGCTAAAGTTTTTAAACTATTAAATGCAAGTATCATTCACTTTATCTCTTATAATTCATGGGTCAGTCTTATACAAGTTGTCCCTAAAAAGTCAGGAGTCACAATAGTTACCAATGTTGATAATTAATTAATACCTACTAAAGTGACAACATAATAGTGTGTGTATTTTGATTATAAGAAGTTGAATTCTGTAAATTTATTGATTACATGCTTAATAGATCAGCGGGTTATCAATTCTATTACTTTTTAGATGGCTACTCAAGATACAACCAAACTTCCATAACATTAAAAGACCAAGACAAAATCATTTTCACTTGCCCTTTTGGCACTTTTATAGGTGAATGTCATTTGGCTTATGCAATGCACTACCGTATTTCAACAATCATATTTTCTGATATGATTGAATGTTTTCTTGAAGTCTTTATGGATGACTTTTTTATCTTCCATGACTCATTTAAGTAGTGTTTGTATCATTAAACACTAGTTCTGTAGTGATGTACAGAGAAGAATTTGATCTTGAACTATGAGAAATGTCATTTCATGGTAAAATAAGGTATTGTTCCAGATTATGTTATTTCGAAAAAAGATATAAAAGTTGAAAACGCCAAGGTAGATCTCATTTATAATTTTTTTCCACCCAAAATAATCATTTTCCTTAGGCATGCTGGTTTTTATAAATATTTCATTAAAGATTTTAGTAAAATTGCTAGACCCCTATGCATTTTACTTGCTAAAGATGTACCTTTCGTCTTTGATGATTCATGTCTTGATGCATTTGAAAAATTAAAGTATTTATTGACCTCACCTATCATTCAGCCCCCAAATTGAAACTTACCTTTTGAGCTCATTTGTGATAAATCTGATTATGCAATTGAAGATAAGAAGTTGATTGTATTCCATTGTCATTTACTATGCTAGCATGACATTGAATAATGCATAACTGAATTATTCAACCATTGAAAAAAATGCTAGCAGTAGTATTTGCATTAGAAAAATTTGATCTTATCTGATAGGATATAAAATAATTGTGTTTACATGCTGCTTTTAAGTATCTTATTACAAAGAAAAATGCAAAAGCCAAACTAATTCAATGGGTATTACTTTTGTAGGAATTCAACCTCATGTTCAAAGATAAGAATGGCATAAAAATGTTATGATAGATCATCTATCTTGCCTCAATTTTGAAACAATTCCAAAATGATTACATTTGAAAGAATGGTTCCTAAATGAACAACTAATTAGTATATAAGCACTGTCATAGTATGCTAATATAGCCAATTACCATATTACAGGACAACTTCCAAAACGTTGGACTAAACAGGACCTAAATTTTTTATGAAAATAAAGAATTTCTTTTAGGATGACCCTTATCTGTTCAAGTATTGGGGATCAAATTACTAAACAATATGTCCCAAATAGCGAATTTTAAAAAATCCTTTCATTCTCCTATAAAAAAGCTTGTAGAGGTCATTTTAATACTAAGAAGATGGTTGCTAACATTTTACAATGTAGTTTTCATTGGCCAACTTTATTTCGAGGTGCTTACATTTTTTTTCTTCATGTGATGGATGACAATGTATGGAAGTATTACACGAAAGCACATGATGGCATTAAAACTTATTCTAGTGGTCGAGATTTTTTATGTGTAGGGCATCGATTTTATGGGACATTTTCCTCCTTTTTTTTGGCCATCAATACGTATTGATTGATGTCGGCTATGTATAAAGTGGGTAAAAGCAATTCCATATAGAACTAATGATCACAAGATGTTGATAGAAAATTTGAAAAGAAATATTATTTCATGGTTTAGATTACCTCAGGTAATAATTAGTGATGGTGGTACCAACTTTTGTAACAGATCATTTAAAGCTCTTCTGACAAAGTACTCTATCACATATAAAGTGGCAATCCTATTCTGTCCACAAACCAGTGGCCAAGTCAAGATCCTCATTCAAGAAATAAAAATATTAGAAAAGATGGTAAGACTAGATAGAAAAAACTAGTCATTGAGACTCGATAATGCGTTATAAGCAAACTAAATGGCTTTCAAGAGACATATTATATTGTATTCTTATAGGCTAGTATATGGGAAAGCTTGTCACCTATAGGTGGAACTCAACAATCGTGTATATTAGGCCATCAAGAAATTCAACTTTAGCATGCAACAAGCTGGTTAGGAAAAAAGATTACAGCTAGCAAAAAATAAAGAGATTCACAATTATGCATATAAAAATGCCAAGAATTAAAAATAGCGAATGAAAGTATTTCATAACAAGCATATTATGAGAAACGCTTTTACACTAGGTCAGAAAGTACACCTGCACATACCTTAAGAAGTCACGCGGCTCATTAATTAAGAAGCAGTCATTTAACCGACACATGGGAACTCCATCACGTCACCTTTATGTTTCACTGATTACATTTGCCTGCTTTATGTAATACTTCACTTACCACCTCCTACTTACCACTCCTATTTTTTTTATTCGGTATTGTATATAAAGTTCACAAAAATTAAAAGATGCTTTATTTTTCTTAACTTGGAGAATCTAAAACAAGAGTAAACAAAAGGAAAATGGAAGAGAAAAAAAACACGAAGAAGGAAAACGAGAGAAAATGGAAGGAAAGAAATAAAAGAAAAAAGAGAAGCTGGGAGTAAAGAAAAAATATAAAAAAGAAAGGAAAAGAAGAATGGAATTAATAAGCCAAGAGCCAAAAACAACTTGAAAAGAGGAATTAAGAGGAAACTTTACAGGAAATGGAATTGGGCAATTAAATTAATATCCAGTGAATTAGTGAGTAACAAATTTGTGAAGTTTGAATAGTTATATTGCAGTTTTCATGATATGTATTACTAACAATTAATTTTTGAACTTGTATTTTAAGAGAAATCTAAATATTTAAAATGCTATAGAGACCCAACAAACCCCAAAGTGAACCAAGATCTGTGAATGGATTATTATTATTATTATTATGTATTCTATAAAGCATTTATATTTGATAGTATGATTTAATATCTTGTTATGATTATATGTATATATATTCTATGATTGATTAAGTCATCAGATCTGATTGCCAGTCATCATATGTGTACCTTTCCTATAGGCTTGCGCATGAGTATTTAGAGTTATATTACTTTGCCTGTGTGATATAGTTAAAGAGGTTTTTCCCCAACTCTACTCATGCTATGACAATGATCCTAGTGAATTATTTCCTCTAAGTACTATTTGTGCAGTTTTGTCATGTATATCTTTACGATTTTATGTTTGCTTATGTAATATGTTCACTGTAGAGTTATGTCATATGATTATATATAAGCACTAGTGCATTTATTTCTATATATATAATTATATCCACTCACTGAGTCGCAAGCTCACTATTTTCCTATTTACTCAATTTCTCTCAAGTTTTTACCAGATTTCATGTAGTTTAGTTTCTAATTGGTTAAGGTTGGCCCACGAGAAGCATTGCTGCATGACTAGCATTTTGAGCATGTTTATATTTATATGTATATATTTAAGTGTGTGTATGTACGGTGAGATGTGAACCATGCAAGTTTTAAATATATTTTTGGACGAGGCACAAATGCTATTAGAAGATTATATTCGAGGCGTGAGGCTAGTTTTATATATTCGTAGATTAAATTTATGCCATAAGTTTTAGAGATGAGCATGAGATAAGTAATACAATGACTATCGCACGATTCACCTCGAATCCGACAAAAGGGATGGCGTTGGTCATGTCAATATTTTATTCAATTCTATGCTTTTATTTCCAAATAAATTATGCTCTCAATGGTCTCGTCTATTTATTTTTTCTACTATATCCATGTGGGGCCGTTGAAATTGAAGAATCAAAGAATAATGTCACTTTTAAAGTTAATGGCCAAAGATTAAAATCATATACAGAATACCAACCATATGAAGAAGGCGCTGAAATAAATTGAGTGATCCACCAAATCTTGATTAAGTCTTTTTATTTTTTTTTTGTTAACTTAACTTTTTTTCATTTAATTTTATTGTTACTCTACTGTTTAAAATTGTTTGATTGTTTTTTTCTATGTCTCAATTGATATGCACACACATCTTTTAAGTGGTATGATGTTTCTCAAGTGTGTTTGTTTGACAATTGTGTTTCTTCATCACTTCTAATATATGTCACGAGTACCTCAACAAAACAGACCCTCTTCAACCATCTTAAAGCACTTTTATGTGTGAAGTTTCACCTAAGAAGCTTGATACAAACTTGTAAACCACATCATGTCCTGGATCTATGACTACTATTGTTAGCATCTTAAGTTAAGGATCTAGAAAAACAAATTAGGAAAATAAATGATGATATACATGACATCCAATTGGTTTGTTAAATGTTAATAACTTTTATGATAGTTTGATAGTATTCTTAATCATGTAATTAATAATCATTTTATTCTATTCACAGTGAAAAAACTCTTATTGCTAATGAGTTACTTAATCTTTTACAAGATTATAGACCAGAGCTAGATCGCAAGACCTTTGCGTTGAATTGTTGGCTAATGATGATAGTAGTAGCTTTTGTAAAAAGTGCAAACTAGATAAATTATGTTGTAGTGTTCATATGATGCCTTCTAAACTCTACTTCTTTTCTTTAAGACATTAAGAACAATGTCTCGTTCTGGTTGAGAAAGGAATAATTAATAATTGTGAAATAACTAATAATTGAGTTTGTTGTATTAAATTTTTTGTCCTGGTGATGTTTTTACTAACTTTGGATAAATTTTAATTGAAGATCATCAGATATGAAGTTTAGTTATCCTAGAAATGCATCTTCTTATTCTTAAAGTCTAAATTTCAAAAAAAAAATGAATTCTCCATTATAACATTATTGACTAATCTTTTCTACCTACTTTGGCCATCTTGAAAGGTTCAACAAATCATTCTAGACACACATGAATGAAAAGTGATGACTGTGGTAAGTTGAGATTTTGTAATAATTAGTCTTTTTGTTTCATTCATGACAAATAACCGAAAGTAGTAGTTATTTCACCCCATAAAAAAAATCAAAAGGAATGTAAAAAAAAAAGAAAAAAGAAAGTGACGTTCTTTCTTAGTAATAGGATCTTCTACCTATTCAGCAGAGGGTATTTGCATAAAACATAAAGAGTTGATCAAGCTTGTGTTATTTGTGAGCTCTTACTTAGTAATCAGAACTCCCACATAATCAATAGTGAGTAATCGTGTAGAAAAATAAGAGTTCGATTTGTCTAACTTAGATCTTTTTTAATAACTGAGACTCTTACCTAGTAAGCAGTGAGTATTCGTGTAAAATAGTTGGAGTTGATAAAAAATATACTATGAATAACATGCTGCCTAACGAAGAAACTCTAATGAAATGGTAAGAACCAAAATATTGTTTTATTTTGACTAAACCCCATAGTGATTATGTCAAACATCACTGAACACAAAGGACAATTTGCTGAATTATTGATTAATGGTTAAATGGCGAAAGAGAAATAGACTTTTCAGATAGTTCATTTATTTGGCAAATAAATTTCAATTCGAGCTTGAATTTTGCTAGATATTATCGCTTAATTTGCTAGGAACTAGTAATAAGTTGGATGGATGCAATGTTGAGTGTTGCAAAGTGGTTTTTCATAAAGGGAAAGATTGTTATTTTGCACTCCAAGTCTCACTAAAATCTCTACTTCTGTGTATTTAAGTCTTTTAAACTTTGATTAATTGAATTTTGTTATAATTTGAGTATTTTATGTGTTATTGGGGGTATGTTGGTTAAATTAAGGGGAACACTCTATTTATAGATACAATCGACAAATTATGGCCATCAGATGAAAACAATTAGGACGCTCAGGATTGCGCCACGTGGTAGGCTTTAATTGGTTGAAACACATCATTAGTCAACACCACATCAGCATTTCGGTCCAATAACATGCTACCACATCATCGGCCAACACCATATAATCAGTCAATGTCAAATCATTAGTTTAATAGGATGATACCACATCATCGGTTAATACCACATCATCGTACTATATATGTAAACAATATTGTACTTATGAATAGTGCCATATATATGAATAATACCATATACGTGAACAATACCAAATGCCCTTTTATACTCCTCCTAAGGTTTTCGATCGTTCCGAGTTAAAAAAATGCCATCTATTTCGCTGTTCGACTTCTCGTTAGTTGTGAAATGGTCAAAATATCCCTAAAATACGTAAAATACTCAAATTATAATTAAAAAATAATAAAAACTTAGAAGATTTACACACGTAAAGTGAAAATGTTAGCGAAACATTAGAGCATAAAATGATTATTTTACGCTGTATAAATATGCATTCTCTAATACTCAACACCCCCCCCCAACTAGCTTATTGCTAGTCCCTAGCATATTAAGAGATGAAATCTAATAAAATTCAAACTAAAGTCTGTTTACCAAATCAATGAATGTTTCCGAAAAATTGTTTCCTTCCATTTTGCTACTCAACTATCAATAAAAAATTCAGTAGTCGGTCAAAATAAATCAATACTTCAATTCCTACCTCGTCTCATTAGAGTTCCTTCTATGGGCAGCATATTTATTTATATTATTTCTTTAACCAACGCTATCCATTTTACGTGAAGACTCTCTGCCTACTGAGGCAAGAGGCTAGATTTCTAAGAAAGAGCTGGGTTGGACAAATCGAACTCTCACCGTTTGACATGAACACTCTTTGCTAGTTGAGGCAGGAGGCCCAATTACTAAGTAAGAGTTTTCACAATTTTGATCATCTCTCACCGTTTCACATGAATACTATCTGTTTACTAAGGCAAGAGACCTGGTTACTAAGTGAGAGTCTCTTTTTCTTCTTTTTTTTTCTTTTTTTAAGGTATAATGACCACTGCCTTTATTTGTTGCTCACGAATGAAACGAAATGATTAAGTATTACAAAATCTTAACTTACCACCATTATTACTTGTCGTGTGTGTATGTCTAGATTGGTCTGTTGAATCTCTCGAGATGACCAAGGTAGACAAAAAAAGTTAGTCAATAATATCGAAAAACAATTCAACAATTTGGCTTTTTTTTTATCTTTTTAACTAAACACCAAGACTAGGAAGATGCGTTTCTAAAATAACTAAACTTCACATTCAGTCATCTTAGACTCAAAAATTTAGAAATGGTTAATAATTACTACAATACAACTATCATTTATTCCACAATTGTCAGCTATTCACTCCCCCCAACCACAACGAGGCATTGTCCTCAATGTGGAAAAATGTATAGTTTAAAAGACATCACCTGAACATATCAATAGAAAATATTTACAAATTGAGAGTTAAGTTTAATTTGTGCTTCTTACTACTACTGCTACTGTCATCAGTCGACTAATCCAATGTAAGAGTCTTGGGATCTGGCTCTGGTCTGTAAGCTTCTAAAAGATAAAATAATTCATTAGTAGTAGGAGTACAAATAAAGCTTGTAGCTCAATGATTCAAAAGCAAACAATAAAATGTAGCTCAATTATTCAAAAGCAAACAATAAAAAAAAGAGCAATGATTAGATAGAAATCACACCATTAAAAGCAATAATGTAAACAGTAAATCAAAAAGATATATATTGGTAGTTGTGATTTTGACTCACATCTTTCTCTGGTTTTACGTCCAAAAACGGCTTGAACGCCCTCTATGGATCAAGGATATGCTTTCCATCATGTTTTCTTATAAACTAGCCAGCAGTCAGATTCCCGAGACTGTTTTGTGCACGTTCGTTTTAGAACAATGGCCATAATTGGGAAATTACTCTCTGTACATATCCATTGGGATGTGTTTCAAGAGACAAAAGGGTATCGTCCAATGACTCCTTATTCAAGCCATCCCTAATGAATTTAATCTTATCTTTCGTATTATCAGATACCATTCCTAGAGCGCATGGTTTTTTATAGCATTGCATTCTGGCACACTTATGACAAGAAACTATAAACCGTACAACTCTTTGTTTTCTTACAAAATTTCTTTTTCTGCAACCAGGCATGTAGGCAACAAACTTAGGAGGGAATTCCCTTGCTAACCGTACTTTGGCTTCAATTAACTAATAAACGTCGACAGGGATATTATTCTTCATGAACAGGCGCAAATGTTCGAACCGAGTGTTGTAGATTGTGAGGAGTGCATTTTAAGGAAGAGAGGAAAATCGCTTGTGAAGATTTGCAAGAGCTGTGTTCTTATCCATACCTTGGCTGGAGAATATCGATTATTGTGGGAAACTGAAGGAACCGACTTCAATAGTCACGAAGTATCGTTATCCGACACTTTACCGGGGTGACAAAAGATAACATACCAAAGAAAAGAATAAATCTAGCAAAACTACAACACACGTGAAAGCAAACAAAAATCAAAGCACACAATGCAAAAAGTGGGATGTTAAATGATTTGTCTCACTAAGATACTCGTGATTTATAACACAAGTGATGAGAGAGAAAATACAATTGTCAAATAAACACACTTTAGTAGGAAACAAATAAATCAATTAGTAAAGCAAAAAATAAAAAAATTTCAATTCAGATTTGGTGGGTCACTTAAATCTATTGCGTTGTTTTCTCCATGTGGTTGGTATTTGTGACTTAGCTTTAAATCTCTTACCATTAACTTTAAAAATTGGACCATTCTTTGGATTCTTAAGTTTAATGGCCCATGTGGAAAAATAGTGTGCATAATAGATGGACCAGACCATCGATAATGTAATTTACTTAGGGAGACTTGCAAGTGAGAATTGAATAAAAACACTTTCTAGCCTGATGCGAAAGATTTTCTCATAATTTGTTTGTCATGAAAGACTTTCATCTGCTTCTTATAGTCCTTAGCATTTTTTTCGTTGTGAATCTCCTCAGGTTTTGCCAGTTATAATCTCTTTTTTGAACCACAGATGCGGTATATGACGTCTGCATTCTTTTGTTTTACTTCAAGGGGGGATGAGATGATTTTTGACAATGTGTTTTCTTCTCTCAGGAATGTATACTTCAAAGAGTCGGGCGACGATTTGAGCTCAATCTTTGATGGTGATTATGATGATGGGATGAGATTTTCCCTGATGGTGTCAATTTCTTTTTCTTTGAATTCCATGAATGGAGAAAGGCATTGATCTCGTCAAAAACCAATCCAAAGTGAGTTAACCATTCTTGTAACGGGCCATCATTAAGGTTGTAATTCGACTGCTTTCTCATTACATTTATAGCATTAGCTTGATTTGGGTAGGAATCATGGTCAAATTGGTTGTATGCTTGTGACTCTATTAATTTGGCAGCCATCAAAGATGTTATTTTGCGAGAGAGTCCTTCAATTATCTCTTTGACTTTCTTGATTTCTGATCTTGACTCGCCAACATGGATTTCATTTACTCCCTTGATTTTTCTCACATTCCTGAATGATCAACTTCGTTGTTTGGAATTATCTGCTTGTCGCTAGAAGGAATCCTAAATCTTTGATGCACTTTTAGACATGAGCTCACCTCCACTTGGTGCCATTAGCCATTTTTGCACATGTGGCAATAGTCCCTTCAAGAAAAATTGACATTGGTGTCATTTCTCATACCTATAATGTGGACACTTCAAACATAGCCCATTGAATCGCTCGAATGCTTCAAAGAATTGCTCGTCTTCTCTTTGAGTAAACTCTAAAATTTTCCTGCGAATAGCATTGGTTTTATGTACTGGGAAGTATTTATTTAAAAACTTAGTTACCATCTATTCCCATGATGTGATACTATTAACAGACAATGTATTAAACCATGAATGAGCTCTATCTCTTAGAGAAAATGGAAATAGTCTAAGTTTAACATCTTCATCTGAAAAATTTTCATACTTTAAAGTTTGGTAAACGGAAAGAAAATATTCAAATGATTGTATGGGTCTTCATTTTCCAAGCCATAGAATTATGAGAGACAATTTAGTCATTAGCTTTTAACTCAAAACTCTTAGCAGTTACATTTGGGTATCTTAAGCATGATGTGTTCAAATTAGCTAATGGACTGAAATTATCCTTAAATGGCCTTTCTTATGGTGCTTGTGCTTGTTGCAAATCCATTTTAATATTATCCTCAATTTTACGCTGTTATGCAACGTGTCTTAACGTACGAAGTATTTTTTCTAGTTCGAGGTTTACAGGTTCTAGATTAGGTGACAATGATCTTTGACCATGCATGCAAAAAACACGTAAAAATTAAAAACAAAACAAATGAAAATAAAGAGAGAGGGGGGAAGTAATAATACTGACCTTATCACACTGCTACACACTTAAAACTTGCACACAAAATTATTTACAATATATACAAAGAAAATTAACTCTACGAATTAAAATAACTTATTTCCCCGGCAACGGTACCAAAAAATTATTGTGCAAATTTTATTATAGAATAAATTTTATGCTGACGAGTGTCGATCCCACGCGGAGGTAGATTTAATTATGCGTAAGATAATTTTCTAGGTGTATATATGAATTGGTTGGAAGTGAATTCTTTTATCTTAAGATTTAAAATAAAATGGTCCGAATGAATTAAAGATGAAAATAATGCAAATGAAACGATTGAGTCTCTAGATTTACACTCAACATTCACCATGTGCTTAATATTTCTCTTTTAGTTTCGATTAATTCATGAGGGAGGTAATTCCACCCCTCATAATCATCACTATAATAAATATAGTATCAAGCACTCAGTATGTCAGAGATAATAATCTTTGACTTAGTGTGGTGTTAAGAACACGCTGTGCCGGGTTATAATAATCCTTTTGTCGACAACGTGGCAAGACCATCCACTAAATAGCTTAGATACACTCTCTGTTGACACTAAGTCAAGACTACCCACAAAATACTAGAGAATAATTTTCTCTCTAATTAATATGGTGCTAAATACTCCTTGTGCTAGCCAGTAACGATATTTTACTAGGGAGCTAGTATACAGTACAAAATCTAGACACGATACACTATGTGTTGACAATGAGTCAAAAAACCAGCATAAATTAGAGAGGAAAAGAAAATAAACTTACCTAATTAAACTCATGGATCATGTTAAGACTTCACCTTCAACTCAATGTTGAAACTAAATTAGCCACTCATAACTAAACTAGAGGTAAAATAATAATTTTACTAGAATATGTAGAAAATACAAGATAGAGAGAGAATTATAGAAAATGAAGCTCAAAAATGGATTCAGGGGTGTCAAATTAGGGGGGAGCTCTTTATTTTGATTGTTCAACACATCATCAGTTAATACCATATCAGCATTTCGGAGCAATAAGATGCTACCACGTCATCGGTTAATGCCACATCAGTATTTTGGTTAAATAGCATCCAACCACATCATTGATCAACGTCACATAATTAGTCAATACCACATAATTGGTCCAATGGGATGCTACCACGTCATCGATCAATGTCATATCATCATACCGTATATGTGAACAGTGTCGTACTTGTGAATAGTATTGTATACGTGAACAATACCAAATACCCTTTTATGCTCCTAAAGTTTTCAACCGTTTCGAGTTCCAAAATGCCATATGTTTCGCTGTCCGACTTCTTGTTAATTGTGAAATGACTAAAATATCCCTGAAATACATAAAATAATTAAATTATAATAAAACACATAATAAAAAGGTTAGAGGATTTAAACACGTAAAAGTGAAAATGTTAGTGAGATTTGGAGCATAAAATGACAATTTTACCTTGTATAAATATGCAGTCTCCAGTATTCAACATAGGATAATTGAAATATATCTCACGGTTTTAAAGTTGTATATGCCACACTCGAGGATGAGTTCTTTTCCAAGTGAGGGGGATTGATGTTGGTTAGTCGCATGGGATGAGTAAGTTATCTTCCGAAAGTCATAACTTGTGTTGTAGGTGTCCATCTTGGGTTACAATATACCTTTCGAGGTTTGTAATGAGATGAAGCAAATTTACAATGGCTTGTGTTGTTCTGTTGTTCTGCCCCGTGATCGAGTCAGAAATTCCACTTCTTTCCTAGTTATTTCTTCAGTTTTAAGTTTTTTTTCCTATTTTTCTTGTTTCTCTTAAGATTTTTGTTTTGTTTCTAGATGTCAGATTTGGTTGCCGTTTATTTTGGGTTTCTTATTCATTTAGGAGAATTTTAGTATAAAATAATATTTTGGATTTGCTTATTTTGTTAAATTTGTAATTTTTAGAGTTATTATATAACGGGCCCAAAACCTTAGTTTTGTTAATTCAAACTTATTCAATAAACTTCATTATTAAGAAACATTTGTTTCTTTTATCAGTTAACTTTAAATGTTTCTGCATTGTTAGCTAATTATTTACAATTTCCTTATTTTTTATTTTTTTATTTATCAGCATTAAAAATAATTTTTATAAACTATTCAATTAACAACCGGCAAAAAATTGGTTGTTCAAGTGTTTACAGCCGCTGCATTGTAGGATGACCCAAGAGAGGCGGAAAATAGAGGGGACAAAACAAAAGGCATTTTAATCGATACCAAGGAAGGAAAGGTTTCCTATTAAAAAAAGGGAAGGAGCATGTTGAAAAAGATGTTAGCATTGCATTAATTATTGTTGTTCTTCTCTCTAACAATTTTCATATCAATCTTGAAAATTTTCAAAAAAAAAAAAAAGATACCAAAATTGAAGAATGAATGGGAAGGAATTGTCAAGGTCTCCGGATAGACCCATTGCGTATGAATGAACAATATATTTTAATAAGATTTAATTTTAAAAAATTCATTTTAAATTTTCATAAATTAAAATAT
>NW_006262274.1:5510658-5552516 GCF_000493195.1 Citrus x clementina
ATTGATTTTTTTTTTCTCCTTTTATTAGTGACACTTTGCAACAATTAATAATATCCTTTCCAGTATGTTTCAAAATCATTGCCACTTTGCCAGGTCTAAAATAATGGAAAGTGAAGACACTACTTGTTCCTTTTTGCCAAATCTCTCAAATAGTTATTTTCATCAACCGTTGCTTTGTTTACTTTAATATTACCACAGAAACGTGTACTATACTCAAAATATCTATAGAAGTTAGTTGTTTTGTTTATAAATTATTATCATGACTCGTCATTTTAATACAAAAGTAGTGACTATCTTTACGTGGATTAATTTACCTTACAACCATTATAGGTTAAAATTGATTAAAAATTTTTCACCATCGATCATAAAATTCGTAGAAAATGATGTTCGTTATATTTTTCGAAATTGGCATTATGCATCGAGAATTTATTTAATTTATTAGTTGAATCTTGTTAAAAAAAATTATTAGTGGATTATTTTTTTTTTTAAAGCTCTTTAAAAGAGCATCAATGGATTTCACTCCATTCCTTTAATGTGGTTTGAACAAAGGATTTTAACCCTAAGAAGGATATGCTCTTAGCACTTGACTTAAGTCTTCACCTCATCACTGAGTTAGTTTACCTTACAATTACTGTACATTATAATGATTACCATTTTTTGGTTATCAATCACAAATTTTAAAAAAAAAATTGTTGTGTCATTATCATAAAAAAAGGATGCATGACATATAATTTTTTTGTCGTCTATATCATTGTCATTAATTTATGACAAAATATTTTCCGTCATAAATTCATAATGATTTTTTACAATCATATAGTTATCACACAATATTTTAATGTGAAAAAATAATTATATTTAAATTTATTTAAAATTTGCACATTTTTTTAAATTTTTGGCTAAACATGCAATTATCATTTGTAAATTTATTATTCAATTTTAGCGAAAATTATTTATGATAGAATTTATGACAAATATATTCCGTCATAAAGTTTTTTTTAAATATATTATAATTATAATTTGTTGATGGATTCCTGTTTACAAATTTAATTAATTAATAAAACAAATATCATAAAAAAAAACTAAAAACAATTAATATTAATTAACATCCATTCAATCCAACAAATTAATTTCAAAAGAAATAGATTTAGTATCGAATGTGATCACCACCAATACATAACAGAACATCCCAAATTGAAAAAAGTTATCCCAAAGTATAAAATAACAATTAAATTCCAATCAAACTCCAAGAAAAGCAATTAAAATTGCAGCCACGAAACCAAGTTAACCAACAAAACTTCCAAAGATTATTGCAAATATTGCAATAGCAAGACTTCTGGCAAAACTTCCAGCAACAATACCATCTTCCAACAGCACTCTAATTCCAGCATCAAACAAAGTAAAAGTCATAAATGGTACTTGTATGAGCATAATTATCCACATTAACGAACTTTACCTGCTACTTTTTCTACTGCTGTGAAAGAGCCCGCATTAGGGTCGATCAACTTAGCAATAATGTCGGAGTAATTCCAGCATGTATTTTCTATTTAGTAGGGCCCAAATCCTCATCTTATGGGGCTAAGATAACGAATGAAATAATAAATAAGTAAAAGGTAAATATGAGGGATACTAAAACAAAAGTAAACCTAAAACGACAGAGAGAAAGAACCACTTTTTCCATTACTAAGAGTAGCATTAGATGTAATTGCAGTTGATGCTACAAGCATTACCTGTCTTTCAGATTGCGCAAGTAATGACCATGCTTCATCCCTTTCCTTTTTAAGTCTAGCAATTACACGACAAGCAGCAGCATCCTGAGGACAAATCAATATGCTAAGGTTAGTGAGTTGCTCAAATGATGATTTAATTACAATTTATAGGTTATGGTCAAATAGAAGAAGATATAAAATGTAAATGTGTAATTCTTTTTTTTAAAAAAAGCCAAAATTTGCTAAGGCTCAATGCGTATTTTCTAGATAAATACATTTTATAGAGATAACAACAAGCCTACAAACTAATTATCTATAAAATCAAATTATTTAGCAGCAAACTCATATTTCCATTAACTTCAGCTAGGACAATACAGTACGTACATCAATACAATAAATGCCCGATATAAAGAGATAATTTGTGAATTACACTTTGGCAAGCATAACCTAAAGTGCTATTACTTGGTACGATTCATGACTTAGCTCTTGCTTGCTGTATGATGTTGTTGCTCCAAAGCAAAATTAGATACCATCAGACCATCCCATTCTTACAATTAGACAAACAATGTAACGGATAGGAAATGTAATAAAGAATCATGTATTAAATTGTAAAATTCAGCATCAATTAAAATTGTGAATTTGAAGGAACATCACCAAGAAATCAGCAATATTACGGTTAAAAAAATGATAAAAAGCATTAAATAATGTTTACACAATTATCATTATTTATAAAAGAAGTATTCACTTATCAAATGAAAGAAATTACAAGAGCACAGAACAAGGGATCTCAAAACAAAAATCTTACAATAGCTCTATTTTGTAAAGTATATTAGATAAATCTAGCATAAAAAATTTGGCAAGAAAACTCTAAGACAAAATATCCGTGTCATACATTCTAAATTATTATGGAATGAAGAGACCTAATGAATACGAAAACAATATAATCTTATGGATGAAAAACATGGGCTAAAATCTGGCCGACAGTATACTTCATAGAAAGAAAAAGATCACCATAAAAATTAGAGCTTATTACACACTGATGAAATTAGAATATAATCTAAGCTTGCATTCGGCAGCAAATTGGTAATATGCTAAAACACAAGTTCATGAAAAAACATATGAAGTCAAAAATCAAATTCTTTTTAAGCACTAACCAATTAAAACCTCCTTCCAAATAAACTTAAACATTTAACACAGCAGGCACAGAGTAATAAATTAGAAACACATACATTCTGGAACATTCCAAGCATCCCACAAATGCTAGCAGCCGTCAATGATCTATGCTTCACATACTACATGGCAAGCCATTAAGCAAAAGACAAAAATTATCATGCAATAGTACATTAAATAATGATGACGGGAACCTCCAAAAAACCAAGAAAAGCAACCATCATAACTTTCTTTAGCCATTTTCTCCTAAATTATGTAGAGAAAAATAGTAATTTAACTATATAAATTTCTAACAGACATTTAATCAAACACCTTCTCATATATTATGTAGATAAAAATAAAATTATTAACTATATAAATCTCTAATAGACATTTAATCAAACACCTTACATGCGTCAAAATCTTTCGGAATTATAAACCAATTAAACATGTTAAATCCTCAATATATATTCAAATTTTCCCAAATCATGATTTTTTAGACAAGAGCGGGTAAAATGTACAAGATAATTGAACATGAAAATTTCAAGATAAAGCCAAACCCTAACCATCGTGACAGCCACGAGCCACCACTACCTTGCCCTCCACAACAAGTCCAATATCATGCAAATCAAACACAATCAATTTCTCCACCAAAATCCCATCAATTTTAGTATTTAGAAAACTAAACCCACAAGTTTTAATACATACCCTTCAATTTTAATTTTTTTTAAAAAATCAGCAACCTTACCTGAATATGGATTGATTTGTCGAGGAACGAAATTAAAAAAACAATTGATTCTCATGGCATTGGTAGATCTCTGCATGTGGAGATGACAAAAAGATGAAGAGATTGAGAAACAACTTGAAACGAGAGTGCAAGCAAGCATGACGGCTTGAACGGAGGAAGAATGGTGGCATTTTGAATGGCAAAACTAGTGGAGTTTTTATGATCCATTAGGACTAAAAGTTTAGTTCTAGGTTTTCAAATGATGAAAGAGGGAGGCAAAATGGAGAGTGGCTGGGTGAATGTCCAACACTTAGACAAACTTGCATGTTTTAAGCAATCCTTTGTAAATTGTAGCATTTTATTCTTTTTTTTTAATTTTAAAATGCATTGTTTGATTTTTAAAAATAAAATAATACATTAAAATTTGGTCAAACACAGTCAAAATCATAATCTATCACAATTTCTTGACAGAGCAAATTTCTATCACGATTCTATCATCTATTCTTGATAAACAATAATTCTATCACAAAAATCATCATTAAAACGGGATAGAACCATATTATATCACGAGTCCATCATACTTTTATGATATATACAATTTCACTCAGAATCTGCCGCAAATTGTTTGTCATCTATTGCCAATTTTCTTGTAGTGAATGACTAATAACGAATAACTTATGATAATTTTTAGTGTTCTTATGTACTTACAAGTTTGTACACTACAAGAAAATAGGTAATATATGATGGGAAATAACTGTTATAAAAGGGGGTGCATGAGAAGCAGTTCATCCGTCATCTATGTCACTGTCATTAATTTATGACAAAATATCTTGCGTCATGATTCATGATGGTAATTCACAGTCATATATCCATCACATAATATTTGAATATAAAAAATAATAAAATTAAAATTTGAATTTATTTAAATTTTTGCACCATTTTTTTAAATTTTTGGCACGAAATTCAATTATCATTTATAAATTTATTATTCAATTTTGGTAGGAGATTTTTTATGACAGACTTTATGATGGGTATTTCCCGTCCTAAAGTTATATATATTTTTAAAAAAAATTATATTGTAATTATAATTTCTTAATGAATTCCAATTTACAAATTTAAGTAATTAATAAAATGAATATCGTAAAAAAACTAAAAAAATTAATATTAATTAACATCTATTCAATCCAGCGAATTAATTTCAAAGGAAATACATCTAGTATCCAATGTGATCACCACCAATACATAATAAGACATCCCAAATTAAAAAAATACTACCCAAAAATATAAAACAACAGTTAAATTTCAATTAAACTCCAAGAAAAGCAATTAAAATTCTAGCCACCAAGTCAACTTAACCAACAAAACTTCCAAAGATTAATGGAAATATTCCAACAACAAGAATTCCGACAAGACTTCCAACACCAATACCATCTTCCAACGGCAATACTCTAACAGCTGCATACCCAGCAACAGTCTAATCCATACCCCGCAACCCACCATTTTCCAACAGCACTCTAATTCTAGCCATATACCCAGCAATATTCTAACCCAAACTTAGTAAACCAATCTATGCAGAATCAATCAAAATACCCTATGTTATCAAATGCATAATATCTACTATACAATCCTTAACAATAACCATTATAATGTGACACTACAACTTTAAATTTCAACAAATTGTAATATCTAAAGTTTTATATGTATACTAACCATTTTGCTGACGGGACAAGGATGTTGGAAAATGGTTAACCCACTCCAAATGAACCCCATCTAATTCATCCTAAGTTTATGCTTTCTTTCCATTAAACTGTTAATCACAAGAATAAATATTGTCAAACTTCAAAAATAATGTCACATTTATGGAATAAAAGAAAATTAAGATATCTTATCATTAACTCACATTGTTCCCTAACAAGCTAACATGTTCTATTATTTCCTTCATGTACCTTAACACATAACAATTAGACTCCAATTTTGCAATATTTTATTTCGAAGCTTGTTCATGCAAAACCAAAAAAAAAAAGCTCACAAAACCCATTTGTTTTAGTTAAGTAATTGATTGGCCTATGTAGTTTCTGTAGGGCTACTTTTTTTTTTACATTCACAAATCTCATATTAGTACTATAATTCCTTTTTTCCTTACCATCCCCATCTTACTTATAAATATTCCAGCAGAAATACCATCTTCCGACAACCTGTAGTATTAGAATAAGGAATGATGACAGATTATCTTTCAAGTTCACTTATCATGCTCTGTAACTAAATGTATAAGTAGAGCCTCATAATGGCATGATAATTGCAATAGGAATGCATTAATCATTAAATATAATTATGAACCGGAGAAGTGGTTATCATAAGAGCCGAAGAAGTGGTTATCGTGAGAGCTTGTCACGACAGGCTCTATTTGGCTTCCAAGAAATAGAAAGATTATTAACATTGATTAAGGCTCCATGATTCTGGCTCAATAATCATATAAAAAATAATGATAGATAAGAATGATGCATGATTCTGGGCTATTACCTTCTTGGCAAAAGTTGCAATGCTGAAGAACTGAGCACAAAGAGGATTGTTGAAAATCTTAACAAGTTCACTTGCACTTGTTCAGCAAGAAGTAAATAAATTTAAATAAAAATATTCGTAAATACTAATTTATCACGTTTGAGAATCCAACCAAAATGGAAATAAAAACAACAATAAGATTCAAATGTTTCAGTTATATGCTAGCATTGTTGCAATAAGAAGAAAAATATATGTATATAACAAGTATACGCATAGATAATCATCCTAAAGTTGTGTTAAAGTAATAACGTTCAATTTTATCATGTAGCAACTAAAAATTTGAGCTTAATGTCAATAATTGGTTTTTCTCATCTAACTCTTTAAGCTTCTGTAGTCATTTTGCTCTATGTTTCAAGCACTTTCAATGACTCTAACTATGTTACATGACCATAAAAAAAAAAAAAAAGTAACATCTTAGACTAAAAGTAAGGAAAATGTCCACTCAGCCAAGGCATTCTTAATTGAACATGTAAAACTATCAGTGGTCTTTGAAACTTTTAAGAAGAAAAAAGAGAGTTATTTCATGATTATAAAAGGTGTTAGTTGGTCATGGATAAAATATAAATACCAACTGATTGTAATTTTGATTTGTGGTCTCACCGGACAGCAATCAAATGATTATCTAGTACTTCTCGGAAGTGATTTTTATAAGGAAAAAAAATTAAAATAAAGCTCAAATTCCAGGATTTTAAGTGATCCTGGATTATAAGGAATTACCCAGTGAATAATACATACAAGATACTCTTAAGGCATATAGACATTAAGTCCTATCTATATTAAACAAACCACAGAGCAACAATTTAATGAACAAATTAAATTCTCAAAAGTAGGAATATGGATACATTTGTATTTCAAAGTAAAAATTAAAAATGAAATTAAACATACAAAATTGATTCAATCAACAAAAATTAATTATTTGTGCATATGTAAAAGAAGCAAACTCAAAACTACTCGCCAGAGAATTAATTTTATTGTGGATTGTTGTTGGAAACTAGACCTGTGAAAGCGATGGCAGCAAAAAGTTCAAGCCTAAAACAAAAACACAGGATCAACAATTAAGCTTGCACCTAGCTATTACACAAAAGCACTCGTCTCTTTCAACAAATTAAATTAAATTTGGCACCAAGAGGAAAAGCAACTTGAGATTTTATAGGCTGGAATTCGTAGTTGCTGGGTTTTGAAATTGAAAGGATATTGGTTGTTAACGAAAGGGGAAAAACAGAAAAACTAGTTTTCTAAAACAAAATTTAAAGCAATAAAGAAAATCATTAAAAAGCGAACTTGGGGATTAAAAATTCTTGCTAGGAGAAAATCCTGTCATTGAGGAAGTTTTAATTTAGCAATGAAAATTCACAAATATTAAGAATTGTACAGATTTTCAATGACATGTTACTATTTTCTAATTCTCTCACTAAACTATGCATACTACAATAAACTTCCACTAATAATACCCCGAGAACGGAAAAAATATTAAATGAATCATATAAATTTTTAGTCTTTTAATAGCATGTTTATCTCTTGTCCTCACCTATTTGGGTCCTAAAAAATTTACTTCTAGATCTTTATCTTTAAAAAGTCTTTATATTGAACCAAAATGATTTTTAGATAAAACTAACAAATATTAGATTAAAAAAAAAGTTCTTTAGCCTATGCAGTAAAGAGAAAACACAATAGACAAATCAATGAGATCAAGAAAAAGCAAGTAAATCGAACAGCCGTTGAGTTAGATGAACTAACCTTCCTTTAAATTACAAGCCAACAATCATCTCTATTATTTTGCCTTGCCACCTCTTGAAAATCATGAACTTTGGCCACTCTTTTCTGGCTATGTAGCTACTGTTCACGCAGAAAAAATTTATTTAAAAAAAATTAACATGCGAATTTGCTTTCAAATAAATAATTACCAAAGTGCAAAATCATTACAAAAAAATTCTCATTCCTAACCCATCCTTCACTAGATTTCTGATTTAAATAAAAAAAACTCAAAATTCTTATTAACAATCCATATTTGACCAAAGAGGAACTTTCGGTTCCAACGTGGAATTACAATTTCCCATTATCAGTCCCTAAAAAGGATCATTTATTTGATTTTATCAATTAATCAACAGTCAATTTAAAAGAAAAATCCCAAAAATTAATCAAGAAACTAAATACAAAACCAAGGTCCCTAAACATAAATTAAAATGAAATAATTGATAATTAAGAAAAGAGAAAGAGGCCAACTAACAAGCATGAGATTAAAGAGAGCGGCCTAATTGACTTTGACGAAATCAGCATCCCAAGCCTTCAGATAATCATCGATGCCAGTAGTGGCGAGATTGTCGGACTTAGATGCCTTGTCATGCTTATTACAGTACTCGATGGCCTTAGAGAGGATCTTACCTGTGACGTTGGGCAAAGGGATATCGTCATTGGCACAATCATCCACGAACAAGCACTTGACAACGGTTAATTAGGGTTTAGTTGGGAAAATTTGAAAGGAAGTGAAAGAGACTGACAATAATGGGGGACAAAATAAATCTGAGGATATTGAAGGCTTAATAGGAAGGAGAGTGATAGCTGAACAAGAAGAATAAATTAAGAATGACGGCAATAGCAATGTATGAATGGTAGAAGAATGGAAAGAATGAGGGTTTCAGACAAAGTGTATGTCAACGGCAAGAACGTTAGAAGCTGCATTTAGGGATTTTGATTTCTAAGTGTGTGTATGTGTGTTTAGCACTTAGAAAAAGAAATGGAATGTTAAAAGTAACCAAAACGGAGCGTTTTGCTAGCATTTTCTTTTCTTTTTTTTTTAAGAAAAATTATCATTCATATACACTTAGTTTACTTCATTATAAAAAATACTACAACACTTTGAGAGTGTATCAATCGTATACCCTAAGTTGACAAAATGACTTTAAATGGGTAATCTGATCTTTTTATTTGATACAAGTGATAATTTGAAGATATATAAGTGATAATTTGAGAGTATACAAGTGATAAAAATAGAATTTAAGGGTATATAAGTGATAATTTAAAAGTATACAAGTGATAATAAGAGAATTTAAGGATATACAAGTGATAATTTTTCTTTACTTTAATTTAAGTTTCAAGGATAAAATCGTCAATTCGCTATAATTTCTTTAACTTTCAAACGGCAGATAGCTTTTGTCAATTTATGGTGGATGATTGAAAATCGTTATTATTTAATCTGTCATAATATATAACAGTTACAATGATGATTATTAAATGTAACAGTTATTGAATTTATAGTTAAAATACAATCTCATTTTTAATAACGGTTATTTTTAAAAACTATGATAAAAAATATAAACAAATAATGACGGTTAGCACATATAACCGTCATTAAATTTATAGTTAAAATGTAACCGTAATTTTAATGATGGTGTATAAGAAGGGAAATTTGCAAAAATAACCTAAAATTTTTGTAATTTTGACATTTAACCCTTTAAATTTTTTTCTATCAACATTAGCCAAAAACCCTCTCAAGTGCCGAAAATACCCCTCTCATACTCACCAAGCTTCCTCTCTCTCTCTCTCTCTCTAACCAACAATTTCTCTCCCAAGGTGGTCACTCATCGTTGGCGGCTTCCCGGAGTCCATCCTCGGCAGCCAACATCACCAAAATTTCGGTCAAGATCTGAAATCAATGATTAGTTCAAAAACCCTAGATTTTGAAGCATGTTCTATTTTCTATTCTTCTTTTATATTGTGGTTTTCCTATTGTGTTGGTGATGGTGAGTGAAGATTGAAGTGTTTGTGACATTGATGGCATGGGTGAAGTTATTAATGTGGTGCATGGGTGAAGATTGAAGTTGGCGTGGGCTTAGTGCCGGGAGACATCTCGCCTGATCAGGTGCAACAGTACGCCTGTCGCACCTCATTTATGCGACAAGCGCGCGCTTGTCGCTCATGCTTGGTGCGACAAGCTTAGTGCGATAGGACTTAGTGCGACAGGCAGTCTGTCGCACATACTTAGTGAGGTAGTCTGTCGCACCAAATTTGTGCGACAGGCACCAGTCACACCAAGAGACAATTTCAGTGAACTCACTCTTGGTGCGACAGGTTGCTTGTCGCACAAATTCAGTGTGACAGGCGCCTGTCGCACTAACATACAATCATATTGAAACTCTCTTGTCACACGAAATCAAGTTGACTCTATTTCACTTTGTTAGAATTGTGTCTGATTAGTGTTGAATCTGGATAGATTCAGCTATATTTGATCGGAGTTCACTTTTACCGTTCGCCGTCGTCGTTTGCCGTTGCCATTTGCCGGTGATGATTCAAGAGTGCAAAGCTGCGTTTGGTTTGATAAAGAGGGAGAAGAAAAGTTGCGTTTGGTTTGATAGACAAGGGTAATTTAAGAAAGAAATCTTGTGTTTGGCTAATTATGATAGGAAAAAATTTGAAGGGCCAATTATAAAAATCACAAAAGATTTTAAGTTATTTTTGTAAATTTTCCGTATAAGAACCGTCATCGAAGAAAGCACAAATAATGACCGTTCTAAGGGTTATTTAGCGTCAGCCCCCAAATGTTTCGACCATTTACGCCGCGCACCCACAAGTTTCGACCATGTGCGCCGTGCACCCATTGCTGTTAAAATAACTGTTATATGTTACTGTACCGTTTGTGATTTTGGAAAATGACGAAATTGCCCATATTTATTAGGATGACATTTTTGCCCTTAAATAACAATCTAATTACAGTAAAGTATTTGCAGCTGTGCATTGTAACGGCTATATAGGCAGAACAAGTCTTTGATTTACAGTTCATTTGCAACGGTAACATAACGGCATGCCACTTCCACTAGCTATAAATATTGCACATGACAATTCCTCATCTTCAGCATGCCTATCAAAACCCACCATATTTAAATTACTACAAACAGCAGTCATTGTTTAGCTTCAAGCTGTCATTATTAAGCCCAATTAGAAGCATAACCAGAAGCATTACTAGAAGTATCACTTGAAGCATCACCAGCTACTGAAATTACAACCTAGTCAACACATACATTGGTAGAAGAATGTCTAACTGCTCCGGGGGTGCTTCAAGTTCATCAAAATCAAAACCCGACTCAGAAAAGAATTTAATCAATGGAGGAATTTTCAAGTTCCACAACAAAGTTTGCTATTGTAGAGTCAGGGCAGCCATTAAAATATCAGAATCTAAGTCAAATCCCAACAGATTATACTATAGTTGTCCTAATGATCCTGCATGTGGTTTCTTTAGATGGTGGACGCCATCTAGAGAGGAGATTACAGAATTTACAAGACAAATGAACCCGTTTGAAGAGCAAGGTGTTGACACCAGTGACAATAATATTATGAAATTGACAATGGCTGACCTTGATCAGAGGACCGTCACAATTGAAATCTTTCTTTATCAACTGAAAAAGTATCAATTCATCACAATGGTTATTTTATTATTTCTTGCAACTATCATTTACTGTAAGTTATGAAAAATATTTTCAGAATGGTTGCTTAGCTTTAGAAATTGCAGAGAAATTAAGTGTAACAGTTGCTCATATTCATTGTAGTTAATAATATAAAATAGATCATGGAGTAATATATATTGGCAGCATCTGAAATGGTGTATTAATCACCTGTATGGTTACACAGCAATGTATCCAACAAAAAACAAAAAACAATGTTGGTCTACCTATATGTAAGTCCTACATATATACTTTGCCAACAACTTTCATAATGCCACAAACCCATGGCAACATAACCTAAGCATTAGTTTATATTTAAGCTCCATGTGCAGACTAACATTACACATCCAAAAAGGACCAACTCCAGAATTTCAACTATAAACTAACCATTGCATTCTTCTTTCCAATAAAAAACAAAAGCTTCAGCTGGTTCACTGTGGCATTGTGGAAGGTGTCAAAAAATGCTTATATACCTCCACTACTTGGTACTGTTACTGCTGCCAATGTCTCAAATGCATTCACCAATCACTGAATTATGATAAGTAATAGAATACAGAGTAAGTAACATGATGCTTTCATTACCTAATGATAATATTAATCACAAAATCACATGCAGGATAAAACAATGCCTAACCATATCAGGTGGGAAGGCTGGTGCCTTCCCTTTGCCAGCATTGTTCAGTTCACTCTTTTATGTTTAGTCTGGTTTTCTCTCAAACTGATTCCACAAACTGCCATTATCTTCCTGCCTTGTACACCCAACCACGGAGCATCAAGTTGAATATTTGCCATCTGTTGATGATTCATTTTCTTGGTACCTGATGGCCCTTCTTGATTCCTAAATGCATTTGTCTTTTGTGGTGGCAACTGCATCTCTCTAGGCTCGTGAACCTCAACTGTTGTCCTCACATCCTCATATGGCTGCATGTGAATAACAATGGTGGACCCACTGCCTAGTGCACTTGACAGTGGATCCACTAGCCTATCTTGTAAAACTGATATTTTTTTTTTGTCATTTGAATTATTGACTAATGAGTTAACAATTGTATATTAACAATAGAAACATGAGTAGTTACAAAATCATACCTCGAGCTGCTGATCCTGTCTTTGTCATGTACTGTTTTAGATTGGTCTGTGGGCATGCACAAATGTACAAAGTAAGGTTCAACGTTACAGAAAGACAACTGTAAAAATCACAGAAACTGCACTGACCTTATAATGTTTTGTACATTTGTTTGCATTTAAGGGGTTAATGGGACAACCTCTCTTGTTATGGCCAAATTGTTTACAGCACTTACATTGCATCCTATATCGCTTCTTCTCTGGAGGAACCTCATCAGCTTCCCGTCTCCTATTCATTTTTGGCCTCCCAGGAGGCCTTTTCACCAATGGAGGATAAATCTCATCACCTGGTGTAATTGGCCATGAAGATTTATCTGGAATAGGGTGGATCATTCCAGCATAAGTCCTCAAATAGCTCCCCTGCTTTAATAATGGGCTAAGGAATTGTCCTAACTCTTTTCTACTATGAAAGATACATGGCATTGCATGGATGCATGGGATGCCACATAGTTGCCAGTGACCACAGTCACATACATGGTGCTGTAAATCAATTATATAAGTCTTGTGGTTGTGGTCTACTTCATATAGTCATTCACTAGCTCGAGCTACAGGGTTTGGACTTCCAATCTGCAGATTATTCATCATCCTATCATAGATCCTCTTTGGAATCTCAGACTCCTAAGCCTTAGCTTTTTTTCTTCTGTTCACCAGCCTCTTCATTAGCTTCTTCCTCATCCATTCAAGCATATTCAACAATGAGACTTTTCTTTGAACCCTAAGCCATGCATTAAAAGATTCTGTCATATTATTTGTGCAGTGGTCACTCTTACAACTGTTGTCAAAAGCATGTCTAGCCCAGAATTTTGGTGGCAACCTTCTTAGTGTCTCATAAACACCTTCATCTATATTCTTCAAATTAGTCATTGCTACATCAAAATCCTTGCTGTTACATGCCCTTGCAGCTGCCCAGAAATAAGCCTTGAAGTTTGTATGCGGATGCTTTGTCTTCAAGTTTGCAAGAATGTGTCTCGCACAAAACCTCACCTGAGCATTTGGGAACTCAAGGGCCAAAGCATTCTGGATACCTTTCTGCCTGTCACACATGAAGGTTAGCTGCCTTGCATCTTCAAGAAATGTTTTTAAATGGCCTAGAAACCATGTCCAAGTACTTGTGCTTTCAACACTACACACACATACAGCAACTGGAAATATTCCAGTGTTAGCATCAAGTGCTACAGCTGACAACATTACACCCTTATATGGACCCTTCAAGTGGCAGCCATCAATCCTAATGAATGGTCTACAACCAGCTTTGAAACCATCTCTAAGTGCTGGAAATGAAAGGATAAATCTATCAAAATGAGTTTGAGACTGCTCCCTTGGGAACCGAATAACACTAACTAAGGCCAGAGCTTGTGGCATCTTATTTAGTATTATCTGGGCATAACTTCTGATCAGCCTGTAGCTTGATTCATGATCTGCACCTGCTCTTTGCAATGCCATTTTCTTTGCCCTATACACCTTGAACCTATTAACCTTACAACCATATATTCTTCTCAGCTCATCGATAATGAAATCAACATTTATGTCTAGGTGATCTAGAAAGGTTTGTTCATACTTCACAGCTATAAACTCAGCAGTACATTCAGGATTGTCCAGCTCTCGTGAACATGTATGCACATTGTGCAGTCTCTTCAATAGGTAAACACTATTAAATCTGGTCCTGCCAGCATGTAGAAACCAAGGACATTTGTAGTATGCACAACCAATAGTAATTCGAGCCCTTTCAAACTTATGCCTATACACCTTAAATTTGTTTTCAACAGAATGCTGCCTGATTGCCCATGCAAGCTCTCTAAAATTTCAAAAATACATCCCTATTATGAAAGTCACATGATCCCAACTTGGAATGTACAAGTTCTCTTTAATAATAGCCTCCATTTTAGCCAAAACACCATCACCTTCATCATCATAAACAAGGCCACAATCATCATCACCACTTTCATAATCAGATAGGATATAATCTCCATCACTACCATCAGAAACAACAGAAGCCATTTCAGGCTCCAACACAGTCTTTGTAGATGGCTTAATGACATTAGGAGTACCGAATGGATGCTCTGGATCTTCATCACTGTCAATCAAACTGAAAACATTGTCGTCTGAGTCATATTCAGCACCCACTGCTGCTTTGGAGTTGGGTATGTTACCATGGTCAGATGAATTATTGAAAGGATTGGAAGCAAAAGTAGGTTGGGATTCAGGATTTTGAGTTTGCAGGAAAGAAACTATATCATTTTGGTCAAGAGATGTAAAGGCAGCTTCAGATGTTTTGTCTGTCTCTTCGTGAGGGGATGGACAATCATTCAAGAAAGGAGATAGGTTTGGAGATTGGGCAAAGTTTTGTGGGAGCTGCTGAGATGGACTTTCTGGAGTGTAACATGAAGTATTGTCCATGAAATCTTCAAATAGGTCAGAGTTTGCATCAAATTTGTTCTGAATCTTGGTTATAGAAGGAGGTGGTGATTTTTGTGAATTGGATTGAGATTGAATGGAATCGGGTGCAACCAAAGATTTCATGATATTGGTGGTGACAGTGATTGGAATTGTAGCTTCTAATTCAGGCAAGAGTGTTTCATTTGAAAACTCAGTTGGGTTTGTCGACACATGCAGGGGTAATGGAATTGGATCATTGAGGTTTAAGGTTGCTGGATTGTTGGTGTCTGGATCTCTAGATGAGTTTAGTTTAGAAGGTTCAAATAACACTCTCTTTGCTGTAGAGTCATGGTTTTGGGGTATCTTATCAAGGTATAACTGCATGTAGTAGATTAGATGATGGTTGTGCTCTTTTAGTTGTGAGATGAGGTCTGTATCAGTGTCAATCTGTGCTTCCTTACAGTCCCACGACTGCCAAATACTCATATTAAACCTCTCATCAAACAACATCTTCCTTCCATACACTCTCACCATAACTTTGTTGATCACAGACACCCTACTGAATTTGTCTCGATCAACAATACCAAGGTTATGTGTCTTATCCTTGTAACTTACAAGCATAATGGTATCATCATCTCCATCCATTATTCCTGTAATGACAGTACCTACTTTATAATGCAGAGATTTTTTTCATGAAATAAATATAAATCTCAATCAACATAAAAACTTAAAACCTATAGCACACACAATTCATTAAATCAAAGCATTTACCCAGACCATTAAACAAACAAACCCTTGTTAATTTCATCGATTACACACATCAGCCTAACAAACTATCAACAACCATCTCAACGCTCTCCAAATAAGCTATAATCAATGACCAACAAACCAAATATCCAATAGCAAAAGAATTGAGCCATAACCATCTGTAATACAATCAAATCTATAATCATAACTCTATAGATTCAAATCACAAAACATAATTACTGGAATCGAAATGCAGATCAATATAACTACCAAAAATTAAATGAAGAAGTATTCTCACTCACTTAAGCTTCTTCAAGAACGTGTGATTGGTTCAGCTCTCAAACCTCTGTTTCCTCAGTGCATTTTCTAAATAACACAATGTAATAACTTTATCTCCTTAATATATATGACTGTCGTGGGTGACAATGGATGCTTTTCCCGCCATTTGCTCTTCTTCGTCTTCGATTTCCCTCCAATTTCCAATACTTGAGCATCTTGTATAAGCAAGCTCACTGCCATGATGAAGGAAGAGTGAAGTCACAGAGATTGAAATGACAGCTCGTATTCGAATTTTCAAAGTACAAGATTTTAAAATATTTCTTCATTTGTTTCCATTTTTACCCCTCCACCGTAACAGATAACAGTTATTTTAACGGCAATGGGTGTGCGGCACACATGGTCGAAACTTGTGGATGCGCGGCGCAAATGGTCGAAACATGTGGGGGCTGACGCTAAATAACCCCCGTTCTAATAAAGAACGATCATTGTATGTGTAATTATTTTATGACGGTGATTAAAAGCCATCATTATATATAACTTTTAATTTTAATAATTAACATGACTGTAATTGTTTAGAACTGTCATGTTTAATCTCATCCCCTTTCTATTACAACACTTTCCCAAAACTTCAAACATTCCCTCGCTCCCTTTCTCAATACACAAAACTTTTGGATTCCTCTCTCACTTCATGCAATTTTATTAGCCAAAATCTTTACCTTTCTATCACACGAAACCCTAATATCCAATTTCATGTCACACGAAACCCTAACTTCCAATTTAAATGGCCACAAAACTCCAACACCCTCTCACGGTGCCATTCACGGATTATTGCGGCATTTGGTATGATTTACATCGCTGTTTTAGATCTCATTTTTCTTGCGTTCATTTCATTGTCGTGAGCCTTAATCCTTTTGTGCAATAATTTCTTCAATGGTTTTGATTACTTGTTTTGGTTGCTCTATTTAATTTTTTTTCCCTTATATTGCTGATTAAGGGAATCTTTTGTGCTGTGGCAATAGAAAATGATTATGTTCTCTCTTGCCATGGTTTTTGTTTTGCAATTTTTCGACTTATCCCACTTTACAGGTTTGATAGCCACCTCAGTTTTTTTTTACATTATTTTTAGTTTGAGTTAGTTCACATAGTTTTCGGGAAGAATTTCTTCAGTAGTTTTAATTTCAATGGGGACGGTGAGTATTGTGAAAATATTGTTGTCTTTTTCCAGTTAGATCTTAAACACATAAATTGTTGCGACGTGGTGAAAAAATATGGGATTTATATTGTTTACAACCAAGCTTCTAAGAAATCAACTGAAGATGCAGCGCAAGTTTCAGCTGATCTTTATCAAAGTTATCAATGTATGTTCTTGGATTTGACCTTTATCATATAAGTTTTAACTGTCCCTCCTCCTATTTTGGGCTTTTTAATTTTTCCAAATCATTGAAAGCTCTGCACTAATTTTTTTATTTATTATTAATATCAAAATTTAGAAAGGAAAATGATAATAAGGCTTATTTATTTTGTTTTTGCTTGATAACTTTGCTTGTTCCCATTTGAGGTTGCTTTGATAATTTCCCATGGTTGTTGAATCATCTATTGATTTTGTTCATAGTTAAAAAAAAAAAATCAATTTACCGTTATTTTTCATCAAACTAAAACAGCAATGGACGATTCCAAAGGTTGTTTTTCTATAGCTTTGCTGTCAAAATATCCGCTAGAAGTTTACAAGGACTGCTTTTCTGCTTTTCTGCACCAAAACAGCCCTTGGTAATTTGCGGGGCTGTTTTCACCACAGAAAAGCAGAAAAACAGCCTCTGCAAATTTCTATTGGCTGTTTTCACTGTAAGACAGTAGCAAAACAACAGCTGGAAATCTGCAAGTGCTATTTGGTTACTGTTCTTCAATCAAAACGGCTCCCGGAAACTTTTTTGGTTTATTTTGCATTAAAAATATTTTTGAAGATTGTTGAGGAAGGAGGGGAATGGGAGCAGTAGTTTTTTACAAGGCTTGATGATGATTTTGATAAATTTGACAAGTTTTATAGGAATAAAGTGAAAGAAAATTATGCTTAGGTTGAATGTTTGAGTGAGCAAATGGATGCTTTGATTGCTTTTAAGATAAAAACTGAGAAATTGGAAGGAGTTATTTACGACTCTATACAATTTAAGCCTAAAGAACAAAAGCATGAAAGCAAGTTGATTTTTAAACTTGCTGTTGATTATTTCTTTCCTTGTTTTTATTTCTAGGTAGTTTGAAAGCAATTCATTTTCTTAACTTAGCTTTCGAACAACTTCCTTTCTTCATTTTAGTTCATTCAAAATTATTAGTTCTATCAGTAATATGACTTTGTTAATGCAGATTATGTAGGAGACAATAAAGCAACTGCATATTTTGACTCCAATGGTTTCCTCATCTTTGTTGATAAGTTAAATGATTTGACAAAATACTAGCTGATTAGGTGACCTTTGCAGTTTGTGCTTTAATTACCTGTATGGCATTACAACTATACTACTCACCATTCATATCTATAAAGATCATATATTTATATTTCTTGCTTTAGAACATGAGTTCTAAAAATATTTTTAGATAAACACTCATATCAGGGTACCAATAGAGTCTTCTAATTGTTTAGCTTATAGTGTATACGTATTAATGCTCTTAGACGACTAAATTGGAATACTATATTAAATTAATATAGTACAAGCATAGGAATGTGCATATGTAATAGATTATACTCTTTCAAAATTTCAGTTTAGTAGATGGAGGTTATTTGCAGGATCTTTCTAATCATATATTCTTTCAAAATTTTGTAGGTCAAGAATTTACAATTAAGTTTGGTGACAGTCATTAAATTGATAGGCCATATGAAGAGGTTAAATTCCTACACCTTAAAATTTTATTATGTAATAACCGTCATAAAATATAAGTATACTTACTATAAAATATGACAGTTGTGAATAAAACCGTCATTAAAAATTAATGGAAAAGTGCAATAGATAACCGTTATTAAAAGAATCGTCATTAAATGTGCCTTTTTAATGATGGTTTTTAGGAAAAAAATCATGATTAAAATTTTAGTATATATCATAAATAACGAATGTTTAGCAAAATAACCATCATTATATGTATACATTTAATGACGGTTTTTGAACCGTTATAAAAAGTATGCCTTTTTTAATGTCACTTTTAATGCCACTGCCTAAGATGATGGTTTTAAAATCGTCATCTTATGTCATTTAAAACCGTCATTAAAGACCAATTCTATAGTAGTGAATGCTTCAAGTTGTGAAGATATGCTTGTCTGATTTAGGAACAAAAGTGAAATCAAATGAGAACTTTGTGGGTCATTATGCAGATTGCATTCAGTTGAGGGGTACATTTAAAAACTTTTGCTGACATGGCCTGGGTTGTTAAAAGGTAGTTATATGGTTTCTGGAAGATGAGGCTAAGGGCTCTGCTTGTTCATTAGGGCCATGAGTCTGCTCTAGAAGAAGAAGATCTTGATAGAGCTATAAGTTCCAAACCTGATGAAAAGAAAAAACAGATCCAGAACAAAGCCCACAGTACCTTGATTTTGAGCCTTAGTGACTCAATCTTAAGGGAAATCTCTGAAGAAAAAACACCTTTGGGGATATGGAATAAGGTGGAGGCATTGTGTATGAAGAACTTAGCCCACAGGCTTTCTTGAAGAAAAAGCTCTATGCGTTTTCGATGAAAGAGGGTGTGTCTATCTAAGATCACATTGATACCTTCAACAAGATCATTCTTTATCATGATGGGTTGAGAATGTGAAGATTCGAGGTGAAGACAAAGCATTCTTCTTGCTAAGTTCACTGCCACAATCCTATGAAGATTTCTTAGATACAATGTTGTATCTAAGAACAACATTGACCTTTGAAAATGCTAAGGCATCACTGAGCTCAAAGGAGATTCAGAGAAATAATGGGCATGAAGTGAGTAATGGGGAAGGGCTGATTGCCCATGGAAGTATGCTTTAAGCCAAAACAAGTAAATTGTTGTGTCTTTTTTTTTTTTTTTTTTTTTGCATTTGTTTATCATCACATTTATATTTCTCCAGAAGTTGCAATCACTATACTATTTATAATTGCTCAACTCACGCTTCTGCAACATCCTATTTAAGGATAATAATTTTTTCTTTAGGACTTAACTTTTTTTAAGGAGAAATATAACTAGTATAAAAAAAGAAATATTTTTCCTATAAGAAATAATCACTATATATAGAGAGGTTGGATTCACTTGTTTGTATAATACAACAATCAGTTCTCTTTATGTAGACAGTTTCTAGTTGAGAGAAATAGTAGGTCTATTGAGAAATTGGGTGTTTTTGGGGTTTGGGAGAAAAATACTAGAGTGATTATAATAATTTTTCACATAGTAAACTTTTCTCTTGTTGTCTTTGGTAGCCGTAATTTTTTTTTTCAGTAATTCAGTTTTCCACGTAAATTATTGTGTTGCGTGATTGGTTTTATTCTTTATCTATTTTCTGTTTATTATTTATTTGATATTTTTACTTACAAGGTCTTAGGGTGGGATTAAAATTTCTTAATACAAAGTCAATTATTCAATACAAAAGGTTAAGTCTCCACTTCAGAAGGGCAGCTAAGGGTGCGTTTGGGATTGAGGTGCTGTAGCTTTTAAGCTACAACTGCTGTGAAAAAAAAGCTGTAATTATGAAACAAAAGTTAATAATATATAATAAATATAAATTTTAAATAATAATTTTGATAAAATTATTAAAGATATAATAAATTTTATATTATACAAGTGAAAAATCATATCAACATAGCTTAAAAGTTACAGCAGTTAGTATTTACCAAACATTTTAGTGCTGTAATTTTTAAGCTACAACTGCCCAACTTCAATTTCAAACGCACCCTAAGTGGAAGGAAAACAGCTTATCATGGAAAGAAGACAAACTTTTCGGTCCCTCCATGGTTTCGCCGTGCAACTTGAAGGCAAGAAGATTTAACCTCCCTGATTTCTATTTTCTAAGTTGAATAGGCCCACGATCAATGTATACAAAAAGCAAAACTCAGTGAAATTTTTAAGTTGAATCAGTCCATGATCAACGGGTACAAAACGTAAAACTTACGAAAATCAAACTCGTCCTCACTCCCAAGTATATTATTTTATTTTATAAAGGTTTTATGATATTTTGTCAAACACAGATGTCCAACGGCCCTGTCAAGCCAGCTCATCAGAAGTAGGTATGTGAGTAGAGATGTTAAGAATATTCGCTCGGCCTAGGCTTGCATGGGACCCCGCTGAATACCCGGCCCAAGGATGAGGCTGAGGGACCGAGCTTTACTTGATAAGTCCTAGGTCTGGAAACCAAAGACTTCCTCGAACTCCCCTCGCCATCATTGTCAACTCTCTAATTCAATCAACTTGGACTCATTCCCCAATATATTATGCCTAAAAACTAGCAAAATTTTCTTCAACTAGAGCATGGAAACCACCTATGAAATTAGCATTCACTGAAACAAAATTCTGAGTGAATCCCAACTGAGAACAAATAAGGAAATCGTTCCATAGTTCTCATAGTTAACGAGTAAATTCTCCAAGTTTTATATGATGGGGGTGCATGAAAAACGTTAAAAATTATAATAAGGATAAAATGGGTGTTAGATAAGGTATATTCAGAAAGAATAATTATTTTAAAATTTACATTGGGGTTAAGTGAGAAATGTAGGTTGGTGGGGTTAAATATCATTACTCGCCCAAGTATTGGCTAGCAGCCCAGCACAACTCATTTCACATTGTCTTTTGAAATTTTGGTTCTTGTTTTTATTAAAAAAAAAAAAAAGTGATGTTACTGGCACCCCTCTATTTCTCTTATAAAACACCTCTTATTTTGTTTTTACAAATTTATTGAGTAATTATTATTTGGTCTTCATATTTTAATTTAACTGTTCTTTTAGTCTCTATATTTAAAAAATACCTCAAGGCATCCTTACTATTAAATATATTACTCTCATATTTTGTTTTTACAAATTTATTGAGTAATTATTATTTGGTCCTCATATTTTAATTTAACTATTCTTTTAGTCCTTATATTTAAAAAATACCTCAAGGCATCCTTACTTTTTTCTTTTCTTTTACAATAATTTTCTTACAACAATATTTTTTAGGATGTTAATGATAATTTATCAAATTAGCCTTACAAGTAATATAAAAATTTACTGAAATATTTATATTACTATTTTATTTTTATGATTAATTTGGTAAATTAATTTTCTATAAAATAATTATTAGTAAGATTGTTGGAAGGATATTAAACATTGTTTTAAGTTGGTCAATATAAATTTATTTATAAATAATTATTAGCAAGATTGTTGCACAGATACAAAAAATACTAGTTCTTTTCATGTTGCTATTTATTGGTTACTTTGCTAATAATTAATTTTTGGTTAATTTACTAAAATTAACTATTGTAAAGATAAATTAATTAATGTCAAGAATATTATTGTAAGGATAATACTATAAAAGTTAAGAAAAATTAAGGTTAAGAATGTAACATATTTAACTTGATGGATGTTTTCAGGTATTTTTTAAAATATAAGGGTTAAATAGACATTTAAGTCAAAACATAGAAACTAAACGAGCATTTATCTGTTTCATACATCAATCTACTACTTTTATATTAATTTACTTATTTTACATTTTATTTATATTACCTTTCATTTATATTACCTTTCATTTATAAGTCTTCTATTTTATTCACATAAATTATATTTTATTTTACACATAATGTTGATTCTCAAGTTTAATGTTACATTTATAAGTTTTTATTTTATTTATCAGTGATATACTAATTTATCACTCCTATATTAATTTATTTATTTTATATTTTATTTATTAATCTTATATTCTATATACATAATTTATATTATATTTTACAATTAATATTAATTTATAAATTTTATATTTTATTCTCTCTAGAAAAACTATATAATGAATACAATAAACGATTTAGATATCAGAGTCAAGATATTGTCGACTGTTTTCGTAGTCGATATGAATTGTGTAGAAATGATAGTTCCAAAAAAGTTATGTTTAAGAAGTACAATTGTTATTTCTCCAGCCCGATCCAAAATAATTAATGATGGGCAGTGGAGTCGTTTTCCAAAGTTATTGTCCACCTAACAAATTTTGGTGTTAATCCAACAAATTCTTTCAAATTTTGTCATATTTACTCTCTCGAGCCGTTCACATGGGCCTTATCATATTTTTTATTGGGAGAGTTATGGGACCAATGTCCTTTATGTGATCCAATCCCATTTACTGTCATCGCTCGGCCGCAGAAATTCAGAAGCAATTAATAATTTTCCTGTCCGACCCGAAATTAATAAAGATGTCTTGCCTGTAATATGCATTTTCGTGGTATGTAATTGTTTTGTTTATTAATTATTATAATGATTCTATAAGTATCTATGTTATTGTAGAAAAATAATCTATTGAACATCTCTCTCCATTATATTGTGACTATATGGACATATGATATAATTTTATAATAAAATATGAATGGTATTAAAATGATAGATTAACTAGATAACGACATATTATTACAAGGTGAACAGCATCACTTAATAGATTGTTATATTACAACATACAAGTTTATAATGTAGTTTTGCAGTATGTTAAATAAAGAGACAACTACTAACTACTTTGTGCTGACATCACCGAAACATTTATTTTATAATTAAGTTCCTTCCAAACCAGAGTATAATAAATGACTGGATAAAAATTTTCTTGATTTCATTCTCATTAATTTTGTAGGCCATCCTCAGTTTGAGAAGGACTTATAAAGAGCCTAGGACGGGTGAAAATGGTAGCTGAATTGATAATTATAAGCGTACGTGAAGAACAATCATTTCTTTAATTGTGTTCTTGAAAATTAAGAAGCATAATGTGGAGGCTTAGGATTGGAGATCATAGGACGAAAAATGATCCATATATATTCAGCACAAACAACCATGTCGGTAGGCAAATTTGGGAATTTGATCCTGATGCAGACTCCCCTGAGGAGCTAGCTGAGGTTGAGGCGGCTCGTTTGAATTACTTCAATAACCGCTTCAATGTTAAAAATTCTTCTGACCTCATCTGGCAAATTCAGGTAATTTGTGTAATGCACGAACACTAACATGTTTTTTCCAATTCGATTAACAGAACATACGTAATTTGTTTGCTAATTAATTGCAGTTTTTAAGAGAGAAGAAATTCAAACAAACAATTCCGCAGGTCAAAGTTGATGACCATGGAGAAGAGATACACTTTGAACTGCCACAGCCGCATTGCGGAAGGCAGTCCACATATTTTCAGCCTTGCAATCTAGCCATGGCCACTGGCCTGCTGATAATTCTGGCCCCTTGTTTTATAACACCCCATTTGTAATTATCTTTAATTCATAATTCTCACAAATTTACAATCAAAGTACTATTTTATTCATTCAACTATTAGTCTAGATTTTAAATTTTTGAAAATGTGCAGGTTATTTGTTTATACGTTACAGGGTATCTTAACAGTGTACTCTCTAGTGAACACCGCAAAGAAATGCTTCGTTACACATACAATCATCAGGTACTTAAAAATTAAATCGCCGATTGTTGTACCAGGTTTAAATTCTCATGCACATTGAATAATTTTGAATTGCAATATTATGTGCATTATATAAACAGAATGAAGATGGGGGATGGGGATTACACGTTGAGGGGCACAGCACAATGTTTGGTACTGTTTTTAACTACATTTGCATGCGTTTACTGGGAGAAGGACCCGACGGTGGCGAGAACAACGCTTGTGCAAGAGCTCGAAAATGGATTCTTGATCGCGGTGGAGCAATGGGCGTAACATCATGGGGAAAGACTTGGCTTTCAGTATGATCCATCATTCTTCTTGTTAAATCTTTCACACAAATTTAACAAATTTGTTAAATCTAGTGAAATCTTGATTATTAGCAGCAATATTTTGGTAATGAATTGATTTTTTTTTTTATTTGGTCTAATAGATTCTTGGTGTTTATGATTGGTCTGGATGTAACCCAATGCCTCCAGAATTTTGGAAATTTCCTTCCTTTCTACCTATCAGTCCAGGTTAGCTCATAGAACATGCAAAATCATTATAAACATCATTGATTATTGCTGTCAATTAAATTATCGGGATTCCACTTTTGGACGAATATACGTTGAGTATATACTGAACAACAAATTATCAATTGTCTACCCAAAATTGTTTACCCCCGAAGTTTGTGCGAAGTTTACAAATTGTATTAATTTTTCACATTTCTATTAACATTGTTAAAAGTGTCTCAATAAAATGACCATTTTGCTCTTGAAGTATAGTTTAATAATGGGTGAAAATTTGAATTTTTTTAGCAATCATTGAGTGAAAAAAATGATAGTTATTGGGTAAAAAATTGATTTTTTTTTTTGACAAATGACAACATATTGAATGTTCAAATTATTTTTGCAACGTCATCAAAAGTTAATCTCCATTAATGACAAGGAGGAAACGGGGATGTAATTTGTAAAAAAGGATGGATTGCTGCACAGATTAAAAATTTTAGGGTATTTTTAAAGATTGAGAAAACATCAGGTGACCGTTAATAATTTTTCTATTGGAAAATGATTATTATATCATTGAATGAGCAAGGGTAAATAAGTAATTACATACTCATGACAGTAATTCGGGGGCTAACTTTAATTATAAGCAGAATGAATAGTAATTATTGGTTAAACACAAGTCCCATTTTAATTTCAAATTGAAAATTGATGCTGCAATCTCTCTTTTTAAGTTCTAAAATATGCTGTGATTTCAGTTCTTTTTCTGTATTTTCGTTTCAACATTACAGGAAAATTGCTTTGCTACTGTCGGTTGACATACCTGCCCATGTCATATTTGTATGGAAAAAGATTTGTCGGTCCAATCACATCACTTATTTTACAATTAAGAGAAGAGATTTACACTCAACCTTACAGTGAGATTAATTGGAGTAAAATGCGACACTTCTGTGCAAAGGTTCTTTCGTTAAATTGATTTCTCCTTGTTTTAATTGTTTTTTGTTTGTTGGGAATTTGTGCGTCAAAGTTAACCTGCTAAAGCATTCGATAAATATTTTGTAGCTTGACTTCGTTAGTCTAGCTGTCAAATAGACATCCCTTTCCTTAAATGTTCGAATTTTTATTATTATATATTCCATAACAACGGTAAATTAGAAGCCACATAATCAAAATATCAGAGCCTTAGTCGTTCGAATGGAAGCTCATGCATTGAAAGACTTTATTGATTGATGGAATGATTAAGATTTTATTTATTTATTTATTTATTATTTTTTGCAGGAGGATATCTTCTTTCCTCATACTACCGTTCAAAACTTGCTTTGGGATACTCTGTCTAACGTAGTTGAGCCCGTTCTTAATCATTTTCCCCTTAACAAATTGCGACAGAAGTCTCTAGAAATAGCAATCAATCTCATTCATTATGAAGACGAGGCAAGTCGGTACATGACTATTGGATGCGTTGAAAAGGTGATTGAATTAGAGTAGTAAGATTAGATGGCAATATGCTTATCATAAGCTATGCATTTATATTTTCGAGACTCATATATGTTAATTGATACATGCTTGATCGGACAGCCGTTGAATATGCTCTGTTGCTGGGTCGAAGATCCTAACAGTGATTATTTTAAGAAGCATCTTGCAAGGCTCGGCGAGTACTTATGGGTTGGAGAAGATGGAATGAGAGTGCAGGTTTGTACAATTTCGTCCTGCATTAATTGTATTACAAGCTCACAAACTTTTAAAATTTTTCTTAAGAGTATATTTTAAAATCTTGTAGGAAAAATGTGTTACCTTGGCTGATAATATTCCGGCAATCCTCAACTTATGAGTTAACACATTTACAATTGGGACACACTATTATTCCACGTGACAAAGTCTAAGATAAAAAAGACACCCCACACATGGTAATGTGGATTAGCGTGTATGTGACAGAGGCAAAAAAATATTACTTCAGCTAAGAATAGTTCTTAAAATAAGAATAGCCAACTCAAGAACTAATTTTTGGATATGAGTTAAATCCATAGACTTTTACAATCTAATCATTATAACCATAGATGTGAAATAGTATTGATAATGTACATTTCAATACAATTAATTTGATGTAATCAAATATTTTTTTTCCTCTTTTTAAAACTTATGATGCAATGTACGATATGTGAAAATGGTCAATTTATAATTACTTTCTCGTCCCGTTTTTAAAATCAAGATTTAGAATAGAAGACAATAATTAATAAATTATAAGTATACAATATTAATATATGTATATTGTGGACAGTTGCATCCAGCCGTTGGATCCACTTGGATTGATGGCGTCCATTGGGATCCAACGGCTGGGTGCAACTGTGGTATGGTACCATAATTTTTCTCGTATATTGTACAGATGTATACTATATATATATAGGGTAAAAGCTCATTTAGTCCCTATATTTTAAGATTAGTGTCCGTTTAGTCGCTGTATTTTTAAAAATACCTTGAAACATTTCTGCCATAAAAATATTGATACCCATACCGTTACTTTTTATTTCTCTTGGCTTACTTTTACAATATTACCCTTTTATAATAATTTTTTTGTCTGAACATTAATAAAAAGAAAATAATTAAATTACCAATTTCACCCTAGAAAATAAAAAAATTATATTAATTTTTTTGCAAGCACCATTTGCATACTTGGTAGTTTGCATACAATTTTTGACAATTAAAAATTAATATAAATTTTTTTTATTTTTTAGGGTTAAATTGGTAATTTAATTATTTTCTTTTTATTAATGTCCAAACAAAAAAATTATTATAAAAGGGTAATATTGTAAAAGTAAGCCAAAAGAAATAAAAAGTAACAATTTAATTTTTGACAATTAAAAATTAATATAATTTTTTTTATTTTTTAGGGTTAAATTGGTAATTTAATTATTTTCTTTTTATTAATGTCCAAACAAAAAAATTATTGTAAAAGGGTAATATTGTAAAAGTAAGCCAAAAGAAATAAAAAGTAACGGTAGGGGTATCAATACTATAACGGTAGAGATGTTTCGCGGCATATTTAAAAATATAGGGATAAATGGATACTAATATTAAAATACAAGGACTAAATGAGCTTTTACCCTCTATATATATATAATATAATATGCGCTCAGATTTAGATGTTTGCATGATTTTTTGTGTAGATTCAAATTATAAAACTTTCTAAGACACAAAAATTCATGAGAACATTCTCACCTAAGCACAACTCTCTCTCTCTCTCTCTCTCTCTTCATATCTCTCTCTCTCAATGCGTATACACGCACACATATAGATATCTAACGAATTTTTTTATAAAGAATCCCTGACTATAAAGTAAGGGACAAGTTAAAGATTAAAAAAACAGATATTTCAATACAATATATTTTATTTTTTAATGTATTGAAAGTTATATATATATATATATATATATATATATTTTAACCTATAGCTTACCATATTAAAGTAAGGAAACTTTTAGTAAAAGGAGACTATAAAAGGAGATTCTACATATAGGTACCTAATATCTAGCTTAACCCTGCATTTTAAAATTGAAAATTAGTTATTGTTAACAACATATGCAGAGTTTCGGTAGTCAAACATGGGACTGTGCTCTTGCCATCCAAGCTTTACTTGCTTGCAATCTCACTGACGAAATTGGTCCAATACTTATGAAAGCACATGACTTCCTTAAAGCATCTCAGGTTAATTTTTCCCATTTTTGTTTTGTAAATTTTATTTCTAGCACACAAGCACAGTTTTCTTTTTCATGATCAGACACATATATACGCATACAATTTGGCAGGTCACTGATAATCCTCAAGGAGATTTTAGGAGCATGTTTCGTCACATTTCTAAAGGAGGATGGACATTTTCTAATAAAGATCATGGATGGCAAGTTTCTGATTGTACTGCAGAAGCCTTACTGGTAATTAGAGATGATTGAAATGGGCATTTTTGGGTAAACAAGGCAATCAAAATGGTAATTATTTTTCCATGTAGTTTTACACATAAATTCGTACTATCTTTCGTATACCATATATGCAGTGTTGTCTACACTTCTCAATGATGCGACCAGAAATTGTTGGAGAAAAAATGGAACCTGAAAGATTTTATGATGCTGTTAATTGCATACTTTCTTTGCAGGTAAGGAGCGAACAGTTTTTATTTGCAACCTTATTATTTGCATATATCGTTTGTAAATTGTACACATTTGACGAAAATATTAATCTTCGAATATCAATTACATATATGAAATAAGATTTTGTCTTGATTTAAACTCTCTTAAATTTTTGAAGATTTTGTATGCAGTGGTGAAACATGATTTACTTCGACGGGCCCATGATGGAGAAAATGTAAACTTATATTGAGTGTGACAGTATATCAATACAATCAAGAAGGCCAGTAGCGGGGGTCATAGTGCGGAAATCATAGATATAGCAGGCTGTAATAAACTTATGTAAAACTAAAATATCTAGACGTTAAAGTTGCATAAACACAGTAAAATTTCAATAGAAATATTTCAATACAGAATTCTAGACTTTTGTTAAGGTCCAGAAAAATTATTAAACTATATAGTTTAATTGTATAATGATATTATACCAAGTCATATAGTTTAATAGGTTTGCCAAACTTTAATATAGTCCAGGAACTTCAATTAGATCAGTATTCAAATTTCAATTGATATGTTTTACTCCCTGTACTTGTTTTATTCTTAACCTAGGATGACCGAAGCGACAATTCGCTTGTACATAGTTCCCCCTTGCCTGCATGGCACATGTTCATTACTAATAGCATATAATTAAGATTTAAATTCTTATATTCTTGTCTTATGTTTTTACTTATTAACCCCAAAATATTCACTATTTTTTGCCTAGAGAAAGTTATATTTTGAGATAATTTTAGTCATGTGAATGTATACTTCTCTACTAAAATTAATTATAACTTATCTATTATTAGGTATTTATGACATAAATTTATTCGATGAATGTACATGCAAATAATGGTATAAAAGAGGCTCCAACTAAATATGTGTATTTAGTTTAGTACTTTTCTATATATATATATGGTTCCCTGGCTCATTAGTCCAAAATTTTTTTATGCAGAGTGAAACTGGTGGAGTACCAGCCTGGGAGCCAACAGGAGCACCATCATGGTTAGAGGTAAAAACTTTTAACATATAAAACTTTTATTTAGTCATTAATAATCAGCTTCATTTGACTAACCACTTGAGTTCAAATCTTAAGAGACGGGGTGTTAAAGAATTCGATTTAAGCTTTCCTAGTTTCTACATTTAAAAAAAAAACCATTAATATGTATATTGGTTGAAATAATTTTTTCTTTCGTTCATTGTTCAGTTGCTGAATCCTATAGAATTCCTTGACAAAGTCATCATTGAACATGAGTAAGATTTTCCGAATTTTTGTTTGATCTTACACAAATATTCTTGCTATAAATTCTGGTTTATACTTGTTAGAAATTGTGAATTGTGTTGAATCCAGTAAAGTTGAGTGCACTGCATCAGCATTGAAAGCAATGACTTTGTTTAAGGAATTATATCCAAAACACAGGACAAAAGAGGTTAAAAACTTCATCCGAAATGCTGCGAAATTCATTGAAGACATACAAAAACCTGACGGTTCTTGGTACGTTTTCAATAAAAAAAAATCATGATTGTTTTAAGATGTGTGCCCTTTTATTTTTTTTTAATTTGTTTTTAATGGGTTGATAACAATTCAATTTTCTCCTAAGTATATACTTGAGTTGGGCCAGGTTGGGCTTGACCTAGCCTCAGCTCAAGCCCATGTTTTTAATTAAAATCCATATCCTTAAAAGTTTGTCCAAAATTGGATAAGTCTGGTCTTTTTTAAATAATATTTTATTTTTAGACTTTTATTTTTAGTATTTTATATTATTATTTTGATTAACTAAAATAATTCATTTATTTATTTTTTTAAAGTTTAGGGTTCGGCCAAGCCTAGGTTTTTGTTGTACGACTAGGTCCAAGCCCGATACTAACAAACCATGAAAACCGAGACATAAGATCGAATCTTTTCATTTGGAGCATGGTCAAAGTTTTGTGTGTCAGAATAGGTTAATTAAGATGGACTGGGCGATCATTTTTTCCCTATCTTTTTCTCTCCCACGTATGTGACCAAGAATTGCAAATCTTTTATTCACCCCGAAAAAATTTCCAATTAAAACCATTAGCAAATCATTTCATTAGATTACTTAATTTATCTATTTGTCACTTATTGTCTGTCAAATTTATACGAATGGTAGGTTATATTACACTGTATAAATGCTATTTTAAACTTGAAAAATTATTCGATTTTTACCAAGATTTTAAGCTGAGCCTAGAAAATTGTTTATAAAAAATTAATTATGTTTTGACAGGTATGGTAGCTGGGGAATCTGCTTCATGTACGGTACATGGTTTGCAACGTCAGGGCTAGTTGCCGCTAAAAAGACTTACAGTAATTGTTTAGCTATGCGCAAAGCAACAGATTTTTTACTCAAAATACAATGCGAAGATGGTGGTTGGGGAGAGAGTTACCGTTCCTGCCCAAACATGGTAATTTTATTTGGATTTGATTGATAATTATAAATGTATAAAAAAATTTAATTCTCTTAAACCTTATTGTTCTCATGAAATCATCGATATCTGGGATTTGCGATAATAAAATAAAAACCTACCAAATAGCTACTGGTAATATCAAATGAAGTTTTGGTTCTGCCATTAGATTATACTATGATTGAGTATGATTAATTTTGGTATTCGGATGTTTTATTAACAACTTAATTATCACAGATAATAGAATTAAGTGTAAAATTTCGACTTAACGTGTTTTTCAACTATTTAGAGTTCGTTAACTTCAAAGTTAAGTCCGAGTTTGACTAAAATCTAATTAGATATATATGAAAGTATAAATTAGAGTTATATATGTTTTGGTATAAATCAGAATTATATACTTTTTTTTAATCTCTAAATGAAATATCTGAAAAATATTGTTTTCACATATTTATCGTCATGAAAAATATAGGCAAGAAAAGATAAGGTCTTCTTAAGGTAAATATTATTAGAATATATGCTTTAAATCATTAAGAGTTTCAGAAGTAAATAAATTTGAAGAAACAAATGCGAATTGCCACCTAAACTTTCAGTAGGTTTTCTTGGAGTATAGTAACTAGTTTTCGGATTTCTTTTTATTATTTTTTCAGTTTTACATTTAGAAAATTAGTGATTTTTACAAAAATATTATCATTGTGTTTCCTAATGTAGAAATATGTACCTCTTGCTGGAAACCGATCGAATTTAGTACAAACTGCATGGGCTATGATGAGTTTAATCCATGCTGGACAGGTAATCAGGTGTTAATTACCATACAATGGTTTCTCTAAGAACTTGTACGATATATGAATTACATAATTCAGCTAAATAATAGAAAAGTAATTCCTTTCATTTTTTCTTTACATATATATATAAATTTTTTTCTTTTTGGGTTTAGATGGAAAAAGATCCTACTCCTCTTCACCGTGCTGCAAAACTGTTGATAAATTCGCAGCTGGAAGACGGCGATTTTCCCCAACAGGTAATTCTCTTCGATAATTATTACGAAAAAACTAGGAAGACAATAATTTAGGGTGGAGAACTATTTTAACATATAGTTTTGACATAGGATTTTCATACAAATTTATATTGACCTGATTAAATTTAATGGTGAAGATGTAAAATAAACAAGTAACATGACTGTTTCATCCACCTTCTTTAATTTTTACCAATGGATTTGATGAGACTAATGGATATATATTAGCATCAAAATTTTAAGTTCAAACAAATAGTCCAACCCATTATATCAATAAGTACTTAATAATATTTAATTAATTTATTCTTTTAAAACTAAATAGCAAGTCATACGGTGTCACCATCGTTAGAGGCTCCGATAGTGCTCCAGTGACAGCGAATGGTGAATTTATGAGATAAAAACCATACCATCGACTCATATTTTTGAGCTTTATGTGATGGTTGGATCCGTTTTTGAGATTTATCCGATAGGCATGGGAGAATATATATTTAATTCATCCCATAAACCTTTCAGCTTAGAGTAATAGGCTATAATGGAGTCCAAACCTTGGGATATAGAACTGATTATTTTTTGTAGTTCGAAAATACGCTGCCCGTTAATTTGAAAGAACCTTTCTTGAAGATCAACCCATAAATCATGAGTTGTCTCTGTATAAATAGTATCTCCTGCAAGTTCTGGAGTAATAGTATTCACAATTCAAGAGGCTATCATGTCATCATATTGTTTCCACAATTCAAAGTTTGAATCTAAAGCGGAAAGCTTTTTTATTACACCATTGATAAAACCAGATTTGTTTTTGACACTTAGTGCTTTAATCATGGCTCTACTCCACATGGTGTAATTTTCTCCATTTAATGGAAAGGAAACCAAAATGGTTCCAGGATTATCTGAAGGATGTAAGGTAAGAGCAGCATTTTTGCTGTCGTTTGTGGCATCCGATTTTTCAGTCATGATGACTGGTAGCCAAAGTTTGAAAAGAAGGGGAAATGAATAGCAATAAGACTTATTGCTCTGATACCATGATGAAAATGAAGGTTCGAAAATGCTATCACATGTTGTTCACTTTACATCATAAAATACAAAGAATTATATACAAAACTGTAGTTGACTTCTAAAGACTAATAAAGGAAAGCAACTAAATGCAAAGCTATAAAATCTCTAAATTAAAGAAATAGAAGTAGGAAAGTAAATAAAATCAGAGAACAGAATGTCCGGTAATTGAGAGGAAAATCTACAATGTATCAAGGTAATTAATTATATTCTTCAACAGTTTTTAAAAAGGAGCAATGTGGGAGGCATAGTCTCCACAGCGAGCGATAAACTAGGGCAGCCAACACTTGTTGTCGTGTGTCGCACCATTACCATTAGAGCCTGATGTTGTGTGCGGAATGTGGAATGAAGCACACTAAATAATTACAAGAAAAATAAAGGACACATAAATTTATGTGGTTCAGCAATTATGCCTACGTCCACGGAGTAAGAGACAAATAATTATATTATTAACAATTATTAGAGTATAAATTTGAGTAAAGAACCTCACTTTCCAAGAACCCAAATACACCCAATACTCTCACATACACTTGAAAGAAAAAAATCTCTCAATTACACACTCTCCAATTTCTCAATCTCTTAATAATTCTTCACTTAAATTACTAAGCTCAAATTTTGGGATGCAATTCAAGCTCTCATCACCTCTCTATTTATAGCCTAAATAATGGCCAATATTTAAGTCAGCAATCAATTTGCATGCTAGCGGTAGTAAGCTTGCATGCTAGTTGTAGCAAGCTTGCATATTAGCTGTGGCAAGCTTGTATGTTAGCCACAAGTTTGTTAAAAAGTTGGCTTTTGGTGCTGACTTTTCAATAATTCTTCACATAGGTAAAGATTTGACCAAATCTGAGCCGACTACCAACAAATCATCATCCACAAAGTGGCTGCATCTCTGTGACTGATTACGTACCCAAAATTTAGGACCAAGCCAACCGTAGTTCAAAATTCTCCAAACTTATTGCATTCGAAGAATTTTAATTAGTTTTAAGTAATGTTGAAACTTAACTCCAAAAATTACTTTTGTCAACATATCTGATGTATTATCTTTGGTATTGATCTTATTTAATAACACATTACCGTTCTTGATAATCTCTCACACATAATGATATTTTACATCTATGTGTTTTGTCGGAACATGATATGTTTGATTCTTCGCAAGGAATGTCACACTTTGATTATCACAGAAGACCGCAATATTCTCCTGGATTACTCCCAAATCGCCTAACAAGTCTTTCAACCAGATAGCTTCCTTTACAGCTTCAATTGCTGCCATGTACTTTGCTTTCGTAGTATGCAGAGCGATTGCCGATTGTAGAATTGACCTCCAACTAACAGGACCTCCACCCAATGTGAATATGTAGCTTGTTGATATTCACTTCTCTGAGTCTCCAGCAAAATCAGAGTCATAATACCCAATACATTGTTAACCACAATCCTTCTTGAATAATAACCCAACATCCACTATTCTATACAGATATAGGAGAATCCACTTCACCACAAGCCAATGATCTTTACCCAGATTATGCATATATAGACTAACCATACTCACGGCTTAAGATATGTTGGGCCTTGTGCAGACCATAGCATACATAAGACTACCCACAACATTAGCATATGGAACACGAGTTATGTAGTTGTGTTCCTCTTGAGAAGAAGGACATGAAGAAGAGTTTAATTTGAAGTGATGAGTTAGAGGAGTACATAGTGGTTGACTTTTGTTATCCATACCGAACCTTTCTAGCACCTTCTTCAAATAAGATGTTTAAGTCAACCATAGGCTCCCAATCTTCTTTTTGTTAATCTCCATTCCAAGTATTTTATGTGCATCACAGAGGTCTTTTATCTCGAACTCATAAGCCAACTACTTCTTTAGTCTTTCCATCTCAGCTTTATTCTTCAAAGTTATAAGCATATCGTCGACATAGAGTAACAAATAAATGAAAACTCCATCTTGTAATCTTCTGAAGTAAACACAATGATGGTGTTCGATTCTGGTGAATTTCTACCCTTGTATGAATTGATCAAATCTCTTATACCACTGCCTTGGTGATTGTTTCAGTCCGTATAAAGATTTAATCAATCTGTACACATGATTCTCCTTTCTAACAACTTTGAAACTACAAGGCTGAGTCATGTAGATTTCATCCTCCAAATCTCCATGTAAAATCCCCATCTTAATATCCAATTGAGTCAACTTTAACTCATATTCAGCTACTAAGGCAAGTATGATACAAATGGAAATATATTTTACGACTGGAGAAAAAACTTCATTGTAGTCAATACCTTCTTTCTAAGCAAAACCTTTTGCAACAAGCCTTACCTTATATCGAAGAGTTGATTGATTTAGAGATCCTTGTTTCTTGGTGCAGACCTATTTATTGCCAATACCCCTTTTCCCCTTTGGTAACTTCACAAGTTCCCAAGTTTGGTTTGATGAAGAGATTTCATCTCTTCCTCTGTGGCTAACTTCCGTTGATCAGTTTCACTGCTGCTTAATGCTTCACCAAAAGTGTTGGGGATGTCATCATCAATAACTAGAAATATATAGGCCACCACCATGTCTTTAACAAGCCATTCGGCTTTCTTTATTTCTCTTTTTGGTTTGCTTTTTGCTGTAGTATCATTTTCATCTTTTACACCTTCAATTGTTTCTTCTTGTTGTGGGACATCAGCAGAAACTTCTTCTTCTTCAACTCGTGGGGTCTTCTCTAAAGTTGAGCTCTTCTCTGATATAAAACTAATTGGTACATATGGAGTTGCATTAAACTCCACCCACTGCAATATCTCATTGGTCTTGTTCTCCACCTCTTGAGAACTTGAAGCCTTCAGCATAGAAGCTTCATCAAAAGTGACATATCTGCTATATACAAACTTTTTATCTTCAAGATCCCGAAGCTTGAAACTTTTAACTCCACCTTTGAATTCCACAAAGATAGATTTTCTTGCACGAGAATCGAGCGTATCATTCTTTACATAATGATAAGCTGGATACCCAAACACACAAATGGAGTTATAGTCTTGTGCATGTTTTCCAGACCATATTTCCATAGGAGTTTTACCTCCAATTGCAGCAGAAGGCAACCGGTTTATCAAGTGACTTGCATAGCTCACAGCCTCAGCCCAAAACTTTTTATCTAAACTAACATTAGATAACATACACCTTATCTTTTCCAACAAAGTTCGATTTATACGCTCAGCCACACCGTTCTATTGCGGAGTATGTCTCACCGTGAAATGTCCTTTTATACCTTCACTCTAGTATTCTTGCAAGAATTGATCAGAAATATATTCACTCCCATTACCAAATAGTAATACTTTAATCTTTATACTAGTTTGAGTCTCCACTAGTTTCTTCCACATCACAAAAATCTCTAGAACCTCATCATTTGCTTGCATGATGTACACCCACACACGTATAGAGAAATTATCAACAAATGTAACAAAATAATGGCTTCCACCAATTGATGTAGTCTTGGTTAGTCCCCACACATCACTGTGAACATATTCAAGGATCTCACGAGTATCGTGATTAGCCATACTAAATTTGACCCTTGTTTTCTTGCTTGCTACACAATGCTCACAGAACTTTAATTTACAAGTTTTGGTACCTTCGAAGAGTCGATGCCTCATCAAAGTTTTTAAAGACTTCTCTCCAGCATGTCCCAGTCGTACATGCTATCGGTTGTACCTCTCTTTACAGATTGTGATGCCGAACCCCTTGCAGAATCACCATAGCCCCATACTTGAACTTCATTGTGCCATTTTCAATAATAGCCCCGTAGCCTTTACCTTCTAGAGCACTTGCAAAATTTAAATGTTTCTTTAAAGCTGAAATTGTTCATATCCCACATTGTGCGACAAGGTTGATCATTGGCCATCACAACTGCACCGGATTCTAAATTACAAAAATCTGTAAATCATTCCTTAATGGGACACAAATGATAGGTTGCTTCAGTATCAAGTATCCACTCGCTCAAACTAGCCATGTATGCTGTAGGAGTAACACTTAGTGAATAATCAGAGTTTTCATCTTTACGTCACATGTTTGCTGTTGCTGGTTTCTTCCAATTTTTCTTTTGAGCCTTTGAACAATCTTTCCTCTAATGGCCCTTTTCATGACAAAAGGCACGCTCATCTCGAGCTATAGTTCTGCTTCTCGATTTAGATCGAGAATTCTTTCCGCCACGTTTCGTTTTTTTCTTCATCGTCCTTTCTCCGGCAAACAAAACTTTATACAATGCTCTTGCGGAATGTTTATCATTATTTTAAATTTTCAAATTGGTCAATGCTATGCAAACATCTTTAAAGATGATCACGCTTTTTCCATATATCAAAATAGTCACAAAATGGCTATATTCCTCTGGCAGTAAGTGTAACAGAATCATAACCTTGACTTCATCCTTAATATTTTCATCATAATTCTTCAAATCAGCAAGTAACTTTCCAAATCTTGAGACATGATCATGCATTGACACCCTGAGCTTCTTTCGAAAGCCATATACTTGGTTCATTACATGATGATGATTTTCAAGACTTTTCAGCAAATACTTCTCCTCCAATGTACGCCACAAAGTCATCGCTTACTTTTCATCTTTCACCAAGTATTTCACCTCATTGGTCAAACAAGATCTAATCTAACCACATGCTTTCTTGTTCATACAATCCCAAGTTTCTTCACCATACAAGTGTCTTTTATTTTTCAGAACGACATCGAGATCGATTTGAATATGGGCATCCATAACTTCACGCCTCCACATGCCGAAGTTGATTTTTCAATCAAAATTTTCAACATCGATCTTTTGGCCTCCTATAATATGTGCTGAATGACGATTTGACAAATCTCGTCTCTTACGTGAAGTGTCTCTTTAAATAGTCTAAACAGATCCCTTCTTAATTCTGGAAGTTTCATCTTCTACCATTTTCTCAACGAACTATTTCCACTTGAAAAACAACTTCTATGATGTTAATTTCGCATGACTAAATGCACCAGGAAAATTTTCAGGAGAATGGAGGGGTCACAATGGTCCTACTTAAAACTGAGACTCCTTAGACTCTTATCGTCTTGTTGACAAAACTTTTCTAGACATGTATAAATACACACTACTTACAATAGACTGTCTCCCAAGTACAAATGGCCGTCTCTACCGTATTTGTGAATAGTACCGTACGTGAATAGTAGCGTATACGAGAATAGTACCGTATACGTGAATAATATTGTCTACTCCAAGTACGAATCGTCGGCTCTGATACCACTTGTTATGTGTAGAATGCAAAATGAACAGCACTAAATAATTACAAGAAAAATAAAGGACATAAATTTATGCAGTTCGGCATTTATGCCTACGTCTATGGGAGTAAGAGAAAAATAATTGTATTATTAATAATTATTAGAGTACAAATTTGAGTAAAGAAACCTCACTGTCCCAAAATCCAAATATATAAAGTACTCTGACACGCACTTGAAAGAAAAAATCTCTCAATTACACACTCTCCAATTGCTCAATCTCTTAACAATTCTTCATTTAAATTATTAAGCTCAAATTTTGCAATGCAATTCAAGCTCTCATCACCTCTCTATTTATAGCCTAAATAATGGCCAATATTCAAGTCAACAATCAATTTGCATGCTAGCTATAGCAAGCTTGCATGCTAGCTATAGCAAGCTTGCATATTAGTTGTGGCAAGCTTGCATGCCAGCCACACATTTGTTGAAAAGTTGGCTTTTGGTACTGACTTTTCAACACCTAAGTGTATAAAATGATGGTAGCTCAACACCGTAATTTACCTTGTAGATCTCAGGAAATAGAGTTTAGTGGTATATTGCATGTCATCGCTTTATTTGATAACAGAATTAAAAATAGTAAACATATAAGATAGAAAAAATAATATGTGTGTGTGTGTGTGTGTATTAAAGTATTTTTAAAATTATGAAATGATTATGTAATTTTGTGTGTGTGTGTGTATTAAAGTATTTTTAAAATTATGAAATGATTATGTAATTTTGAGTTATTAGTCCACCGGTACTTTTAAATTTTGATAAGTACTTTTAGGTGGTGTTTGGTTTGGAGAAGAAAATGGGGGAGAAGAAAAGAATTTAAATTTTATTTTTATTTCCATTGTTTGGTTTGAAAAAATATATAAGAATTTAATTTTTATTAGAATTTAATATCCATCATAATGTAGAATTTGAATTCCACACCAAGTAGTGAAGAATTTAAATTCCTCTTATGTTGGAAACCAAAGTTTCTAAAATTACCCTTCAACTTTTTAACTTGTTTAATGCCATTAATAATTATTATTTATAATTTTAATTTATTGATTTAATATTATAAATAATTATATATTAATTAAATTTATTAAATGATTTAAGAAACTTAACAAAATAAATAAACTTATTTATTTATTTAATATGAAAATATAAAAATACAAATCAACTGTCATCGGACCTTCACCGGACGCCACTGGACCGCCATTTTATTTATATATATGTGTGTGTGTGTGTTATTACTAATATAAATAGTTTAATATTTAAGGTATAGGATTGTCTAAAGAAAAAAAATTGTAATTCCTTTTCTTATTAAATTTTATATCAAACCAAAAAATGAAATATAATTTGATTACTTTTCTCCACTCTTTTCCTCTCCATTACACTCTTTTCGTCTCCTCCCTTTTTTTCAAACCAAACATGTCCTTAAGGTTGGTTGCTAAACACTCACCATAAATATTTTGGGCGCTTCCAAACAAGCTCGTATATGCTGTTATTTCTAAGCATATCATGCTACAAGTTATGAACGACAAAATTTTATGTACTCCCCACGTTGTTAACTTTTTCGGATAACTTAATTGAGTCAAGGGTAGCTCAAAGAATGAATCTAAACTACGAACTTTGCGACAAAAATATTTTTTTATAATCTGAAACAGCAAATTTTGCCTTTCTATCTCCTTTCTCCCTCTTTCTCTCTTTTTACTTCTCGGTTTCTTCCTCACCATCGAAAAGCATAGATAGTTGACTTTAATTGAATATTTGTTTTCACACATATTCCTGTCTTTTTTGTGATATCAATAATTTTCTTCAACCTTAGAGTTTGTGCATTGAGAATGGGAAGAACATAGAGATGGGGAGACACGGAGAGGGGGAAAAAATTAGGAGATTATATTTTAATAATAAATTTAAGGGTATTTTTATCATCTTATTAAGCTTAGATGTATGAAGGCTAAATAAATACATTCATCAATTAAACATGGTTGATCATCTCAGAAAATAGAAAAATTAATAGAGTAGAGATGGATTAATGACTTATCGAAATCTGGCACTGACTTAATGATAGTCAATATTGAGTGTGCAGTTAAATTTATTCAAAAAAAAAAACAATTTTTATTAGATTTTTTAATAATATTATAATAATACCATAATTTTAATAGGTTGGCTAGGTTAGAAGCCCAACCCAAACTATAAAGACAATATTAATAAAATAATACCATATGTCACTTTTTGATTTGTATATTCACGATATACATTTTGTATCGAAGCCAATCTTGCATACATATACATGTACATGTGCATGTATCTTAAAGTACTGGAAAGTTAAAAGAAAATATATAAACTGTGCAATTTATACACTTTAAGTTTTAATCCTCTTAAACCCTATGATTTTAAAACTTTCTTCAATTTTTTCTGCACTTTCAAGTGCTGGACTAAAAAACTACCAATAATATATATGTATATAAAATTCAACCAAAAGTGTTCATATGTCAGTAAAAAATGGTGGACAATAAGATAGTTAATTTTGGATTACATCTCGTGAATTGACTCTCTACTCTTCAGTTTTTGAAAATTAATTACTCTACCACCGTATTGTTAGTTTTTTTCTATAATATAACTAAGTAATGAACAGTATAACAAAAATATTTATAATTTCAAAGGAATAATTTTTTCCCTATTATCTCCTTTCTCTTTCTATCTCTTTAACTTACCTTCTCATTATGTCCCTCACCATCGAAAAGCATTGATTTTGACTTTGACTGATTCAAAAGAGAAAGTAAGGACC
>NW_006262274.1:5552734-5571050 GCF_000493195.1 Citrus x clementina
GCATTATACATTCATCATTCAAACATAGTTGATCATCTAAAGAAACGGAAAAATTAATACTGTGGAGATGAATTAATGACATAGCGAAAATCTGATAGTGGATTAATGATAGTCAATTTATTTAAGGGAAAATATCCACTGTTCATCCGTTTTTTCTAATTTTTTTAAAAATACACAATTCTTTTTTTTTTTTGCTGGAATCCACATAAAGTTACATTTTGTTTCACTTTTCCACTTCCGTTTGGAATCCGTTAAGAAAACTAACGGAAACTTAAAAAAATGACCATTTTACCCCCAAAATGAAAATTACAATTTCACTCTAAAATATGCCAAAAATAATCAAATTTAATGATGAATATCATTATTGGTACGTTAATGAAGTACAAAGAAATCTTAACTACTAGAGATTATAACTTAATGAATAATAAAACTCTACTTATCTTAAATTCAATTGATGGTTTGCAAGATTGAGCTATTTTTAATACTACTGTTATAATTTAACATTTTAATTACCGACGTATTTAAAAAAAACCATGCATTTGATGGTTGTACAACTAATTCCTTTATTGACCGCTGGGAAAAATAATTAGATTTAATCTGATTATTCTTGGTAATTTTTAAGGTGAAATTGTAATTTTTATTTTGGAGGGTAAAATGGTCATTTTTTTAAGTTTCTGTTAGTTTTCTTAACGGATTCCAAACGGAAGTGAAAAAGTGAAACAAAATGTAACTTTAGGTGGATTCCAGCAAAAAAAAAAAAGAATTGTGTATTTTTGAAAAAGTTGAAAAACACGGATGGACTGTGAATATTTTTTCTTTATTTAAATATACAATCAAATTTATCCTAAATAAAGCATAAAATACTTTTATGAGAAATTCTATGTTTATAATGTTTTAAGTGATATGAGATTTCGTGGGAAATTAATAGTATATTTTTAAAAAGTTGGGTTCGGTTAGAAGCTCAACCCAAATTATAAAGACAATATTATTAAAATAATACCATATATCACTTTTCAATATACATAATCACGATATATAAATTGTATCTAAATTGATGTGCATATATATTATAATGACCCACATATATAAATTTAGAATTCAATCCAGATTGTAAAGGCATTGTAAGGCATGCTAGCGAAAAAAATAGTGGATAAGAAACTCAATCATCATCAGTTAAAATAATGATTGATACAGTACGTTATATAAATTATGTAAGTGTAATACTTTTACTCCACAAAAAAAATGATTATTTAATATAAAATAAATTCATTCTCAAGTGGTGTAAAATGATTGATTACCTGCTTATTGATTGCAGGAACTCACTGGAGTTTTTATGGAGAATTGCATGACACACTACCCGACATATAGAAATATTTTCCCGATGTGGGCTTTGGCAGAGTACCGATCAAGGTTACTAATAACAGAGATTTTCTAAAACTGTCTGCTAGGATCAGACTAGGATTCTCATTAGCTTAAATAAAGACCATAATATCATGTATATCTAACCGAAGTTATTGTCAATTATGACATATAGATATAGTAGTAAGTATCATGATGTTTATGGTGTGTAATAATACAAATAAGAAAATACCCCCAAATTATGTAATTGATTGTGATTCTATTATGTTATTCATGTTCTGATAAAATAAATGGAGCTTTTGAGCAACATTAAATCAATAAGGGTAAGGGTCAGTTTGATAATAGTATAACTTTTAAAATGATTGTTGCTAAGTATGCTATAAAAATAATTAGTTGTGAACATAATGATAATTTTTTTTAAATGCTTTAAGTTTTGAAGGCAATCTTATGTATTTGATAAATCTTACTATAATACTATTGTAAGAATTTAAATGATTGAATTGAATGAAATGTTGAATAAAATTTATTTACACATTTATGAATATGTATATAAAATATTTTTTATTGTGCATATATAATCATTAATAATTAAAATAAACATTTTATATTATTAATTGTTTTTTGTTATCTCAATATAGTTAGTCATAATAATAATCTTTTTAACGTTAATGATTTTATTTCCTAATTAATAAGGATAATTTTAAATTTTTATAATATATATAAAGATATGTATGGAATTGTATTAAGTATAAAACTCATTCTCAAAATCATATTTTGAAAAACCATCCCTACTTTTTAAAAGTCTGCTATAGGATAAGGTGATTTTACTGAAAGTGATTTCTAAAGATTTACCAAACACCAAAATTAGCTTTTAATTTTTCAAAATTACTTCTGTGTCTCCTAAAAACAATCCCAAATGAGCCCTAATATGTAATATATGCGATTTAAATTTTCTAATTAAGTGTATTATTTAATTTTTCCACTTTGGCATTAATTTTAAATTTGTAGGACTAAATTTTCTAATTAAGTGTATTATTTAATTTTTCCACTTTGGCATTAATTTTAAATTTGTAGGACTTGTTACGAACTTTTTACAGTTAAGTTGATGCAATGCAATTTTTCCGACATTATGGGTGATAGTACATGTTATTAAATATATCCTATTTGGATTATTTTAAATTTGTCATGACAATAAATCAAGACAAATGGAACGTGATTAAAGGATTATGTAGGTAGATTTTATTTTCAACATGGGTCCGGTATTAGCTTAATTTGTATTTAAACAAAAGAAAAGAAAAGGGGAGCTATTTTCTATAAATAGAAAGAGAGAGGCACCCAACCCGACCTGCAAAACCGACCCGAATCCACTCCCATTTATGGCCACCATTCCGGTCATGCAGGGTACCGATTTGAAGCTTAGAAGCTGGTCATCGCATCCTCGCTGTCATCACCGCCGGAAAATGGCTATAACGCCGGTGATCGAAGCTTGAAAACCTGCAGCTCAACCCAATTCATCTCACCGTGATTTCGCTGAATTTAGGCCGTGCCACCGCTTGGATCTTGATTCTAAACTCATCCACATCATTTTCCAACCAACCTCGTTACCCGAAACCTCCGTTTTGGCCTCAAACAACTGCTAGAAAGCTCTTGGCTTGGGAAGCTTGATTCGCCATCGTCGCTGCGTGTGGGGGGGTCAACATCAACATGGACTCACCGAGTTCAAAACTATTAGACCTGAGCTTCCCATCGCCGTTGACTGAACTCCAGTCACCGTTGACCAGCAAGGGCAATTCGGTAATTTCACGAACTCACGAGATAATTTTATAATTTTAAAAAATGGTGGATAATTTAGTAATTTCAAATTAGGGCAGTGAGGTAATTTGAGATTTCGGGGGTAATTTGGTAATTACATTATTAAGGGCATTTTGGTATTTTCACACTCAAGGGTATTTTTGTAATTTCTGACATTGTGGTTAATTTTGTAATTTGAATTGAGGGTAGCTTGGCAATTTAGGATTCTGAGGATAATTTGGTAAATATTATTGTTGGGGGCATTTTAGTAATTTTGGCACATAGGGGTATTTTAGTAAATTTATGCTTACAGGAATAGTTTATTGAGGATAAATATTTGTTTCAAGCTTTATTGCATAAAGTTAGTTATACTTCACATTTATGAAAAATGATTATGTCATTTCTTTGAATTAGGAGGATCCGCAAATAAGAGTTAACCCGTAGACATTGACGATATCGGGTTTAAATATCGTCACTGTAAGTGGAATATACAAAATGTATTTTCATAATATATTTTTATTTTATGATACAGTACAACACGTTTTGATAAATAAATATTTAATGCTCTCATTTTATGATTTTCTAGCAGATGAATTTTTATCTACGTGTTGATATTTATTCTTATTATTAAAAATGAGTTTGATTAATGATTTTACTATCGTTTTTGAGTAAATGCATGATAATAGTTTTAAAGAGAATTTAGTAGATTTGAAGTACGTTACATGGAAAGGAAATGTGATTTCAGATGTGATTATATGTTTATGTATATGTGTATAAAAGCTTGTTCGCAAAATCATTGGACAGTACCATTCCCATTCAGATATAGTGATACAGATGAAATGAGAGGCCTTTGGAGCACGTCTGAACACACATAGAGGCTTACTATTTGTAGCATCTGAAACATCACTGGTTTAAGCTCAAAATTATCAGCTTGCACTTCGGGTCTAACTATGCCAGGGTTTATGGCTTGAGGGGTCAACATTGCATAATCTCTAATGGTTCTATCTCTATCATCTGTCATATGGATAATGTTGTTATTCCCTAATTGCCCATAAATAATCTGCCCATTCTGACCTTCTTAACTTCCTTGTGCATTCACTGATTGTATTTCTCCTCGGGGGTTCAAATTCCCCATATCTTGTAAATCATCCATTGCTACAACAACTTTTGAATTTCTTTACTCTTTTATTAATCTCCTTACAGTTCTTTCAATTTCTGAATTAAACTATAATTCAACAGGTTTATATTTGTGCATGCAAGGGCTGCTGGATCACTTCTGTCAACAAAATAAACAAATTAAAATAAAATAAAAAATTAGTAATGTTTAAGATTACTTTCACAAATCACAATGAACAATCAATCCCGACAACGATGCCAAAAATTTGTTGGGTTAATTCTAATACAATAGGTGTTAGTGTGCAAGTAAACACAACAAGTAATATGCTAATGCGCATTCAGATCGTCTTCACAAGGATTGATGTTATCAGATGTGCTACAACAACCTTAACAGTGCAATTTTGTTTTAAAAGAAAATAAAACAACTAATAAAACTAACTAACTTAATTGAATTACAAATGCAATAAATAAAATGCTTTAAAGAAAATTCTCATGTCAAATATAAGGATGTAATTAATGGGAATAGAGTAATTGAGTGAATAAACTCACTTAATGGTATTGACTATTTTTTAATTACAATACCATTACTATAACATTTACTACAACACTAGGAATCCCTCATCATGCTCAGTTGTCGTCTGTTGGAGATTTTATATCTAATACAACTTAACAGTGACCAATTGTTATGCCAACATTAAATATAGCATTAAATGTTCTAGGTTCTATTCACCTTGTAAGGTGAATCCTTATGTCTAGTTCTTCACTAATTTTAAATCAAACATGACCCTATTTAAATTTAGATTTACTCAACTTAAGAAACCCAATCTAAAACTAAGTACTGTCTTAATTTGATCTACTAAGTCAGACATTTTTTAGGCTCTTTCCTAACTAGTATCTCCTAAATAGGTGGTTAGCCGAAATAGGTAATTGAAATAAATACAACTAAGACAAAATATTATAGCAAACACAGAGCAATGGATATATGTTAGTCGAACATCCATTAAGATTGTTTATCACTCAACTACAATTAAATTTAGTTCATGATTTGCGATAGAATAGTAAATAAAATAGTCTCAACCATCAAATACATCCCCATAAATAAATAGAAAAACAAGAAAACAAGATAAAGAGTTGAAGTCCACTTAATCTTGCGATCTCTCCTCTTTATTCATTGTGATTCCTCTGTTGCAGCACTCGGATCCCTCTTATTTTCTATTTTCCTTTTGTTTTTCTCTATGATTTTTCCTTGAGTAACGACTCCCTTTTTTTTTTCTCATGTGTGCTCCTTTTATAACTGAGAATTAGAGAAACCAAAAGTATGTGGCACATATCCTCCATTTTCAGAAACCTTAGATTGCAATCTTTTAGTTGTTGTGCACGAAATCCAATTTGTCATTGCTTTAAGATTGATACAGCAATGCTACAACATCTACACTATTCATTCCTTTGTAGCAAGTTCTTTAATTGTCTTTACAAGTCTGTTGCAATAGTATTCATTCCTTAAAACTTGAGCTTTCGGTCACCTACAATTATTCATATAATCTAAATACAAATTATTGTAAAACAACTCAATTTATTAAAAATAAACTAAGATGGATGTTCATACAAAACATAACTAAAATGCAATAAACACACACCATTTACTCTCTAAGTATTATTGATTTAAGTTTAAAAGTGCCATGGTAACTCTCATTTCATAGAGTTATGAGCAGGTTTTTGGAAATAAATGGCTAACTGATAACTCTAAACGATTACCTGACTATTTAAAAATCTAAGCATAATGGTCATTTGAACAAGCCAAAACGGTGAACTGACAGCAGCTAACAGCGATCCGATTTTTCTCAGAAAGTCAACAATGGCTAGTTTTCGGCTTTTACTATAAAATGGCTCAATCAAATTCACACGAAGAGAGATCCAACAGTTATCATTAAGCATGCTGCTAATTATACAACCGTTATTGAGCTTTGAACTTGTTGTTATTTCATTGATTCGCACTTTGAGCTTTCATTTGTAACCATATACATTGTGTAAGAGAAAATTCATTTGTAATCTATATTTTTGAGAGGTTGTAAGTGTTGGGGTACACTTAAGTTAAGAGATTGGGGATAATCTCTTGTTGTAAAGGTCTATTGACACCTAAGAAGTCAATTGTAAGAGTTGCTGAAGCCTTTGAAGCTCGCTTAGTGAAATCGTTAAGCCAGATGAGCTTGGAGGTGTGGATGTAGGCATGGTTGGCCGAATCATGTAAAAATCGCGTGTTCACTCTATCTTACCCTATCTCTTTATTTTTCATTGCACATTAATTTGTGTATTTTGAATTGGATATTGATATTAACTCAACTTGGAAAATCCAATCTAAAATAAAGTATTGTCTTAATGAGATCTACTAAGTCAGACCTTTTTTAGGCTATTTCTTAGCTAGCATCCCTAAATGGGTGGTCAACCAAAATAGAGAATAAAATAAATCAGTTAAGAGAAAATATTATAACAAACATAGATCAACATGCTTATATTAGTCAAACATCCATCAAGATTGTTTATCACTCAACCACAATGAGATTTAGTTCATGTTTTGTGATAAAAAAATAAATAAAAGAGTTTCAGCCATAAAAAAAAATCCCTATAATGAAATAGAAAACAAGAAAATAAGAAGAAGAACTAATTTTATGTTATTTCTCTGATTTCTCCTCTGTCAGCCTTCAATCTCTATCTTGAATTTTGTTTTTCTTGTGTTTTTCTCTCTGATTTTTCTCCTTGGTTGACGACTCTCTTTTTCTTTGCTTGTGTACTCCTTTTATAGTTTAAAATTAGGGCAACCGGAAGCCTAGAGTGCGTATCTTCCATTTTGGAAAACTTTAAATTGTAATTTTCTAAGTATCTCGCACGAAATCTTCTCTGTCAATGCGACAGGATTGTTACAGCAACGGTGCTACAACAACAGTGCTACAACAATGGCTTCAACATCTGCACTGTTATGAAATTGTTTCAATTTTTCTGTAGCCAAGTTCTTCCCTTATTTTTGCAAGCCTATTGCAGCAGTATTCCTTTCTTGAAATTTGAGCTTTTGGTCATCGACAATTATGCATATGATCTAAGCACACAAATTATTCTAATCAAACAATACTTATTAAAATAAACTAAAATGAATGTTCATGTAAAATATAAAATGCAATAAAAACATGTCATTTACTCTCTAAGTATTGTTGATTCAGTCTAAAAGTGTCATGATAACTCTCATTTCATAGAGTTATCACAACCCCAAAATTAAACCATTACTTATACTTAAGTAATGACAACAATAATAATACTGTAATCACACAATCATGCATCAAATAACTTACCTCTATCATCAAACTTGCAAGGATTTTTCAACCCTTAGATCACACTCTTAACCATGCAACATTGACCTAGCAAGTCAGTTTTAGACTTAGGCTTAGGCCTTACTCTGTCCAAAGTGTGTGTGTGTCACTTTGATCAACTTTCAAAGGTACTAAAACATCACACATGCATTACATATAGCTCAAAGGTAAACTGTGCCACAACAGAATACTCCTCTCTTTTTTTTTTAGTCACTTTAAATTCTCTTCAATGCGTCATTGATGTTTCATGTGAATGTCTATCACTTGTAATGATGATACCCAATTACTCAACCAATGTACAGATCAGAGTTGCTACAACAATAACATGTAAAAAATTATAATATAGTCTTATCTAAAGACACTTTTAACTCAAGGCTAAACATGATGCCCATGAACAGACCTGACTACTCAATATCTTATATATATATATATATATATATATATCTACTACAACAATGCTCATAGGTCTTGTTGCCTTTTGACTCAAGTCTATATATGTGGTACATACTCAGCCCTGGTTACTCAGCAACTTAAGTTATTGGTGCAGAATTTATTTCATAACAAATTTCCCTCAAACTTAAAATATTTTCTACCCTTCTTGGTTTTTCTGGCTTTACTACAACACACTCATGAAACTTAACCAAAGCCTAAGTGTCAAGACAGAATTTTAACCTTCATCTATAAACTATCCCTACTTGGCAATCACAAATACTAAATAACACTCAATTTATCTTCATTAGGTTTTCTAATCTATACACAAATACTAAATAACAGAGCTTAACACAACACACAACACAAACACATGCAATCACAAACGCATTACACTTTAACACAACTTCTTCAAACTTGAGAGGTGTTATGTCCTTACAAGTACAAGAAACAACACAAAACAAACATGCATATGCTAACAAGAAATAAATGCAAAATAACTCTAGAGGTTTGTGCCCCTTTGCGTTCCTCGATATCCTAGGAGCTAGGGAAGAAGATTTGGTTGGAGTTTGTTGTGTAGCAGTGGGAGCAGGTTTTGCTGTAGTAGGTTCCTCAGCATTGATGCTGGCAATAAGGTTTTTTATAATGCTTCTTGCTTCTTCTATTCTAGCAACTGTGCTAATATCTTGCTCTCTAGCTAAATTCACATTCTCTTCCCAATCTGATTCTAATTCCTCTTCTTATAAAATTTTCTCTTTTCTTTTGCGAGAAAGAGTAACCTTTGGGAGTTATGCCTCTCTTTTCTCCTCTTCTTTATTTCCCTCTTCCTATTCTGAGTCTTATGTTTCTGCTTCAGCATCCTCTACTTCTTTTTGCTCTGGCTGGTGATCTTCCTTAGACTCTCATTCTCTCTCATTTTTTGCTGCAGTATTTTTACCCTTGTCTGCTGGAGCTTCTTCCTCAGCTTCTTTAAATTTAAATTGCTGCAACAACGAGTTTGGAAAATCTTCATTCTTACTCTTCATGTACAAAGCAAATTGGTGCTTTAAGGCTTCTAAATACTGCAAGTAAGTCCACAACCTTTTATTTTCATCCATCTAGGCTTGGACACATGCTTGCATTGTCTCACTAAGTGCTTAAATCATCTTCTCAAGCCCGAGAGCCTATTCTACTTTTACTGGAGCAGGGTGTTTTAGAGTTGCTGCAGTAGGGTGCTCTGGAGTTACTATAGTTGTAGTCTCTCCATCAATTCTCTCTATTGTTCGGGCTATAGTGGCTCATTCATTCCTTACCCTTTCATCACCTGCCTCAAACTTCACCCCTAAGGCTTCATATATACCTCTGATTAAAAAAAGGAATACCAAGGTTGCTGATTTCTATTTTCTTGTTGCGCAGTCTCGAATCTCTTGTTTTATAATTTTACTGACATCTATAGATAACTCTTTTATAATGGCATAAAGGAGTACGAGTCGGTCTTGTGAAACCATATTGGTGTGGGTAGTAGGTATTAACCTAGATTTTAAGAATTTAACCCAAACCTTGGCTACAGGTTTCAAATCGATTCTGTTAACTACCCGTCCTTCATTCATCCACTCACTACCAGAGACGGTTAATGTTTTGAAAACTTCCCTATATTTCTTGACGGTCATATTTGCAGCAAATTGGGTATATTCACATTCAATAGCAGTGGGTAAATTATAAAAGGCATTAATAACCTTATAGTTTAAAGGGACTTGGACTTGCCTTACAAAAATATTTTGATGGTCTTGCTACAACATGTTGGAATAGATGTTTTTAACAACCGAAACAATGGGGTTTTGAGGGTGAGAGCAAAATTTAACCTATTCTCACCTTGCTACAGTAGTATGGATGCTGCTCATTACACCTATTGGTTGCGTGGGGAATATGAAACCCTTTTCCCCCATAATCTTCCTTGGCTCTATAAATTCTTCAAATTTATCATCGGCTTTGTAGCTATGGAAGCGTGAAAGTCCTTTAATCGAGCCGTTGTCTTCTTGTACCTTGTCATTGCTAGAGCAGACTGAATTGATCGTTTAGCTACTTTACAAAAGTGTAAATCATGAAAGGGATTGCAAATAATGGTGATAATTATTAATGGGAAGAGAAAGAATTTGGATGAGAATAAAGGACGCTACAGTAAATCACTAATTTGTAGGTGGCGATAAGATAAAAAAGAATAAATTGGAAAGCATATTTGAAATTTAAAACAAATCTAAGTTTAAAAAGGAAACGATATTTATCACGGTTATTTAGGAATTGCACAATCCTTTCTTATCTATAACTCTACTCTGCTGACGCCAGCTGGCAAAATTACTCCTAGCAGTAAAAATCGTTGCTGCAACAACAACGATAAATTCTCCTATGTGATGAGAACCACTACCTAATTACCATGTTGCCTATAATGCTACAACAATTCTTATAAGTTTCTTTGCCCAATTTTTTTTTTAAAACGTGTTGCAATAAAATAAAGAAAGAAATTAAATAATTGATTAAAATGCTAAAAAATATTTAATTAAAAGCAAGAAAACTAGACTTAATGTTTAAAGAAAAATTGAAATAACTCCCCTAATCATTAGGTTGCCTCTCAATTAGCACTTGATTTTAGGTAATTCAGTCTGACCATCCTTGCTTGCTCATGTGGGATCCCTCAAGAACAAGTCCTCATTTGGGTGATTTACACTAGCTCTTATGTAATCCTTTACTCTATGTCCATTAACTTTAAATTCTTGACCCGTTCTTTCATCTAGAAGTTCAACAGCCTCATAAGTATATACTTTAATAAGCTTGAAAGGTCTTGACCATCTAGATTTCAATTTCCGAGGAAAGAGCTTTAATCTTGAGTTGTAAAGCAAGACTTGAGTGCCTGGAATGAGTTCCCTCTTTGGATTCTTTGGTCATATCATTGCTTGGTCTTCTCCTTATCAATCTTGCATTTTCACAGGAGAATAACCTGAAAGTTGTAATTTTGTATGATCTGCTACAGCAGTCATATCCATATTCAGTTACTTGACTGCCCAATATTCTACGTGCTCGAGGTCTAATGACAAGTGACATGCTTTTCCATAAATAATTCTGTACGGTGACATGCCAAGTGAAGTTTTATAGGCTATTCTATATGCCCATAAGGAGTCATTTAATCTAAGTGACCAATCATTCCTGTTGGGACTCATAATTTTTTCCAAAATCTTCTTGACCTCCCTATTGGATACCTCTGCCTATCTACTTGTTTGTGGATGATACGCTGTAACAACCTTGTGCTTGATTCATACTTAGCCAGTGTTGTGGCAAATGTTCTATTGCAAAAATGTGTTCTTTCATCACTAATGATAGCTTTTGGAGTGCCAAATCTTGAGAATATATTCTTTTGAAGGAATTTAACTATTGCTTTGACATTATTAGTTCATAATGCTACCGTTTCTACCTATTTAGAGACATAGTCTAAAGCTATTGGGATATATAGTTTGCCAAAAGAGGGTGGGAACGATCCCATTAAATCTATACCTCATACATCAAAGAGTTTAACCTCTAAAATGTTAGTAAGTGGCATCTCATGTTTTTTAGAGATGTTTCCTACCCTTTGACACATATTACAACATTTAACAAGCTCATAAGCATCTTTAAAAATAAAGGGCCAGTAGTAGCCTGATTGAAGGACTTTTTCTGCTTTTTTGTGCCCTCCAAAATGACCTCCATATGCTGTAGTATGGCAGGATTGCAAAATAACTTAAATTTCTTCATTTAATACACATCATCTAATCATATGGTCTGAACACATATTGTACAAATAGGGCTTATCCGATTGATAACTTTTTACATTATAAAGAAATCTCTTTTCTGCTGGTAACTCATATATGGTGGTAATAGTGCACTCACCAAATAGTTGGCAAAATCTAAATACCATTGGAAACCCGATTGTTGTAGCATCTGAGACCGTTATAACATCAACAATTGCTCATCAGGAAATGTTTTTGTGATACCATTCATAGTCAGAGATTCTTTTAATCAATGTTCTTGTGGGAATGAGCTCATTCTTTTAATTTGTTACATCGGTTACTCCACCTTTTTTTGGAACACATTAAATTGGACTTACCTATGAGCTGTCTAATATTGGGTAAATAATTCCAGCATCAAGCCACTTGATGATCTTCTTCTTTACAACTTTCGTCATAATGGTATTTAATCTTTTTTATTAGTCTATAGAATTGTTATAGCAGTCTTCCAGTAGAATTTTATGGATGTATATAGATGGGCTGATTCCTTTGATATCTGTCATGATCCATCCAATAGCTTTCTTATATCTCCTCAATACATCCACCAAGCTCTTCCATTGATCTGCACTCAAAGCAGATGAAATAATTATAAGTAGTGTGTCATTGTCACCAAGATAAACATATTTTAAATGTGAAGGCAAAAGTTTTAATTCTAGAACAGGAGGTGACTCAATAGAATGAATAAACAGTTTTACTTCCGTATTTGAGAGTTCTAAAGATTTAAAATGTGTGACAACTCTTACGGGTTGCTTCTCTCATAACTATGCTATATTAGCTGCTATAGGATCTTCATCTCTAAGTTCTTCAAATGTTACAACATCGATTTTCTCTTTACTGTAGTAATTGTTTAATCTCTCTATCACAACGAATCTACAACACTGATAAAATTACAGTCTTCAACTTCATCAAGACTCTTCATAGCATCTAGCACATTGAATGTAACTTGCTGGCCATTCATCTGCATAGTCAACTTTCTTTTTTACACATCAATTATGGTCTATCCTCTAGCTAAGAAATGCCTTCTTAGAATGATTGACACTTTTTTGTCTGCCTTAAAGTCCAACACTATGGAATCTACTGGAAAAATAAACTTATCCACTTTTATCAAAACATTTTCAATCTTCCCTTCTAGATAAACGTAAGATCGGTCAGCAAGTTGTAAAGTCACTATTGTAAGTCTAACTTCTCTAATTCTTAATTGCTTAAACACTGATAAAGGCATAAGATTAATGCTTGCCCCTAAATCACATAGTGCTTTACCTTTGTATTTAGTTCCAATGGAGCTTGGCATTGTAAAACTTCCTGGATCTTTCAACTTCTGAGGTATTTTATTCTGAAGCATATAGTTGCATTCTTGAGTTAGAGCAACTGTTTCAAACTCTCCAAGTCTCATTTTCCTTAGTAGAATATCTTTCAAGAACTTAACATAATTTGACATTTGTTCGAGAGCTTTTACTAAAGAAATATTGATATATAGTTGCTTCAACACTTCTAAGAACTTACTAAATTGCTTGTCTTACTTTTTCTTCTTATATCTTTGTGTAAAATGTGGTAGATGCATAAGCTACTGTGCTACAACAAGTTGTGCAGGTTGCTTCTCTTTTGCCTTGTTCTAAATTGATATAGTTGGTACTGCAACATCTTCTTCAACATTTGCTGGATCATTATTTTCTGTTGACACTGAAGCTTGGTTGTTCACATCATTGGGCTAGAAAATGGGTTGTTGTGGCTCCTCCTTAAATTAAGTATCCTTTTGGGCTGAGACGGGCTCAACTATTCTCTTTTATACTCTAACTAGAATATGAACATCCTTTCTAGATGCGAAAAAGAACAAAAGGCGAATTTACAGTGTTCTTTTCCTTCTCTTCTAAGATCCTCTGTATTGCTAGGTAAACTATCTTGAGGTCTATTACTTAATGTTGTAGCAAGCTATCCAATCTGATTTTCTAAATTTCTTAAGGATATTGCTTGACTTTGTACAGCTGCTTCATTCTTCACAATGTATTCCTCAAGCAAAGCTTCAAGAGAATTGAGTTGGTCATTGCTGGTGTTTCTTTACCCTTGATTTTGTTGATGAAATCTAGGTAGTTAAGCGGGTCTATTTTGTCCACTGGATGCTGCAGCATGTTGATTATAATTGCTCAATGAAAAGTTTGGGTGCTGCCTCCATCTAGGATTGTAGGCATTTGAATATTGATTGTTCTGCCTGTTGAAGTTTCCCACATAGTTAGCCAAGGCTGGATTCCCAAGATAATTGTCAAATAAGTGCCCCTTTCCATAATAAACATAGGATACGTTAGCAACTTGGTTGATAGTTGCTGGAGCAGTGGTCATAGTCTTCACCATATTTATTAATGAGGTAACTTAGGCTGACAGTGCTGTCAAGGCCTTTACGTTATAAACTCCTATTACTCCTCTTGCTGCAGCTTGTGAAACACCCTAGGCAAATCCCATATTAGCAAAGCACGAGAGAGATGTTGGGTTTATAAGGGGTGATCTACACCTTAACAGGTAAGACGTGTTTCAGGGTGTATGGGCGCTCTAGGAACAAAACTGTGTGGGCCTTGTTAAGGCCCAAAGCGGACAATATCTTGCCAAGTCTGGGTTAGGTCATGACATTATTGTATCAGAGCGGCTTCACTTGTCCTCTTGAATGATGGTGGGGCAAACCTCAGCGAGGACGATGAGTCCCCAAGGGGGTGAATATAACACCCTAGGCAAATTTCACATCGGGACAACACAGGAGAGATGCTGGGTTTATAAGGGGTGATCCACACCTTAATTAGCAAAACTTGTTTTGGGGTGTATAGGCGCCCTAAAAATAAAATAATACAGACATTGTTAAGGCTAAAAGCGGACAATATCTTGTCAGGCATAGGTTGAGTCATGCAGCTTGTCTGGTTGATGGCAAATGATAATTATTGTTGGCTATCCTCTTTAAAATCTCATAGGCCTCATTGTAGTACTTAGATAAGAAAGCCTCATTTATTGAAGCATCCACCATTAATCTAGTGCTTGGGTTAAGACAATTGTAAAAAGTTTCGAACTGTATGAAGTAAGGAATACCATAATAAGGACATCTCTTAAGTAACTCCTTGAATCTTTCTTATGCATCATACAAACTCTCATCTTCAAGTTGATGGAAAGATATGATCTCATTCCTTAATTTTTTATTTTTAGTTGGTGGGAAGTATTTCATCAAAAATTTATCTGCTAAGTCATTCCATCTTGTAATGGAGTTAGGTGGTAAAGAATTCAACCATGTCCTTGGTCGATCTTTCAAAGAAAACAGGAAAAGTCTGAGCCTCAATACTTCATGTGATGCTCTAGCAATCTTGAAAGAATTAGTCACTTCCAAAAACAACTTACGATCTAAATGAGGATCTTCAGATGGCAGTTCATTAAACTTCCCAACTGTTTGAAGCATCTGAAACATCATGGGTTTGAGCTCAAAATTGTCAGCTTGCACTTCGGATCGAACTATTCCACAATTTATGGCTTGAGGCGTCAACGCTGCATAAATTCAATGGCTCTATCTCTATCATCTGCCATATGAATATTGTTGTTCCCTGGTGGCCCATAAGTAATCTACCTATTCTGACTTTCTTGAGTTTCTTGTGCATTTACTAGTTGTAAATCTCCTCGGGGATTTAAATTCCCTATATCTTGTGAATCATCCATTGCTACACCAACTTTTGAATCCCTTTGCTCTTTTCTCAATCTCCTTGCAGTTCTTTTAATTTTTAGATCAAAATAGAATTCAACAGGTTTATATTTGCGCATGCAAGGTTTTTATATCAACAAAATAAACAAATCAAAATAAAATTTAAAAATTAGCACTGTTAAAAAATTAATTCACAATGAACAATGAACAATCAATTCTCGGCAACGGCACCAAAAATATTATGTGTGCAGTCTATAATATTATAGGTGTCAATATGCAAGTGTACACAACAAGTGATATACTGATGAGTATTCAGATCGTCTCCACAAGAATTGATGTTATAACACTTCCTACAACAATATTAACAATGCAGTTTTGTTTAAATGAAATTAAGATAATTTATGAAACTAAATGGATGGTCAACCGAAATAGAGAATAAAATAAATCAATTAAGACAAAATGCTATAGCAAACACAGAGCAACATGCTTATATTAGTCAAACATCTATCAAGATCGTTTATCACTCAACCATAACAAGATTTAGTTCATGCTTTATGAAAAAAAAAGATAACTAAAGAGTTTCAGTCATCAAATACATCCCCGTAATGAAATAGAAAACAAGAAAAATAAGAAGAACTAATTTTTATTTTATTTCTGTGATTTTCTCTTCTGTCAGCCTTCAATCTCTCTCTTAAATTCTATTTTTCTTTTGTTTTTCTCTCCAGATTTTCTCCTTGGTTGACGACTCTCTTTTTCTTTTTGTATGTGCTCCTTTTATAGTTTAGAATTAGGGCAACTGATAGTTCAGGGCGCATATCTTCCATTTTTAAAAACTGAAAATAGCAATCTTCTAAGTATCTCGCGCGAAATCTTCTTTGTCAGTGCTCCGGGATTGCTATAGCAATGGTACTACAACAACAATGCTATAACAATGGCTTCAGCATTTGCACTGTTTCAAACTTGTTTCAATTTTTCTGTGGCCAAGTTCTTTCATTATCTTTGCAAGTCTATTGCAGCAGCATTCCTTCCTTGAAATTTGAGCTCCCAGTCACCTACAATTATGCATATAATCTAAGCACAAAATTATTCTAAATAAAACAAAACTTATCAAAAATAAACTAAAATGGATGGTCATGCAAAATATGGTTAAAATGCAATAAAAACATGACATTTACTCTCTAAGTATTGTTGATTCAAGTTTGAAAGTTTCATGATAACTCTCATCGTATAGAGTTATCACTTACATTTACTGTCAGAAATTTCTACCATGGCATGGTATCATTCTAAGTTCCATCACTAAAAGGAAGTAACTTCAACAATTTGAGTATTAAAATGAAGGCCCTCCTTGGAGCTTTTGATATTTAGGAAGTCACTGAAAAAGACTACAACGAGCTAGAAGATGAGACTTTTTTAACTCAACAACAAAAGGATAATTTAAAAGATTCAAGAATAAAAGAGAAGAAGGCTCTCTTCCTCATCTATCAAGCATTGCATGATAATGGATTTGAGAAGATTTCGAGTGTAAATTCAGCCAAGGAACCATGGGAGAAGCGTCTAACCTCTTATAAAAGAGAAGCTTCAAACCTATTATAAAGGAGAAGAGAAAGGGAAAATGGTACGTCTCCAAACTCTAAAAGATGAGTTTGAGTTATTGCATATAAAAGAAGTGGAATCCATTTCTGATTATTTTTCAAGAGCTCTAGCCATTTCAAATTAATTAAAAAAAATTGTAAGAACATAGAAGATGTAAAAAAAAATGCTTCGCTCATTAACCGCAAGATTCAAGCATATAGTTGTGATAATTAAAGAGACAAAGGCCTTAGAGCGATGACAATAGAACAACTTGAAGGGTTATTGCAAGCCTACAAAGAGAAGCGCAAGAAGAAACAAGGGATCAATGAACACCTCCTCAAAACACAAATCAATGAGAAGACAACAAGCTAAGGCAATCAGGGAGAATAACAATCTCAAAGTAGAGGTAGAGGTCGATAAGAGATGAAGCACACGGTTGTGTATGAGATTGGGATTTTAGCAAAAATAATTCCAATAACAATTATGAATGAGGCAATAACTTAATAAAAGGTCATGAAAGAGGGCACTTAAACACAAGTATGACAAATCCCATGTTCAATGCCATAATTGTCAAGAGTTCAGCCATTATGTTTTGGAATGCATGCCTCTAATAACTCTATGAAATGAGAGTTACTATGAGACTTTTTGGCTTAAATCAAGACTGCTGAGAGATTAATTAATGTGCTTTTAGTACATTTTGATGTTGGTTTGCGTTAACATCTATCTTAGTTTAAGTTTGATGAAGTTTGTGTGATTTTGAATGATTGTATGCCTAAAACATGTGCTTAATTATAGGTAATTGGAAACCTGAATCTCATGGAAAGGATGTTGTTGCAATGGACTTATAAAAAGGACAAACGAACATGGCTACAGAAGACTTGAAGCAAGGTTAGAACAGTGCAAATGCTGTAGCTATTGTTGTAGCAATCCTCGAGCATTGACAAAAAAATCCAGGTAGGATATTTAAAATATTACGATCTGCAGTTTCCTAATATGAAGATGCGTGCCTTAAAGTTTCCAATTACCCTAATTTGTGATTATAAAAGGAGGCATACATGAAAAGAAATGAGGGTCGTCAATCAAAATTTAAAACAGAAAGGAACACGAAGAAGCAAAATTCCTGATTAAGATTTAAGGCTGAACCAATAGAGAAATTGCAAATGATTGGAATCGTTCTTCTCATCTTTTCTATTATTTGTATCATGATCATGAAGATGTATCGATGGTAGACTGAT
>NW_006262274.1:5575460-5580476 GCF_000493195.1 Citrus x clementina
GAACATCTAACAGAAAAATAATGGGATTATTAGTGGAAATACATATAGGCATGAGGGAGAAATTTAACCAAAATTAGGAACTCATCCAATAACCCAAAATATTAGTATTTAATGAATTTAGTAGGAACATTAAACACAAAATTAGTGGACTAAAAAGTTGTAACATATGGACCTATAATAGAGAAGATTTAACCAAAATTAGAGATTAACCTTACTAAAAAGAAAATTATAAATAGTAAAATTGGTATTTTATCCAATATTTGAAATCTTACCAAGTTGATTGGAATATGCAACATAAAAGTAGTGAAATAATTAGTTGAAAATCATTAGCTCAAAAGGGAGAATGTATAACCAAATTTAGGAACTCATCCAACAAGAAATGAATTAATTTAGAATTTAATCCAAAATATTGGCACTAATGAATTCAGTAGGAACATAAAATGAAAAACTGGTGAACTAATAAGCTGACCCATTTAAACCCATAAGTGAGAAAATTTAACAAAACTCAGTGACTAATCTAACCAAAATAAAATTATAAAAATTAAATTTTGTACTTAACCAAGTAATTGGAATCTTACCAAGTTAATTTTAGAAATTCATCTAATGAGAAATGAATTTATTTGAAATTTAACCCAAAATGTTAGTATTGGACAAATTTAGTAGGACCATAAGACTTCAAACTGTGAATTATAAATTGAAACAAATATACCCATAAATAAAAGAGTTTAACCAAAATTAGATACATGTGATATCAACTTGAAACATCTAACCAATATATTGGTTTTTAACTAAGATGCATTTACTAATAAGTAATCAGAATGGAGGGGAATTGGAACGGAGTGGAATTGAAATGGGCTGAAATTGGAATGAGAAATGTTAATAAGAATAAATAGTTTACTTTACCTATAGGATTCAAAATTAAAATGAGTTGTATTACCATTGATGTGTTTACTTTATCTTGGAATCAGAATAAATTATTATAAGTTACTAAAATAACTTTAGTTGATTATTGTCATTATTTATTATAATAATTGTGATTATGATTATTATATTTAAAATAATTATTGTCAATGATAATAATATCAATAATGAAATTAATCATAATAATAAAATGAATAAATTTAATAATAACATTATAATACAAGAATAATGACATTAATAAATAACAATTATTACTACTACTACTACTACTACTACTACTATTACTAATAATAATAATAATAATAATAATAATGATGATAAACATATTTGCAAATATTACAAAACTTCTACGGAGACCAAAATGCAAAAGTGACAAAACTTAATCAAGGCAATTTGGACATTATGAAAATTCTGTAGGGGTAAAATGGAGAGTTTAATGAATCGGATCTTGATTCTAAACCTCCAATGAAAATCAAGTTTTCATTTCTCAATTCCGAATTTCAATTTCCTAATCCTGCAAGTAAACTCGCCTTAAAGAATTGAGAGTAAAATTTTATTGTTTTTTAAAGTATTAATTTAAATTAAATTTTTTTCTCAACCAATGTTTTTATGTTTATTATTTACCAATTTTCTTAATCTTTTTCATTTTTTTAACATTAAAAATATTTTTTTATAAATTATTTAATTAACGACAAGTAAAAAGTTGGTTGTTCAAGTTTCCTTAATAATTGTGCCACTGTATGAGATACAGTTGTTGCATTGTAGGATGACCAACAATAGATGGAAAATAGAAGGGGACAAAAAAAAAGGCATTTTAATCGATACTGAGGAAGGCAAGGGCTCTTATGAAAAAAAATAGAAAAAAATAAAAGGAAGGAAAGGTTGAAAAAGATGTTATCATTAATTGTTGTTCTTCTCTCTAATAATTTTAATATCAAACTTCAAGAAAGAATGGGAAGGAATTGTCAAGGTCTTAGGATAGACCCATCATGAATTTATTTACGTGACATAAATTTATTGATCGAAAGAAAGCATAAAATGACAAAAGTCATTTATGTAGGCTAATAGGTATTTAATTTAATTAATTTAATAATATTACATCAATTTGTACAAACTTGAGTTTGTAACTCTATTATTTTTTTTAATTCATGCACTATTTAATTATATACTTTTTATGTGTGAAATATATGAAAATAGTCTAGGGCGTTCTAAATATACCCGGAATCTATTATGTGTATACTAGATGGAAAAACCTTTTGTTTATTTCTCAAGCGTACGAGAGTTTTCTTTTGTGTTTTAGTAGGATTGTACTAATTGACCCAATTGTTTGTTGTAATAAATTAATGTAATTTGATTCAATTATGAATAATTTTGTACATTGGTTCTTGTGTAGGAATGAAATATTATATTATATGTATCCAAATAGGAAAAAAGAAATAGAGAGAGTGAATGTGAGAAGGTGAAGGAGGCTCTCGTGCATACTTGGTTAGAGATGGTAATGGTCTAGGAAGGGGATACAAATTTGGACTAATGTTTCATCTCATTTGTATATTTGCAATTAAAATTAAGACTAATCTCAGACTATTCAAAATCTCATCCCATCCTAATTGTCCCATATATCATGAAAATTCCACTTAATTAATATTTTAATTCCATAATATATTTTAATAAGATTCAATTTAAAATTTTCATATATTAAAATATCTGTGTTTCCATTAACAGCTCAATTGATATTAAAAATTACATCTCCAATATAATTGAAAAAGTAAAGAATATTTTATATTACTAATTGCATTAATATAATATTAATGAGTAGTAATGTTCCACTGAGATCTCATATTTTAATAGTAAATGATTTTTAAAAAAATAATAAAAACACATAGTCTAAGGTAGCAGTTACCTCTCGGATTGGATTGAGAATCCTGAAATTGAAAGTGGAGAGTGAAAGTGGGAGTGGGAGTGAGAGTAATTATTTACTTACACTAAAATAAGAGTGTGAAATATGAATTAGAATATCATTTATGTGTTCACTTTATCTTGGATTGGAAATGAACTGTTTGAAATTACAGTTTTATCATTAATTAAAGAATTGTAGTTTTTAATTACAAAGTGAATAAAAAATATATTTGTAAAATAAACTATTTATTTTATTATTTTTTTAATTATATAAATTAATAATAATTATTAATATTCTTAATTATGTGAACAATAATTTTTATTATTTTTAATTTTGATTATGTAAATTAAAAATTATTGATATGAGCAACACATGAAACATTATTATTAATAATATAGTATGAAATTAATATTTTCTCAGAATAAACTATTTATTATTATTAATTATTAACATTAAATAAATATAATACTATTAAAATTAAATATATATATATATAGTAATATTATTAGTTCTCTATGAATAAAATACAATTATTTTTAAAACAATTTAACTTAGACTAAATAAATTATTATTTTTAACTAAATATATTAATATTTTATTTAAATAAGTTTAATATTATTATTTTTAAGTAATTGTAACATTATCTTATTTTAATAAATATAATTATATTATATTTAATAAAGAAAGGATAAAGAGTCAGGAGTATATTCTCACTCCCACCTCTCCTAAGGAGTGAGAATTCCACTCTAAACTTAAAAAATGAGTAAGACCCACAGAGTGAGATTCTCACTCTCCTCTTTAAATAAGTAATTAAACAGTGGGGTGAGAGAAATTCACACTTCCACTCCAATAAGTAAACACAACATAATATAGTACACAACAAAATACATTATATTAAAATGTATATGATTTTCGTCTTCTAATTTATCTCTTACTTTATTAAATAGTGATTCATAATTAGTAATATTAAAAAAACAATGTTAAATATATTGTTAGCTAAAATTTCGTCCCAAGTTTGTAAGTAGAATCCATTTCAATCTCAAATTCCAACTACTTTTGGAATTGATCCTAGTAATGTCAACCAAGTCTGTTTCTACATAGAATCTCGAATCTCAGTGCAGATTTTTTGCCATATCTTGCCTTGGTATCCAGCCAATATATGTCAAGTCGCATCATAGATATAATAATTTCATTCCCATAAAGTCAGCAAAAGGTTGGTATGGTACTGTCTAATAAATGCAATAACTTTCAGTATGTCAATCCACATATAAATTTTAGTTATAATATCATGACTGGCATAAAACCACTGGGACTTAAGTGACCATAAATTATTGGCAATCCCATGAATAATGGATCAGTAGCACAAATTTTCCTAATTATTCTATTCAAAACAAGTTTGTGTCAGGATTATACCCAAGAATTATTGGTGTTAGATAGTAGATAAGGCCAACGCTACAATACCAGCATGTATCACATACATGCGGATAATTAAAAAATTAAAAAAATATGGCCATTGTTTGGCTGCCACTTGGCAGCCAAACATAAAAAAAAACTTGGAGCAACCGGTTGCTCCTTAAATTAATATTATATTATGAAATAATATAATAAATAAAATAATAATTATTTTAATAATAAAGGTAACATAATAATAAAGAATTAGTTGTATAATAATTAAAAATTAGTTTCAAGTTTAATGGTAGTTGTTTCATATTTATTGGTCCATTAATTGCATGATTTTTGGGGTTGCAAGTTAATGATTCCACGTTCCATGTTCATTGCTCTGAGTTTCAAGTTTCTTTGGTTTCAAATTTAATGGTCCTAATTTCAAGTTAATTGGAGGTGTTTCATGTTTATTGGTCCATTATTGCATGATTTTCAGGGTTACAAGTTAATGATCACAAGTTTCATGTTCATTGCTATGAGTTTCAAGTTCCTTTGATTCCTAGTTGAATAGTCCCATTTTCAAGTTAATGGTATGTGTTTCATGTTTATTGGTCCATTAATCGAGGTTACAAGTTAATGATCCTAAGTTTCATGTTCATTGCCCTCAGTTTCAAGTTCATTTGGTTTCTAGTTTACTGGTCCCAGTTTCAAGTTAATGGTAGATGTTTCATATTTATTGGTCCATTAATTGGGGTTGCAAGTTAATGATTTTAAGTTTCATGTTCATTACCCTCAGTTTCAAGTTCATTTGGTTT
>NW_006262274.1:5580576-5604154 GCF_000493195.1 Citrus x clementina
TACTAGTTTCATATTCTCCATCCAAAAGGTGGCAATATGGGTCATGACACAATTGTATGACATGATTTGTTTGGATCCGTATTGACATAAATTGACAGGATTAACAAATGGATTGATATGACAAAACATAAGTAATAATCGCATTATATCCATGGTGGGCTACCTCAACAAGTGTACCAATTTGTCAATCAATATTTAATAATATTATTTAAAAAACAAATAGTATATATGCTTAATACTAAATTCATTATTGAGGTCATATGCACATTTTATCATGACTTGTTTATGTCATATTTAATATCATGTTAACTTATTATGACTTTTTTTAGAATAATATTGATATTTTTGTTATATTTTAAATTATTTTTTATTTTTATTAAATATATTAAACAGATCAACACGATTAATATTAATAATAAGTGGGTTGTTCTATAATGTATTTTGATATTTTGATATAAATAATAAATGAATTGTTTCTCTATTTACTTAAGTTTGACATGATACGAATAGGACGTGATAAGATAACACAAATTACTTCTGTAAGTGTACCTTATTGTTAAGATAATTAGATTAGTTAATAATGGTTAAGCTTGTTGAGTAAGTTTGTTAGCTTTGGTTAACTGGTTCAGTAAGTTTGTTATTGATGCTGACATGGCGTCCAAGCTGGCAAAGTTAGTTACGTTGTTAGCTTAATAGATTGCAGCGTGTGTATATTGTGTAGAAGTTTTGAGATGATGTATAAGTACTCTTGTAAATGAGTTCAATTAAATCGAATGAGATTCATTTATTTTTCTCTATGATTTTCTTGGTAACCAAACAAACATTCAGTTCTTAATTTGGTATCAGAGCTTGTTTAAAAGTTGTAATGGCTTCTCTAAACTCAAATTAAAATGCAGTAGTTACTCTAAGCGCAAATCAAAACACAATGTCCTTTGTTTCTTCATTTACCTTCACTTCATTAATCAAACCAGATCGATCAAACTACACAATTTGGAAATCATAAATTCTCTCCTCTATTTGTGCTAATGGACTTGAAGATCTTCTTGACAACTCCAAAACTTGTCTAAATGAGTTTCTTCGTAATGAAATTGAAGGTTCTGCAAGTGAGACTTAGATAAATTCAACTCTTATTGCAGAGTTGGTTGATGTCATCCATCATTACTCTTGAGATTCTTAGTCTTATGGTAAACTCTGAAACTTCACTTGCACTCTAGAGTAGTCTAGAACAACAGTTTGGATCTGAAACTTTTGTTAAGAAAGTTCATTTTAAGATGATGCTTAGCAATATTAAGAAAGACTCCATGTCTATAGCTGATTTTTTTGGCAAACTAAAAACAATCACTGATGAATTGGCTATTACTGGTAATCTTATTAGTTCTCTGGATTTTATCACACATTTGATCTCTAGATTAGGTTAACCTTATTATCCTGTTGTTGTATACACTGAGGCCAATCTTGCAAAAATGACTATTAATGAAGGCTATTCCATGCTCTTAACACTTAAAGCTAGGCTAGAAGCAAATCAATTAAGTGCAAGTGAAGAGACTAAATTCAATTGTGCAGCCAATATTGCTCAAACTGGACCTAATTTCAAAATTAGAGGCCAGTATAATACTAACTGGAAAACAAATGTTGGGAATAATAATGGAAGTAGAGGTGGTTATAGTAATGGTAGAGGTTTTTAACCACAGAACCAATGGAGAGGAAATTGGAATGGTGTTCAATCTGGAAATTACCTAAGAAGAAATGGCTATAATGCTAGCAATGATAACTTTGGTAATGGTTATGGTCATGGTAATGGTAACTTTTGTAAGGTTGTGGCTTTAATAGTGGCAAATAAAGGTGGGCAAATGACCTGACCCGATCCAATCCAAAAATTCAGGTTCGATTCAAATTCGGATGAAGGTTGTAACCTGATCGGGTTCGATTTTGGCCAACCCGATCAGATCGAATCATGATCGGATCGGGTCAAATAAAAAATTCAAAGAAATCAAAGCCAAAACAAGCACAAATCTTCGTTATGATCTGATCCAATCTGAACATATTCAAATGGAATTGGATTGGATCAAATGTTCGGGTTAAGTTTGGGTTACATATTTTCCAACTTAACTAACCATAAATCCGATTGGGTTGATTCGAACCCAAATTTGCCCACCCCTAGTGGCAAAGGTGCTATAGATTCCAACACTATTGCTGTGATCTGTCAAATTTGTTTTAAACGAAACCATACTACAACTGAATGCACAATTTAACAAAGATTTTGTTCCATTTTATCCACTTTTAAACTATAATGAATTTCAATACTCAGGACCTAGAGCTCTATATCATAACATAGAATTAAGAGCTGCATTTCTACCCACTTTAAAAGGAGATACGGCTAATCAAGGGTAGTACATTGATAGTGGGGCAACATATCATCTCACTAACAACTTGCAGAATTTAAACCTTAGCAAAGAATACTCAGGTAATCAGTTACCGCATGTTGGTAATGGTCAAGGATTGCACATCACTTACACTTGCCTTTCTACATCTTGTGGTTCATTTTTGCACTTGCAAGATAACAACTTAACCATTGAATTTGTTGCCAATATGTGTTTTATTAAAGACAAGAGGAAGGAGGTGCATCTAGCTCAAGGGATTACTAGAGGTGGACTGTATAAGTTGCTGTCCAAAAAGTATCTTGTCTTCAGTTCTTGTGATCTCACCTATTTTCCTAGTTCTATGCTTTCTATTTTCAATAATTCAGCTTGTAGTCTTTATAATACAACTAAGAATAAAACATGTAATCAAACAACTATTCCTCAGTGTCAAGACAATACTGTTAAGTCAACTATGACAGTATATTTGTTGCATAAAAGGTTTGGTCATCCTAATAAACATATGTTGAAATGCATTTTATTTTTTCTTTCATTTCATCATCCTATCTTTGTGCCTCATTTTGGTGATGCTTGTTAATAAGGAAAAAAAAAATTAATTTCCTTTTTATTCCACAGGTATCAAAACAAAAGCTCCTTCAGAGCTTGTTTGTACTGATCTTTGAGGTCCAGCACTCTTACCATCTTTACATGGCTATAGATATGATATTACCTTTATAGATGACTATAGTGGGTATTGCTGGATATTTCCCTTAACCTTTAAATCATAAGTTTTAGACACTTTCCAATTCTTCAAAACCTTAGTGGAAAAATAAATTTGTCATCCTTTAAAAACATTACAGTCTGATTGAAGGGGAGAATATAGAAGCTTTGAACACTTCCTTGAAAACTGAAGGGGTAAGTTTCAAACATAGTTTCCTTTACACACATCACTAAAATGGTGTGGTGGAGAGGAAGCACAGACATATTATAGAAACAGGGTTGACTCTTCTTGCTTAAGCCAAAATGCCATTGTCTTTTTGGTGGGAATCATTTCATACAGCTTTGTTTCTCATTAATAGAAGGCCCAGGCATGTATTGAATAACATTTCTCCTTTCATTAAACTATATGGAAAAAGGCCTGACTATGAGTTTCTTAAAATAGTTGGTTGTGCTTGTTTTCCTTTTCTCCTACCCTACAACAAACATAAGCTCAATTTTCATACACAAAAATATATTATGATTGGTCACAGTCTTATGCATAAAGGTTACAAATGTCTTAGTTCAGCCGATAAAATCTATATTTCTAGGCATGTGTAGTTCAATGAATCTGAATTTTCATATTCTGAACTCTTTTCCTCATCTAAATTTGATCAAAATTTGTCTCTAGTTTAGCAAAGTCACTCTCATGTTTCAAATATTTTCCTTCCATCAATTTCTCAAGATACCAGCTATGCACAATCTTCTTTCAATTTTCTTATACCATATTAAGGTCCTGACTCTAATTACTAATTACCTTCACACATCCTCTATACATCATTCTCAACATGATTCATCACAAGGTTCATCTTTAGATATATTATACAATCAGTTATGACAAGAACAGACACACCACACAATAGTTGTTCAGAATACTCTTGGTAGTTTTAACTCAATTGCTATTGATGTCAATGTGCAAGTGTACACAACAAGTAATAAAGTGATGAATATTCAAGATCGTCTCCACATGGACTGATGTTATTAGAAATGCTACAGCAATCATGACAGTGCAAACTTCCTTTTATCTAAAAAAATATAAATAAAGTTGATTGACTAATGTGATTAACCACTTAACAAAGTAAATGCAGTGGTGAAAGTAAATTGGACAGTTTGCAGAAAAAGAATTCAATTTGAATAAGGTAGTTGAATGATCAAACTCTCTTGATGGGATAACTGTTTTGTTCAAACTAACACCAGTTGCTGTAGCAACTCCTATAGCACTGAGCAGAATTACCTTGCATCCTCAATTGTTGCTTGTTGGACTTCTCATACCCTTATGCAACCTGACAATGACCAATTGTTATATCACATAAGATATGGCGTTAAAAACATATACTCTCTCTACCCTATAAGGTGAATCCTTATATCTAGTTCATCACAAATCTTAACTCAAGTGTGGCCCTTTTGAGACTCAAGTTAAACTCAATCCAGGAAACTTGACTTAAGATCAAGTATTACCCTAATAATTTCTACTAAGACAGACCCTTTTGTGGCTCTCTCTTAACTTGAATCATTAAATGGGAGGTCAACCAAAATAATGATTATAATAAAAACTATTAAAACAAAATACTACAACAATCTTGCAGCAACTCATAAGAACAGTCAAGAACCCATCTAGATTGTTTGTCACTCAAGTACAATCAAATTTAGTTCATAATTTGTAAAAGACAAACTAACAGCAAAATATCATCCATGAAATACATCGTTTCAATCAAAGAATAAGTAAGGAGACAAGTAAAGAATGATGAAAATTGAATGCAAATAGTTCTGCAGATTTTTTCTTCAATGATACAGACTTGTTCTTTCTTAAATTCTGCTTCTTTCTTATTTTTCTTTTTCGATGTTGATTCCCCGACCTCTCTTCTATATGTGCGTGCTCCTTTCATAATTGAAAATTAGGGTAAACGGAAGCTTAGGACGCGTATAAGTCAGATTAGAAAACTGTAGATTGTAATTCTACAAGTATCTCGCATGAAATTTTCTCTGTTGTTGTTCCACGATTACTACAGCAATGGTTGCTACAGCCACTACACTATTTCAGATTTGTTTCAATTCTTTTGTAGCCATGTTCTTTTTTTATTTTTGTAAGCATATTGCATCCGCATTCCGTCCTTGAAATTTGAGTTTTCGGACATCTCCAATTATGCACACAATCCAAGAACGAATTATTCTAAATTAAACAAAATTTATTAAGAATAAACTAAAATGAATATTTATGCAAAATATAACAAAAATGCAATGAAAGCACATCATTTACTCTCTATGTAATATTGGTTTAAGTCTAAAAGTGCCATGATAACTCTCATTTCAAAGAGTTATCAAATACTCATCCAATGGTTACTAGATTAAAAGTTGGGATATTCAAGCCAAAAACATACTTAGCTATGACCTAGGAACTTGAACCACAATCTGTCAAAGTAGCCTTGGCAGATTCTAAGTGGAAACAAGCTATGCAAGAAGAGTTTGATGCACTATAGAAAAATAAAATCTATGTTCTTGTTCCAAAAGAGTTAGCTGGGAAAATTATTAGAAATAATGGGTATTTAAAGTGAAATACAACCCTGATGGAAGTATTTCAAAGTACAAGGTAAGGCTAATTGCCAAAGGATTTCATCAAACACAAGATGTGTATTTTTTTTAAGATATTCAATCTAATTGTCAAACCTTGCACAATCAGAGTCATTCTCAGTCTTACTATTATGCATCACTAGACTATCAGACAACTTAATGTAAACAATGCTTTCTTCAATGGCATTTTGATGGAAGATGTTTTTATCCATCAACTTGAGGGCTTTATTCATCCTCAGTATTCATCTCATACATGTAAACTCACCAAGGCTCTTTATGGTCTTAAACAAGCACCTAAAACCCAATATGATAGGTTGAAATCTTCAGTGTTACCGTGGGATTTGTCATATCGAAATTAGATACATCATTGTTCATTCATCATATGGTTGATGATATCATTATCATACTTATTTATGTTGATGACATCTTATTCACTGGATCAAACTCTAAGCTTGTTAAAAACGTTATACATCAGCTGGTTTCTAAGTTTGCTTTGAAGGATCTTAGAGAGTTTAATTATTTTCGAGGTCTTAAGGTTACTCTATCTGTTGAAGGGCTACATCTTTCACTGGCTAAATACATAGGAAACTTCCTCAAGAAAGCTCATATGGTGGAAAATAAGGGTTGTCCAACTCCCATGAGTTCATTAGATGCAGCCTTGGACAATCCTCCTTTGTACAGGTGTCCGGTTGGTTCTTTACAATATATGACCCTAACAAGACTTGAGATTGCTTTCATAGTGAATAAGCTTCGTTAATTTCTTGCCACATCATCAGTACTCCACTAGCAAGCTTACAAACGAGTGTTGAGATATATGTAATGTACAACTGGTTTTCTCATACTTACAACCAATTCAGATGCTTATTGGAGTTTAGATTTAGATTATAGAAAGACTATAGAAGGTTATGGATGAGCATATAATATATATATATTTTACCCTTAATTATATAATTGTTAGTTATTTCTATTTGTTATTTTTAATTAATTATATTATTTTTATTGAATAGGGAATTAATTAGAGATTAGGAATGAAAAATGCATAAAGAATAACAATTTAGGGAAGCATTAATCGAAGTCGTGACACAGTTAAGCGTTTATAGCATGTGAAGCCATGAGCAATTTGCATTTAAAAGGAATTTCAATTAAGTTGCACATGCATGGCATTGCAATATATGGAAACCAATTTAAAGGGGCCCATGTTGAGCAATTACAGGAGGAAACAAAATTAATGGTGTCGTGGCAACTAATTTAAAAAGGAAAATACTTGATTCTCCTACCTTATGAGGTGGTGACTTGACGTATAAGTATTATAATTATAATCCATTAAGAATTCGGCTTATGGCAATATATAAGGAGAAGATAGAAGACAGAAAGGAAGAGCAGCATTCGGCAAGGAAGAAAATAACAACAGCAACACTTCAATTTTCTCATAACTGATTTTATTTCTTTATTTGTCCCCTATTCAAGTATGTCTAGCTAATTTTTCTATACTAAGGTTAAGGATGAAACATTATTTAATGAAATAATTATCTTTTTATTTAATTAAAGGAAACTATCCACCGACCATATGTTTTTTCTACCTTTTTCAAATATACACAAATCTTTTTTTTTTTTTTGCAGCAGTCCACCTGAAGTTAACATTTTTTTCATTGGTCCACTCCCGTTATAACACTGTTAGAACTTTGCTGACATCATATGGGTAAAATTGTCATCTTACAACAACAGAGAAGTGGACAAGTACAAAACAATATAACTTCAATTAGAGTTCAGCAAAAAAAATTAAGAATTATGTATTATTGAAAAAAAAAAGGTGGTCAGTGGATAATTTACCTTGTACATTTGAGGGTAAAAAAGTTATTTACGCAAAATTTCGTTAGTTCTCTTAACAATTTGAAGACGAAAATGGATAAGTGCAAAATAATGTAACTTCAGGTGGAATTCAGCCAAAAAAAAAAAAGAATTTTGTATTTTTTAAAAAGCCTGAAAAAACAAGTGGTCAGTGGATAACTTCCCTTTAATTAATTCCCTACATGCGTGCTTTAATGTTTATGGTTCTTATTTCACATAATTAGTTGGATGTTATTAAATTCTTTTTACCAATTCTGTCATGCATTATTGATTGTTAGGATTAATCTCTGATGAAATCTATGCTTAGATCTATTAAGTTGATATTCTTTGATTCTGTGTTTATCATTAAGTTGTTTACACATAGTGTTTAGGAAAACTTTGACTCTTTATTATGCAATAAGTTTACAAGGGACGCTTAGATATCATACTATTAAGTAGAAAAAGAACCTACACAAGATTAATTTTAATTGGCTTTAATTGTTATATTCATGATATGACATAGATTGATGTCAAGTTGTCACTCTAAAAGTAGGGATTAATTAATAATTAGATAATTAGTAGTTGAATAGCGGTGGATTATGAAACCTTGGTAAATTTTATCTTATTGAATTTTCCTTTATTTTAATTGTTTTCTTAGTTTATTAGTTTAATTTCTCTTAAAACTCAATTTGCTCAACTAGGTTAGGATTAATATTAATTTTAGATTTAAATTAGACTTTTCAATTTATAGCAATCTATGTGGATTCGACCTCATTACCACTACTCTATTTCTATATCCGTGCGCTTGCGAGTATATTAAAATTTTTCATAATAAGTTTTTGGCGTCGTTACCAGGGATTTTGTCAGAAATTCAGTTTAATCTAGGTTGATTTGATTCTTCCACTAGTTATAATTTAGGTTGTGTTTTATTTTTCATAAAAAACAAAAAAAAAACAAAAAAATTAGAATTAGACTTTAAATTTATTGTTTGGTCGTGTCATTTCTTTTATTTTAAATTTCGTTCATTTTCATTATTGTTGATTTATTTTTCTTTCTTTATCTAGTTAATTTATGAGTGTTTGGGAACGTGATTCAACAAATTGTTTGGTAAAAAAAAAGTCTAAAGTGGATAGTAATCAAGCTAGTTCTTCTCAAATGATGAATGACCTAAATAGTATATTGTCAGTACTGCCACTAGTGTAAGTACAGAAACCTTAGAGAATATTTTTCGCCACCTGCAACCAACCAACCATCTTGTATTGTGTTGTCACGAACTACAGTAACACACTTTGAACTCAAGCCCTCTGTCATTAAGCATTTACCATCTTTCCATGGATTAGAGAGAGAAGACCTATATTTGCACATTGAGGAATTTCTTGACCTATGCTCTACATTCTGTTTTTTAAATTTTAATGATGAGTGAATTAGGCTTCGTATGTTCCCTTTCTCATTAAAAGATAAAGCGAAAGCTTGGTTGAATTCACTTCCTGCCAGGTCTATTACTACGTGGGATGAATTAAATAATAAGTTCCTCACCAAGTTTTTCCCTATGTCTAAAACAAATGCCCTTAGAAGAGAGATAAGTGATTTTTATCAAAGAAAATGTGAAAAATTTTATGAGTGTCGAGAAAGATTTAATGATTTATTCCTCAAGTGTCCCCACTATGGTTTTGAGAAATGGAAACTTATACAACGCTTTTATAATGGTTTAACCATGTCAAATCGTCATATGGTAGAGTCTATGTAGCTAATGATGTTTGTGCTTTATGTTCCAACCCATCCATACAGCACAAAATTGTCCGTCATTACTAGTCTATCAAGAGGCTTATTCTGAGTAGATACATGCCTTACAATCATATGAGAAAACCTCCAATAGTCCATATTCACCTACATATAATCCTAATTGGAAGAATCATCCTAATTTTTCCTGAAAACAAAATCAGCCTTTATTAAAATAAAGAGGACACCAATTTAATATGCCCAATCAACAATTTGTCCCTCCTAACCAACTATATCCCCTTACCCAACAGCCTATGTCTCAATTTGTTGCACCCCAACAAAGAAAACCTTCTTTAGAAGATACACTTTAAAGTCTCATTCAATCAATCCAACAAGCCTTTCAGTCAAACACTTAAACTATTCTAAAACTTGAACATCAAGTGGGTCAATTAGCAACTACTGTAGCTGAGAGAGAAGAAAGAAAATTCCCAAGTCAACCAGTTTCTAATCCTAAAGGAGTGCATGAAGTTGGATCGAGTTCAAGCCATCAGCATGAAGAAGCAAAATCTATTATGACCTTGTGAAAGGAAAATTACTTGACAATAAGGTGGAGGTTCAAACAAGAAAGACATCTAAACCAACTTCTTCAGATCCAGTCCTATCACAAGACTCATCAGCAAATGATCCAAATGAAAGTGACCCACCAGCTTACATTCTTAAGGCCCTTTTTCCTCAAAAGTAAAGAAAGGAACTTCAGCAGATGAGATTATGAAAATCTTTAAGTAAGTAAGTATAAACATCCATTTCCTCGATACTATTAAGCAAGTTCCCTCATATGCCAAGTTTTTGAACGATTTATACACTAAAAAGAGAAACTTACATGTCACCAAAAGGGCATTTTTAACTAAACAAACTAGCAATTTACTTCAATGTAAATGCCACCAAAATTTTGTTAACATAAATATGTTAATAATATTGATTTTAATGATAACAAACTTTAAATGATTTTTTGATAAAAATGTTGGAGCTATTCCTTAATAAACGAAAGCCTTAATAATCGTTCCATTCATTTTTTCATAAAAGATTTACTTTCAAATTAGAAAAAGATTTTATGCAAAATCTGGTTTAAAATGTAATTCTGGATATAAACGGTGAACCGTTTATTTAAAACGGTTAACCGATTAACACCAGAGAGCAACGTATTGCCTAAGCTCTAACCGTTTATGAAAAACGAAAAACACAAAAGATGGGAAGGCTACTGGAACTTAACGGTGAACCGTTTATTTAAACGGTTAACCGATAACATCCAGAATTGAAGGTTGTCCTCCTCTGGCACTGATTAATAAAACCGGATAAGGCTAAATTATTTTACAGGTTACTGGAAACAAACGGCGAACAGTTTATTACGAACGGTCAACCGATAATATCCAGAGAAGTCACTTCATGCAAATCCTTAACCGTTTACTTTAAACGGATAACTGATATTCATCTTGTAGGTCTCTGGAATTTAACGGCGAAAGGGTAATCCTAAACGGCAAACCGTTTATTTGAAATTTGGCCCAACGGTAACTTTTGACCAGCCTAAACGGTGAATCGTTAATGTTTAACGGCGAACCGTTTTCGGACCGACAGTTTGCAACGGCTAATTTTCCAGCTCCAGATATAAATAAGCTCATTCAAATTCAAAGGAGGTTGATCACAACACGACCATTAAGCTAATATTCGAGAATACAATCTTCATAGAGCTTAGAATACATTCTTACTTTATCTATTCACATATAAAGTATCATTGTGTAATCTTATATATTGTGAGAGGCAAAACAATTTGTAATCTTTTACTTTGAGTGATTGTAAGTGTTGGGATACACTTGGGTTAAGAGATTGGGGATAATCTCTTGTTGTAAAGGTTTATTGACACCTTAGAAGTCAAGTGTAAGCATTTGAAGCCTTGGAGGCTTGCTTAGTGGAATCCTCAAGCCCGGAAAGCTTGGAGGCGTGGACGTAGGCGAGGTTGGCCGAACCACGTAAAAATCTCTGTGTTTGAATCCCTCTTCCCTTATCTTTTTATATTGTGATCAACTTAATTGTTATTGCTTTGAATTTGGATTATATTTGCATTAATTTTTTCTTTATAAATTGAATAATTTTTAGAAACCCAATTCACCCCCCTCTTGGGTTGCATACTTGTATTTTAATTGGTATCAGAGCCTTGTTCTCTTATTAGGACTTAATCGTCTAGAGTATAAGATCCATGGCAACCCTAAATGACTCAACCTTTAGAGAAGGGCAATCTACAACTAGACCACCATTCTTTGACGGTAATGACTATGCTTATTGGAAAACTAGAATGAGAATTTATTTGCAAGCTTTAGATTATGAAATTTGGAAAGTTGTATGTGATGGTCCGTTTTTGCCCCTAGCTAAAAATGAATTCGGGGAAGATATTCCTAAACCTTCAAGGGAATAGAATGAGTTGGAAAAGAGAAAAGCTTCTCTAAATTCTAAAGCTATGAATGCTTTATTTTGTGCACTTGATAAGAAAGAATTTCATCGAGTATCTAGTTGTGAAAGTGCCAATGAAATTTGGCACAAACTTGAAGTAGTTTATGAAGGCACAAATCAAGTGAAAGAGTCGAAAATTAGTAGGTACACTCGACAATATGAGTTGTTCCAAATGGAACAAAATGAGAGTGTGTACTCTATGTATACGAGATTTACGGACATAGTAAACACCCTAGGAGCCCTAGGAAAGATCTTCTCAAATAGCGAAAAAGTTAAGAAAATCATTAGGTCACTTCCAAAAGAATGGAGACCTAAAAGAACCGCTATTGAAGAGGCCAAAGATTTAAATACTTTACCTCTTGATGATTTAATTGGTTCTCTCATTTCATATGAAGAAGATTTGGCAGCAGAAAAAGGGCATGGAGAGAAGAAGAAAAGCATTGCTCTCAAAGCTTCAAAATATGAGAGTGATGTGGAGAGTGAACCGGATGATGAAGAGCTAGCCATGCTAGCAAGGAGGTTCAGAAAATTCTTTAAGAAAACCGGAGAGCGAAGAAATTTCAAAAACTTCAAGAACCAAAGGGAGAAGAAAGGGGTAATCACATGCTATGAATGCAAGAAGCCTGGCCATATAAGATCAGAGTGCCCACTTATCAAAAAATTCAAGAAGAAAGCAATGGTTGCAACTTGGGATGATAGCGAGGAAGATTCAAGTGATGAAGAAGGATTACAAGAAGTATCAAACTTAGCACTTATGGCAATAGGAGGGGATGATGATCTCAATGAGGTAAGTGATCCCACCTATAATGAATTGTATGATGCTTTTAAAGAATTGCATAATGAGTTGATGAAGATTGGTAAAAAGAATGTATATCTTAAAAAGGAAATGGCAAAGCTGAAAAATGAAAATGATTCTCTAAATACAAAAATTGCATGCCTAGAAATAGAGAACAAAACATTGCATGATGAAATGACATTATCAAATGAGAAACCAAGCATCTCACATAAGCTTTTAGAATCACACATAGATGAGTTGAAAAATGAAAACGAATTGCTTAAGAAAAAGAGCAATGAGTTGAATGAGATTGTTTTGAAATTTACAAATGGGCAACAAATGTTCGATAATATGCTTAACTCACAAAAATGTGTTTTTGATAAAGGAGGACTTGGGTATAAGCCAAACTTGAAGCAAAAATATTATAAGAGTTATTTTGTTAAAGATACCTCCACTAGTGCTCATAAGATAGTTTGCCATTATTGTAATCAAAATGGTCACATGAAATATAGATGTTCCGTGAAAAGAAATGCATATTATGGTGTCAAATGCATTTGGGTTCCAAAAGGAACCGTTGCTAACTCTCAAGGACCCAAAAAGCTTTGGGTACCTAAAACTTAAAATTTTCCTTGTAGGGATTAAAGAAGAAGAAAAATAAATGGTACTTGGACAGCGGTTGTTCAAGGCACATGACCGGAAACTATGCATGGTTCTCAAGCTTCACCAAAATTGAAAATGGTGGAGAAGTATCTTTTGGAGACAATTCAAAAGGAAAAATTCTTGGATTTGGAAATGTTGGTAAAGTTTCCTCAACTCTAATTGAGAATGTATGTTTGGTTGAGAACTTGAAACATAACTTAATTAGTATTAGTCAATTATGCGACAAAGGTTATAAAGTTATCTTTGATAAATTTAGTTGTGCTATTGAGAATTCATGTGATGACAAGATCTTATTTGTTGGGAATATATGTGGTAATGTTTATATCATTGACATAGAATGTGCATGTACTCTTGATAAATGTTTTTCGGCATTGCATGATGATAGTTGGTTATGGCATAGAAGGTTAGGACATGCAAGTATGAATTTGATTTCAAAAATTTCGAAAAATAATTTAGTTAAAGGTCTTCCGAAAATTGGTTTTCAAAAGGATAAGATTTGTGAAGCTTGTCAATTTGGAAAACAAATTAAAACTTCTTTCAAGAATAAAAACCATATTTCTACTTCAAAACCTCTTGAACTTCTTCACATAGATCTTTTTGGGCCATTTAGATGTGCGAGTCTAAATGGCAAATATTATGCATTTGTGATAGTGGATGATTATTCTAGATATACATGGGTATTATTCTTAGCCAATAAGGATGATGCTCTTGATGCTTTTAAAGTGCTTTATAAGAAATTACAAAATGAAAAAGGGCATGATATTATATGCATTAAGAGTGATCATGGAGAAGAATTTGAAAATCATGCATTTGAGAACTTTTGCAATAATCTTGGCATTGAGCATCAATTTTCATCACCTAGGACTCCACAACAAAATGGAGTTGTTGAGAGAAAGAATAGGTCTATTCAATAAATGGCTAGGACCATGTTAAATGAAAATGCATTACCTAAATATTTTGGGCCGAAGCCGTCAACACCGCTTGCTATGTTTTAAATCGGGTGTTGATTAGACCTCATCTCAATAAAACTCCCTATGAGCTTTGAAAAGATAGAAAACCCAACATTGGCTATTTCAAAGTTTTTAGATGCAAATGTTTTATTTTAAACACAAAAGATAATCTTGGTAAATTTGATCCAAAATCTGATGTTGGCATCTTTCTTGGGTATTCAAACTCAAGTAAAGCTTATAGAGTTTATAATAAAAGATCTTTAGTTGTGGAGGAGTCCATGCATGTTACGTTTAATGAATCTAACCCCTCCTCTGCGGAGAAAGGAGTTGCTAATGATGATGCAGATGGAGAGTTACAAGAAGAATCATCAAAAGAGAATCAAGAGAATGCACCACAAGAAAATCAAGAGGATGGACAAGAAGAACAAACAAATATGGAGCTGGAGCAACAAGATGGTATTTCTCAAACACTCCCCAAGGAGTGGAGGTATGTCTCTTCTCACCCTAAAGATGTAATTTTAGGAGATCCCTCATGAGGTGTTACAACTAGATCATCACTTAGGAATAATTGTGAGCATAATGCATTCATTTCTCAACTTGAACCCAAATCCTTTGAGGATGCGGAAAATGATGAATCTTGGATGATAGCGATGCAAGAGGAATTAAATCAATTTGAAAGAAATAATGTGTGGGAATTAGTTCCTAAACCGGAACATCAATCTGTCATAGGTACTAAATGGATTTTTAGAAATAAGATGGATGAATCCGGTGTGGTTGTAAGGAATAAAGGTAGATTAGTGGCTCAAGGTTACAACCAAGAAGAAGGAATTGATTTTGATGAAACTTTGGCACCCGTTGCTAGACTAGAATTAATTAGAATGTTGTTGGCATTTGCATGTCATAAAGATTTCATCTTATTTCAAATGCATGTGAAAAGTGCTTTCCTAAATGGGTATATTATGGAAGAAGTGTATGTAAAACAACCCCCTGGTTTTAAAAATGAAAAATTTCCAAATCACGTTTATAAGTTGCTTAAAGCCTTGTATGGATTAAAACAAGCACCTAGAGCATGGTATGATAAACTTAAGAATTTCCTGTTGGAAAATGATTTTTCAATGGGTAAAGCGGATACTACTCTATTTGTTAAGCATAAGAACCAAGATATACTTATTATTCAAATTTATGTTGATGATATTATTTTTGGTTCTACTAATGAATTATTGTGTAAAGAATTTTCATCGTGTATGAGCCAAGAATTTGAGATGAGTATGATGGGTGAGTTGAAGTACTTCCTTGGACTTCAAATCAAACAAAACGAGGAATGAATTTTCATAAACCAAGCCAAGTACATGAAAGATCTACTCAAAAGATTTGGCTATGATAATGGAACGGCAAAAAGCACTCCTATGAGTACTACCATCAAGCTCGACAAAGATGAAAAGGGCAAAGAAGTGGATATCAAAATGTATCGAGGTATGATCGGATCTTTACTTTATTTGACTGCAAGTAGACCCGATATCATGTTTAGTGTATGTTTGTGTGCAAGATTTCAGTCATGTCCCAAGGAATCCCATTTGCTTGCTGTTAAAAGAATTTTCCGTTATTTGAGGGGAACCATAGATATTGGCCTTTGGTATCCTAGGGGAACTTATATAGATTTAACATGTTATTCGGATGCGGACTTTGCCGGTTATAAAGTGGTTAGGAAGAGCACTAGCGGTACTTGCTATATTCAGGACACTCTCTTGTTTCATGGTTTAGCAAGAAATAAAATTATGTCGCACTTTCAACTACCGAGGATGAATATATAGCTGCCGGAAGTTGTTGTGCACAAACACTTTGGATGAAACAAACACTTAGAGATTATGGCATTAATCTTGAACAAATTCCTATTAAGTGTGATAATACTAGTGCTATTAATCTTTCAAAGAATCTCATTCAACACTCTCAAACCAAGCATATAGAAATAAGACATCATTTCTTGAGAGATCATGTTCAAAAGGGAGATATTGCATTAGAGTTTATTTCTACGGAAAAACAACTTGCCGATATTTTCACAAACACCACTTTGCGAAGAAAAATTTTCAAAAATTCGGCATGAACTTGTGATGATGAAATTTTCGCATTAATATCTCCATTCATGCTATTGAGTGTACTGAATTGATTGACTTAGCTGTGATCAAATATATATGTAATAGCTGATCAAATATTTGACTTAGCTTGATAGTCAAATGATGAATTTGCCTTGTTAATTCTTGATTATATGAATTAAATTGGTTGAAAACACGTTCATGAATCATGCATTAAAATGGCTCATAAAATATTTTCAGATCAATTAAATGATCTTGGAATATATTATTTGCTGGCCAAAAATTAAATCAAATGTGCAAAATTACAGATAAAATAAACGGATAACCGTTTCCAATAAACGGTGAACCGTTTTATTCCAAAAATGAGATTATGCGTCTGTCCGTTTACTCTTTCACTGTTTGCTACAATCGGTTAACCGTTTGAAAACAGAGAGTCCTCTAACAGTTACTTCTTAGCCGTTAAGCACTTAAGCTTTCACCGTTGCCCTTTCTTGAGCCTCTGGAAGTTACCCCTTAACCGTTTAAATAAATGGTTAACCGTTTTCGCGATTATAAAATTGTTCAAAGGTTTTTCTTCTCCTTCTCCAGTTACCCCTTCACTGTTTCGGCCATTGTTGCGCAGCCGAAGGTTTCTCTGCCCTCAAACCCTCATTTTTCTTGTTTTTCTTGCTAGATCAAACCTTCAAAATCATTTCTTATCACCTTTAGAACAATTTCACTGATTCAAAACTTCAAATCAAGCCCAAAATTCAAAAATCCCAAATCTAAACCCTAATTGCCGCGGGTCGGGTTTCTTCGTTTTTAATCCGATTCTTCCCCTTCTTCAACCAAATTGAGCATCCAATTCACATCCTCTCTTCATTCATAAGCAAATCATCGATTCATTCTCTTCTCATCACATCTCTATGGTTGCACCCCCTTGGAGAAATCTCAGGCATAAATCTGTGCCTCCAAGGAATCCTATACCACCACGGGAAGTCTCTGAATTTGCAAGCATTCACTTCCCCACACCTTCCTTGGCCAAGCGGTTCGAAGATCGCTTCGATGGTCAAAAGGTACTTGACTCCTTCTTTGTTGACATTGATGATTTTCGTAACTTAGTTGTATGTGGTAGAAGCATTCGGGATATGCTTCAACCTTAGGAGCCTGCCTTTGACTTTGATGACCGAGTTTATCCAAATTTAGTGCGAGTCTTTTATTCAAACATGGAAATCTCCGATACTTGCCCAAATAGGATAGTCACTCAAGTCAGCCGTGTGCCAATAGAGTTTGATGATGCGGATCTAGCTGACTTTCTTGGTATCTCGAGTGAGGGGCATAATATATACACCTCTAGGAAAGCCCTTTCCTTTGACAGTTTTTGTCATACTGATGGCGTCCGCAATATATGTCGTCATCGAGACTTGTCTGATGAGATTTGTTTGCTTCCTTTTTGGTCTCAACTTTTATCCCTTCAAATTCGCATTCTTCACACTAATTTACAGCACATAGTGACACCTAGAAAGGGTCACTCAGATGAGGTTACGAGGTTGGACGTTGGCCTACTAGATAGCCTACTTACAGACCGTCCCATTAACCTCGGATATGTTATTGTGCGGCACATGTTGAGTACTCCCGCGGTCAATCACCGCTTGCTTCCTTATGGCAGTATCATTACTAAGATACTGCGTTGTTTTGAGGTGCCTCTTCTTGATACTGGACATATAGAGACTAGACGGATTGGTCCCGAGGCCATGAATAGTATCGGTTTTTCTAGGAAGAATGGAGAGTGGATAAAGACAAGCAACTCCAAAAACCGGGATACCTTGATTGCTCCAGAGGACGATCGGATGCTCAATGATATCTATCCTCCTGATCAGCTTCCTAACTTTAGATTAGGAGCTCATCCTCATCCTCCGTGTCGCCGTTTTGTCCCTCGGCCTCCAACTGACTCTGACTCTCAAGAGCGTGCGATGGATGCTGACATTCCCTCCTCTTCCAAGCCACCTCCTACTCCTGAGCCATTTGCTGTTCCCGAGCAGCCATCTGCCTCTATGTCGCCTCCAGCTCCAGTTCAGCCCCCTGCTTCAGACGTTGTACAGCAGTTGATTACTGATGTTCACCGGATTTCGGAGCGCCAGCAGCTGATTCTTGATCGGGTGGACTCTATTTCCCGTGGCCACCAGCAGCTACGTTCTGACTTTCAGACCTTCCAGTAGCAGAGCATTGACCAGCAGCTTGAGCTTATCGCTGGACAGCGCACTCTTCTCCGCTATTTCGGCTATGATCCGGGGAGCAGGTCTTCTCCACCTCCATAGTTTCTGGGTTCTGTTTTTGCACATACATTTCATATTTTGGTTGTTTGCGTGTTGCCATTTATAGTTTGATATACACTGTTACATCTATATGCTTTTTGTTTTCTGGATTTTGATGATATATTCTTGTGATGTTCTTGATGTTGGATGACTTGGTTATTGGTTGATGAAATTTGTGGTTTATTGGATATTGAAGTGTTGGTTTGTTTGTTCATGGCGTTGTTGGGTTGTTGAAAGATGACGTTGGTGTTAATCTATTTTTGAAGTGTTTTTATCTCATTTTGAATTAGTGGTTTTGCTCATTTTTAAGGGGAAACTCTGCCAAAATTTTCGCTCGCCAAAACCGGGTAACTTCATTAACGGATTTGCGTTTTTTTCTTTTTCCTTTCTCTCTTTTCTTTTTGATGATGAAGGGGGAGATAATTGGGAGATTTAAAATGAATTTAAAAATGTTTTCTTGAGCAAAAATCTTTTTATTGGACATTTCTTAATTTGGCCATACATTTAGGGGGAGCATATATTAAGGGGGAGCTAAATATTGAATGAAGTTTGTCATTATCAAAAAGGGGGAGATTGTTAACATAAATATCTTAATAATATTGATTTTGATGATAACAAACTTTAAATGGTTTTTTGATAAAAATGTTGGAGCTATTCCTTAATAAACGAAAGCCTTAATAATCAGTCCATTCATTTTTTTCATAAAAGATGGACTTTTAAATTATAAAAAGATTTTCTTCAAAATCTGGTTTAAAATGTAATTCTGGATATAAACAGTGAACCATTTATTTAAAACGGTTAACCGATTAACACCAGAGAGCAACGTATTGCCTAAGCTCTAACCGTTTATGAAAAACGAAAAACACAAAAGATGGGAAGGCTACTGGAACTTAACGGTGAACCGTTTATTTAAACGGTTAACCGATAACATCCGGAATTGAAGGTTGTCCTCCTCTAGCACTGATTAACAAAATCGGATAAGGCTAAATTGTTTTGCAGGTTACTGGAAACAAACGGCGAACTGTTTATTACAAACGGTCAACCAATAATATTCAGAGAAGTCACTTCATGCAAATCCTTAACCGTTTACTTTAAACATATAACTGATATTCATCTTGCAGGTCTCTGGAATTTAACGGCGAAAGGGTAATCCTAAACGGCAAACCGTTTATTTAAAATTTGGCCCAACGGTAACTTTTGACCAGCCTAAACGGTGAACCGTTAATGTTTAACAATGAACCGTTTTCGGACCGATAGTTTGCAACGGCTAATTTTTCAGCTCTAGATATAAATAAGCTCATTCAAATTCAAAGGAGGTTTATCACAACACGACCATTGAGCTAATATTCAAGAATACAATCTTCATAGAGCTTAGAACACATTCTTGCTTCATCTATTCACATATTAAGCATCATTGTGTAATCTTATATATTGTGAGAGGCAAAACAATTTGTAATCTTTTACTTTGAGTGATTGTAAGTGTTGGGATACACTTGGGTTAAGAGATTGGGGATAATCTCTTGTTGTAAAGGTTTATTGACACCTTGGAAGTCAAGTGTAAGCATTTGAAGCCTTGGAGGCTTGCTTAGTGGAATTCTCAAGCCCGGAAAGCTTGGAGGCGTGGACGTAGGCGAGGTTGGCCGAACCACATAAAAATCTCTGTGTTTGAATCCCTCTTCCCTTATCTTTTTATATTGTGATCAACTTAATTGTTATTGCTTTGAATTTGGATTATATTTGCATTAAATTTTTCTTTATAAATTGAATAATTTTTAGAAACCCAATTCACCCCCCCTCTTGGGTTGCATACTTGTATTTCAAATTTAAGGATCCAGGTTCTCCTACTATCTCATGTGTTATAGGGAACCAATTTTTTGATAAAGTATTATTAGATTTAGGCGCTAGTGTTAATCTTTTGCCTTATTATATTTACATGAAACTTGGACTAGGTGAATTAAAGTCAACTTCTATTATTTTGCAACTTGTTGTTAGGTCAATGAAAAATACATCGTGGTATTATAGACGATGTGTTGATACCGATTGACAAATTTTATTATCCTATTGATTTTATTGTTATCGATAATCAGCATGTACAAGATTATAAGAAACACACCCCAGTTATTCTAGGTCGTCTTTTCTTAACCACAGTTGATGCTCTTAGTAATCGCAGGAATGGAAACACGTAGCTATCTTTTGGTAATAAGACCATGGAATTAAATATTTTTTATCTTATCAAGCAGACACAGAAAGAAAGATGAATTTTTTTAAAGCTAATATGATAGAGGAATTAGTAGAAGATTCATTCATTTCTAATCACAATGATGATCCATTAGAGGCATGTTTGACTCATTCTAATTTATCTTCTAATGATGACAACTTAATTGTATAAGTCAATGCCTTACTTGATGCAACTCCAATTATGGACACAACTAAATGGAAGACAAAGTTAGAACCATTGCCTCATTCTGAGAAGAAGATTAGCCCATCAGCAGAGACACCACTAAAACTGGAGCTCAAAGCACTACCCGACACTCTAGAATATACATTCTTACGAGAGTCTGACACCCTACCTGTCATTACTTTTTCTTCCCTCGATCTTGAGCAAAAACGTAAGTTGTTGGATATTCTAAAAGAGCATAAGGAGGTATTATGATGAACTATTGCTGATATTAAAGATATTAATCCAGTAGATTGCATGCATCGTATTCATCTTGAAGAAAATGCTAAGCCTATTAGAGAGATGTAGCGTAGGCTAAATCTTAACATGAAAGAAGTGATATGAGCTGAAGTAATAAAATTATTAGATGTAGGAATTATTTATCATATTTCAGATAACTCTTAGGTTAGCCATGTGCAAGTTGTTCCTAAGAAATCTAGTGTTACAGTAGTTATTAATGCTAATAATGAATTAATTCCTACTGGAGTAACTACAGGTTGGCATGTTTGCATTGATTATAGAAAATTGAATTCAGTTACAAGAAAAGATCATTTTCCTTTTCCATTTATTAATAAAATGCTTGATAGACTTGCAGGTAATAATTTTTATTGTTTTCTAGATGGATATTCAGGTTATAATCAGATCCCTATAGCTGCAAAGGACCAAGAAAAAACTACTTTTACTTGTCCTTTTGAAACTTTTGCATATAAGAGAATATCATTTGGTTTATGCAATGCGCCCGCTACCTTTCAAAGATGCATGCTTAGTATTTTTTCTGATATGGTTGAGAGATTTCTCGAAGTGTTCATGAATGATTTTTCTATTTATGGAGATTCTTTTTATGAATGTTTGCATCATCTAACATTAGTTTTGCAGAGATGTAAGAAAAGAATTTGGTTCTAAATTAGAAAAAGTGTAATTTCATGGTAAAAGAAGGTATTGTTCTTGGTCATATAATTTCCAGCATAGGTATAAAAGTTGACAAAGCCAAGGTGGATTTAATTTCTAATCTCCCACCTCCTAAATCCGTAAAAGAAGTAAGATCTTTCTTGGACATGCTAGTTTTTATAGAATATTCATTAAAGAATTTAGTAAAATTTCTAAACCTTTATGTAATTTACTTGTTAAGGATGCACCTTTTATCTTTAATAATTCTTGTCTTGATGCTTTTGAAAAACTTAAGAAATTGTTGACTTTTTCACCTATCATTCAGCCACCTAATTAGGATTTGCCTTTTGAAATTATGTGTAATGCATTTGACTATTTTGGGGTAATTTTTGAAAACCTCCCTTGAGGTTTGCGATCGTTACACTTAGAGAGAATGTATGCATATATTGACATATAGTACCCCTAACTATGTATCAGTGTTAGACTGTCATTTGCACTATTAACGAAAGTACAATAATGCCTTTCACTGCGCAATTCAATAGCTGACGATACTTGCGGCAATGTGGAGTTGCACACATGACGATGCTTCTTACATTGCAGAAGATAACAAAATAGAAGCTTTAATTTACTTAAGAGGTCTGGTGAATCAAAATTTTGGCATGATTTTGTTAGGATTTTAGGGTTTGATTGAAAGAATAAAAAAGGGAGTAAATTTAGGAGAAAGAGAAGAACCTAGAGAAAACACTCGGCCAGTCAAAAAAATGGCCTCCAGTATCACAATTGTTTAGATGTGCTTTATAATCAGTTGAACAGCATATAGAAACCACCTCTCATCTAGATCTATGCGTGTGTGCGTATTAAACAAAAAACAAAAAAACAAAAATTAAAACTTGCAATTCGCCTTTAAAGAATTGAACCCATAAATAGAAGAAAACTGAAAAAGAAAACTACATGAAGTGCCTCCTAGTTTTCTTTTTCTTTTCTTATGAATAATAACTAGTGCATCATTTTTCTAAAGAGGTGAAAGGATCATAAGAAAAAAAAAGAAGCATTAATATTGGTGTTGTCTTCTAACATGGGGTTAGAATTTTTGTTGACTAGCAAAGTAATAAGACAAAGTGGTGATGATGTAGGAATAGTGGCCTTTGTTTTTTAACTTTACTGATAAAAGAACAAAATGGGTAGAGAGGAAGGGGGAAACGAGAAAGAAAAGAAGAATTTTCTTCTTTTTTCCCCTTTCTGCCTTCAAGTTCTTTTCAGAGAGAGGGAAAGAAAAAGAACGAAGACGGAGAGAGGAAGCAAAAGTTCTTGCGTTCTTTCTGCAGTCAGCCTCTTTATTTTTACAATTACGTTATTGCCCTTAACAGCCAAACGATACTCTAACGCTAATACACAGTCAGAGGTGCTATATGTCAATATATGCATACATTCTCTCTAAGTGTAGAAAGGGCAAACCTCATGGGAGGTTTCCAAAAATTACCCGATTATGTTGTAAGAGTAGTTTTAAGACAAAGATTACATCATGTGCCTTATGTTATTTATTATGCTAGTATGATACTTAACAATGCACGATTGAAATATTCAACTACAGAAAAAAGAAATGCTAGTTGTGGTGTTCGTACTTGATAAATTTAGATCTTATCTTATAGGTTGTAAAGTAATTATTTTTATTGATTATGCTGCTTTGAAATATTTGCTTACTAAGAAATATGTTAAGGCAAGAATTGATTGTTGGGGCATTACTTTTATAGGATT
>NW_006262274.1:5604254-5672308 GCF_000493195.1 Citrus x clementina
TTGAGTTTAGAGATTAAAAAGGTTTTAAAAATGTTGTGGCAGATCACTTGTCTCACCTTGATCTTAAATTTATTATAGAATCCTTACCTTTGAATGAGTCTTTCCCAGATAAACAACTTATGATTGTAAATGTTTTACCTTGGTTTGCTGATATAGTTAATCACCTTACTTTAGGTCAAATCCCATAACACTAGACCAAGCAAGATAGAACAAAGTTCTTAACCGAAATGAAGAATCACTTTTGGGATGATCCTTATTTATTCAAATATTGTGCTGATCAGATTATTAGGAGATGTCTTCCAGAGAATAAAATTTAAAGTGTCATCTCTTTTTGCCAGGAACAAGCTTGTGGAGGTCATTTTAATGCCAAAAAGATAGCAACAAAAATTTTACAGTGTGTTTTTTATTGGCCTACTCTTTTCCATGATGCTTATATTTTTTGTTCTTTGTTCTTTGTGTGATAGGTGCCAATGCATGGGTAGTATTTCAAAGAGGAATATAATGCCATTTAATCTTATTCTTGTGGTTAAGATCTTCGATGTGTGGTGTATTGATTTTAAAGGACCTTTTCCTCTATCTTTTGGTTATCAATATATATTGGTTGCAGTTGATCATGTGTCGAAGTGGGTTGAAGCTATTCCATGCAAAACCAATGATCATAGGGCTGCAGTGAAATTCTTGAAGAGTAATATCCTATCTCGTTTTGGTTTCCCTAGAACAATCATTAGTGATGGCAATACTATTTTTGCAATAAACCTTTCAAAACCTTTTTGGACAAATATTTCATTACACATAAGGTTGCCACCCATACCATCCTCAAACCAATGACCAAGTAGAGATTTCTAATCGAGAGATCAAGCAAATTCTAGAAAAGACAGTTAGGCCAGATAGAAAGGATTGGTCTTTGAGACTTGATAATGAATTATGGGCATATAGGACAACTTTCAAAACACCAATTGGGATGTCACCTTATAGACTTCTATATGGAAAAGCATGTCATCTACCAGTAGAGCCGAAGCATGGGCTATCAAGAAATTCAATTTTGACATGCAACAAGCTGGTTCTAAGAGAAAATTACAACTAGCAAAACTTGAAGAGATCATGAATGAGGCTTATGATAATGCCAAGATTTACAAGTAGCGAATGAAAGTCTTTCATGACAAGCACATTTTGAGAAAATCCTTTACACAAGGTCAAAAAGTGCTTTTATATAATTCCCGATTGTGTCTCTTTCGAAGTAAGTTATGTTCTCGATGGTCTGGTCCTTTTATAATTCGCACTGTCTTCCCTCATGATGCAATTGAGATTGAAAATCCTAAAAATGATGATTTATTTAAAGTCAATGGTCAAATATTAAAACCATTTTTAGAGTAAAGAACACTAGAAGTTGAGGAGATACTTTTAGAAGATCTTGTTTATCAAGATCAATTAATTTCATCTTTACATTCTTGTTTTATTTAAATAATAGGTTCTCTTTTAATTTTTTTTCTTTTCTAGTATTTTTTCTAACGTTTTCTTTCTATTTGTCATTCTCTTTTGAGCTTTCCCAGCCCAGTCAAGTGTGATCTCTCCAACTTTTTCTTTTATTATTTATGTTTTTATATTTTTCATCTTTTTGCATGCATATCTTTTATTTATGAAATATTGAGGACAATGTTTTGAGTAAGTTTGAGGCTGAGAATAGTGTGTGCTTTATTTATTATTTAAAAAACTAAAAAAAATTCAAAATAAAACAAAATTGTTGTTTTTTGACAATGATAGGAACTTAATTGACAATAAATATGATTCTTAAAAAATGTTGAATATTGTCTTAGTTTATACTTGTTTCTTATGTTAATTCCTCTTGATTGAGATTCTTTAAACACTATGAGCACTAATATCAATTCTTTCATAATTTTTACTTGAAATATGAGATTGCTTGAGTTGAGAATTTTATATATAGTAAATGATTGTTTGTCTCGATTCTTATCTTCACAATATAAAATAGTATACACAAGTGCCAAAGTAAAAAATAATTACCTATAATCCTTAAGAGTAAAGTTATCTTTTAGTAATTTGGGCCTATGTACCACTAGTATGTAGAGAATAATCTATTATGAGAAAAAAATTAGCTTAAGGGATAGAGTGAAAGCTCCTGACTATGGATGTGAAAAAAAAAAAGAAAAATTTCAAGTGCATGTGCTGAAATAAAAAAAATAAAAAAAATGCACATAAAAACCTGTAAAAAAAATTAGAAATCAAGATGAAAAGATTAATTTGACCTTCTCTTTTCTTTGTTCAAGGCAAATGTTATTGATATTAAAGATTTTGAGAATGGTTTTTAATTAAATTAATTCACACACTACAAGAACAAAAAATGAGATGAAATTAACTGTTAAATTAAAGTTAAAAATTTGTCAATATTTAAAATTTTGTTTGAACTATATAAAATAACTTTTGGATTTCATTATCAGATATGGTGTGTGTTGCCGTTGCAAAGAGATTGCACCTCTAGTATGGGAGTCTTGGGTGTTGCTCTATGTTAGTTGCCCACATCAACGCCGCATGCTCAGCCACACATTACCTGGGCCCACGCCATCCAATTATCAGCTACATCATCAGGATGTTGGGCCACAGCTTTGCCACATCAGCTGGTAACGTCAGCACGAGTGAAGCATCGATTTTTGAAGTAGCAATGCCACATGCACAACCCCATCACCACCTGGGCCCACGTCATCGTACATCAGCCACATCTACCGGATATCCGCATCTGGAATGAGAGCATAGAATTGTGAGTAAATGATTTTAAATTATAATTTTATCTTTATTTAAAGAATTATAATTTTTAATTACAAAATTAATAAAAAAATATATTTGAAAAATAAAATATTTATTTTATTATATTTGTAAATTAATAATAATTATTAATATTCTTAATTATGTAAATAATTTTTTATTAAAATTAATTTTAATTATGTAAATAAAAAATTATTATTAAGAGCAACGCAAATGAAACATTATTATTAATAACATAATACAAAATTAATATTTTCTTAGAATAAAATATTTATTATTATTAATTACTAGTGTTAAATAAATATAATACTATTATTTTTAAATAAATATAATAATATTATATTTTCAAATAAAAAGAGTATATAGTAATATTATTAATTCTCTATGAGTATAATAATATTATTTTTAAGTAATTTTAACTTAGAATCAATATAAATTATTTTTTTAATAAGTATAATTTATAAAATAATATAATAATATTATTTAAATAAATATGATATTATTTTATTTTATTTGATTAAATATAAGGATAAAAATGGAAGAGGATGGAGTGGATTCCCACTCCCACCTCCCCCCATGGGAGTGGGAATCCCACTCCCCACTCCAAAAAAAGGTGGGTCTCACGGAGTGGGATTCTCACTCACTCCCTAAAAGTTAGTAAATAAATACTGGAGTGGGAGGAATTCAGACTCCTCACTCCCACTCCAACAAGTAAACACTACCTTAATAGTAATGGATTCGCAAAGCCTTAGTATTTTATCACTTTTGAAATTTTATCTCACTTTGATTTACTTTCTTGTTAAGTTTATCATCTTTTGCATCCTTACACATTCTTGGTTAACTATGTTAGGATCAAATTGATATAGGATTAGTTTAGCTTTTCAATTTTAATAGGCAATCCCTATGGGTTCGTACTTATTTTCCAATAATCTATACTTTAGTAGATTTGTGCTCTTGCGAGTGAAATTTAAAACTAATTGAATTCTAAGCACAACATATGAAATACTACTCTTTATATTGGTAGTGCATTTCATGCCAAACCCTAATAAAGGAGTATTAGAATTGCTTCGTTAAAGACTCCAAAATCCCATAAATATTTAATTTACTTGGCCATGAAGTAACCTCCTTCAATTGAGTTTCTTTAATTTCCTACCTGATTATCAATTTGGGTTTTTCATACCTCTGGCTTTTTTCTTCTTTCAAAAAAAGAATTTGTTCTTAATTTTGAAGCCTGAGGGGGCTTAACTGAAAGATTTTGAAGTAATTGTCTTTGCTTAGCCACCCATATTCAAATTCCAAGGGATTAGGGGCTAAAAAATAATTTAAATTTTGCTCACCTTTTTTTTTTACATATATAGAAGAAGTTAAAAGTTGTTTTAATTTTTATATTATTGAAAATTATGTATATACAACAGGTAGGGTGATGTATAGAGTAGGGATGTCCTGATAATGATACCATTCATTGCATGAAAAATCCTCATCCCCAAATTTATTACAGAATGTGTGTTAACATAGAAAATGGGATGGGGAACGAGAGGAAAAAAAAAACAAAAAACCACGACTCCACCAAGTCCTACCCTGTTACTGTCCTTATCTCGGTTTTTTTTTTTTTTTAATCTTATCCTTTTCCTAATATTTTCCGATTGCTTGAACCAAACATCTTTTGTGTGTGCGTATAATTTTTATTAAACAAAGGAAAGTTAAACAAAATTCTGGGAGAGACATCTAGTAAAAAGGATATCTATCTAAAGTGTGGAAAAATGATTATAAAAGCCCTCAAGTTTTAAAAAATGGACACTAAAATCACCTTTTGACTATAATATCATTTTTATCAAAATGCCTTTATTAACACAAAAAAATTGACTTCAATATTTTATAATAAATAGAAATATAAGATTAAAATAAATGTAATAATATATACATTTTAAAGTAATTTTAATATTTAAAAATATTTTAAATATTTTATAATCTATTAGATATATTTTATTATATTAAAGTAAATTTTATAATAAATAGAAACATAAAATATGTGATTTTTTTTAATTGTAAAATGTATTTAACACAAATATTTATTTAAAATCTCTACAATAAATAAAAATATATTATTAAAATAAATATAGTAATTTATATATTTAAATTTAGTTAAATATAAAAATATTTTAATATTTTTAGTCTATTAAATAGATAACATTATTTATATAATATTTGTATTTATTAAAAATTCTAAAGTTAACTTTTTAGTTGTTATATTCAAAGAATATTATTATCAAAAAGTATTTTGGTGTCCTTTTTTTTAAGATTTAAGGATTTGAATGACCATTTATCCATTCTTTCAGGGTATGATGTCCTTTTCCCGAAAGGCTACAACAAACAACAACATATAGAAATGCAAATGAAGCATCATGCTAAGACAATTTGTGGCTTGGAAATCCATTGACATCTCTAGAAATAAGGCTTAGTGCTAAATCTCTATCTTGGAAATCCATTGACATCTCTAGAAGGAGAAGAAGAATCCTGCCAAATGAACCAAACATCACTTGAGTATTGCTTATCTTCAGCTAATTGCTATTTCTCTTCAGGGTTCGAACCATGTAATATGAAAAATTTACAATTAGATTTTCATATTCTTTACTTAATCTGCTAAATTATGATATAGTTCAAAGGTTTCAGATCTTTTTCTAATCTTAACTTTTGGTTTATTTGTTTTCTTTGTGATCCATTGAGTTAATATTGGTGATTGATGATAATAAAAATGAAAAGATGATTCATCTAAATTATACATAATTAAAAATATGCACGCGTTATAAAATCTTTAAAAAAACAAGTAAATTTAGGATGAGTTGAGAATCCGTACGGCGGATTCATATTGCCTTAACTAACTAATTTTGGTCTTACGTTAAAGATCTTTTTAAATATGTCGTCGAAAAGACAAGCAAATTTAGGATGAGTTGACAATTCGTACGGCAGATTCATGTGAAATACAAGTATGCAACCTAAGAGGGGGGTGAATTGGGATTCTAAAAAATTATTTGATTCTAAAATAAATTATCATGCAAATCTAAAATGAATTTAATAGAATAACAATTAAATCAGTTACAATATAAAAAGATAAGGGAAGAGAGATTCAAACACGAAGATTTTTACGTGGTTCGGCCAACCTCGCCTACGTCCACGCCTCCAAACTTTCTGGGTTTGAGGATTTCACTAAGCAAGCCTCCAAGGCTTTAAATGCTTACACTTGACTTCCAAAGTGTCAACGAACCTTTACAACAAGAGATTATCCCCAATCTCTTAACTCAAGTGTATCCCAACACATACAATCACTCAAAGTAAAAGATTAAAAATTATTTTTCTCTCACACAATATTTAAGATTACAAATCAATGCCCAATGTGTGAATAGATGAAACAAGAATGTGTTTAAAGCTCTATGAAGATTGTATTCTCAAATATAAGCTCAATGGTCGTGTTGTGATCAACCTTATTTGAATTTGTATGAGCTTATTTATAGTTGGAGTTGAAAAACTAGCCGTTACAAACTGTCTATCCGAAAATGGCTCACCGTTAGCCATTAAGGGTTAACCATTTAGGCTAGTCAAAAGTTACTGTTAGGCCAAATTTTAAATTGTTGGATCACCGTTATCTAGATGTCAGATCGTCGTTAGTGTTCAAATACTAATCTTCAATTATGTTCGATGTCGGCGAGCCGTTATCAAGATGTCGGATCACCGTTAGTGTCCAGAGACTAATCTTCAATTTTGATGTCGGCGAGCCGTTATCAAGATGTCGGATCACCGTTAGTGTCCAGAGATTAATTTTCAATTCTGGATTTTATCGGTTAACCATTTAAATAAAACGGTTCGCCGTTAAATTCCAGTAGCCTTCCCAGCCTTTTGTGTTTTTCGTTTTTCTTAATCGGTTAGAGCTTAGGCAATTTGTTGCTCTCTGATTTTAATCGGTTAACCGTTTAAAAGAAAACGATTTACCGTTTAAAAGAAAACGGTTTACCGTTTATTTCCAGAATTGCATTTTAAGCCAGATTTTGCAGAGAATCATTTTCCAATTTGAATTTTAACAGTTATCCAACTTTTATGAATATAATTGGAATTATTATAAGGCTCTCGTTTATTAAGGTATAGCTCCAACATTTTAATCAAAAACCATTTAAAATTTGTTATCATCAAAATCAATATTATTAACATATTCATGTTAACATCATGTTGTCTTTCTTAACTAATTTTGGTCTTAAGTTAAAGATCTTTTAAATATGTCGCCGCACATTTATTGTCATCAACATTTTCTTTATTTGCTTTAAGATCACCTTTAAGGCACTAACCACTAACTTCTCTAGATTTTTAAGATTTTTTTTTAACATAGTGCACATTTTTGTAGTATATGATTGTTTTTGTGAATTAATTATCATGAAGACTCTTCACCTAAACAGGAAACGTTTTTATTAAATAAAAAAATTGGAAAAATTTAGGGGGAGATATAACGGGCTTTACTCCTAAAAAATAAAATAAAATAAAGCTAAGACAAACAATAACATAAAAGTACAAATAAAGTAGCATGCTAAGAGAATCTGTAGCTTACAAATCCATTGACATATCTAGAAATAAGGCTTAGTGTAGAAGGAGAATCCTACCAAATGAGGGAAGAATGTTATAATCCCAAACTCGAACCAAACATCACTTGAGGGAAGAATCTTATTTTTTCTTTTTCTTTTTCTTTTTTTTTTAAATCAATCAAATCAAATTTGATAGTTGACAAAAATTAAAACAAAAAGATAATACATCTAAATCATAAATAACTAATAATGTGCAGGTGTTATAAAATCCTCAGAAGACAAGCAAATGTAAGATGTGTAGAATATCTGTACGACGGATTTATGACGTTTTTTCTTTTATTAATGCATCAACTAAGTATCGTACCTAACGAATTTCCAGACATTTATTGCCATCAACATTTTTCTTTGTTTGCTTTAATATTATCTGTAACTGCTAACTGCTAACTGCTAACTACTTTCGATTCTTTTAAGAACTGTTTTGAATATGATACACATTTTTGTAATATATGATTGTTTTCGTGAATTAATTATCATCAGGACTCATCATCTAAACAGTTCTTCATTGTGATATGTACATATATATACACACACACACAGATACATACATACATACAAACACACACACACACATAAACTTATATTTAAGCAGAGATGGACCTACAGGCTAGCCCGGAAAAAATTCACTAATACCCCTTAAATTTTTTTCCTTTTTTTTTTTAATATTGCCGTATAGCTTTTATTTGTTTTTTACAAATATATCCCCAATTCAACTCTATTTTTTTATCCCCACTAGAGTTAGAGACTTATTTTTACAACATGATTAAATTATATATTTTATTGAATGAATTTGAAATCATAAGGAGTTAAAATGATACTACTTCTTTAAACTTATTATAAAAAAATGTTTTGATTTGTCTAAGTGAAATAAAATTATACTAGTATAGTATAACATCGTCGCTAATATTAGAAAGTTACAAATTGACATACAATAATAATTAATAATATTTTTATAATTTCATAATTTATTCCCTTTACAGTCTTACATACTCTTTTTCTTTTCAACCGTGTATAAAATTACTGTGACAACAACTTGTGTTGACAGAATCACCAACCATTTGTTCTCACTTGACATGAGAATTGATGCCTTGTGACTGGTGACAATGTTACTTGAATCAATGATAAGCTTATAAAAATAATCATCGTAACCCTTAATTTTGCATGTGATGTAGCCAGCACTACTACTACTCAGCAGAGAATTAAAAAGAATGTGGAGGCTTAAGATTGGAGATTATGGGACAAAAAATGATCCATACATATTCAGCACAAACAACTTTGCAGGTAGGCAAATTTGGGAATTTGATCCTGATGCAGGCTCCGTTGAAGAGCTAGCTGAGGTTGAAGAGGCTCGGTTAAATTACTTAAAAAACCGCTTTAATGTTAAAAATTCTTCTGATCTCCTTTGGCAAATTCAGGTATTTTATTTAATGCACAAGTACAAATTTGTTTTCCTTTTCATTTCTTTGGTTATTTAATTAACAAAAAAAGATAATTTTTTATTAATTAATTGCAGATTTTAAGAGAGAAGAAATTCAAACAAACAATTCCGCAAGTTAAAATTGGTGACCGTGGGGAGGAGATAACACCTGAAATTGCCAAAACCGCATTGCGGAGGGCAGTTAACATATTTTCAGCCTTGCAATCTAGCCATGGTCACTGGCCTGCTGATAATTCTGGCCCCTTGTTTTTCAATACCCCAATGGTAATTATCGTAATTCATAATTCTCACAAATTTACAGGCACTATATTATATTCTTTTATTCATTTAACTATTAACCTAGTTTTAAAATTTAAAAATGTGTAGGTTATTTGTTTATACATTACTGGCCATCTTAACATTATATTCTCTACTGAACATCGTAAAGAAATGCTTCGTTACATTTGCAATCATCAGGTATTTCAAAATTTAATCATTTTGATTAGTTTGATTTCTCATGCAAGTTGAATAATTTGGAATAGAAATATTATGTGAATTATATATGCAGAATGAAGATGGGGGATGGGGATTACACGTTGAGGGTCACAGCACAATGTTTGGTACTGTTTTTAACTACATCTGTATGCGTTTACTCGGAGAAGGACCCGATGGTGGTGAGAACAGCGGTTGTACAAGAGCTCGAAAATGGATTCTTGATCGCGGTGGAGCAACCAGCATACCATCTTGGGGAAAGACTTGGCTTTCAGTATATAGTTTTAATCCACTGAAATCTTGATTGTGTATAACAAAATTGTTTTCCTAATAATTAAATAATTACTTAATTTTTTGTCTGGTAGATTCTTGGTGTATATGATTGGTCTGGATGCAACCCAATGCCTCCAGAATTTTGGAAACTTCCTCATTTTCTTCCCATCAGTCCAGGTTAGTTCATAGCACTTGAAATATCGTCATGAACATAATTCATTATGATTATTATGAAATAAAGAAATATTGAAAATGATCATTAGAGAGCACTTAGTGACTTATATATGGCAATAAAGTAATTAAAAAGTCAAGATTTTTGCTTTCTTTAAAGAGGCTAACTTTAGTTATGAGTAATTAAATAGAGGAGTTGATATAATTTCAATTTTGAATTGAAATTAAATTGATCTGCGACATCTCCGACTAAGTTGTAGAATCTGTTGTGAATTCATTTACTATTCTGAATATTCACTTTGTTTCAAAAATACAGGAAAATTGCTTTGCTACTGCCGGTTGACATACATGCCTATGAGTTATTTTTATGGAAAAAGATTTGTCGGTCCAATCACACCACTTGTTTTACAATTGAGAGAAGAGATTTACATCCAACCTTACGATGAGATTAATTGGAGTAAATTGCGGCATTTATGTGCAAAGGTTCGTTTAACTAAATTGATTTCTTTATTTATTTGAACTTCTTTTGGGGAAAACTTCGGGGTTAATTACGAGAGAACTTCGTTTATTTTAACTTGTTGGCAATTGTGTTATGGAAATAACTAGGGCTTTTATTCCACAACGACTATGACTCACGCAGCCACGAAATACCGTAACGAATGGAGGCTCAATCCTTCAAATAAAATTAGTTAATCCATTGAGAGACTTTATTGATTGATTGAAGGATCATGAAAACATTTTTATTGCAGGAGGATCTCTTCTTTCCTCATACAACTGTTCAAAACTTGCTTTGGGATGCACTACATAATCAAGTTGAGCCTGTTCTTAATCGATGGCCCCTTAACAAATTGCGAGAGAAGTCTCTAGAAGCGGCAATGACTCACATTCATTATGAAGATGAGGCCAGTCGGTACATGACCATTGGATGTGTTGAAAAGGTAATCAATTTAGAAATATGGCAATATGTGTAATATTATTACTATTTAGATCATAAGCTACACTCATATTTGTGAGATTCATATAACAAATAAGTGTTAATCGATACATGCAATCGAACAGCCGCTGAACATGCTCTCCTGTTGGGCGGAAGATCCTAATGGTGATTATTTCAAGAAGCATCTTGCCAGGATCGGTGAATACTTTTGGATGGGAGAAGATGGAATGAGAGTGCAGGTTTTCCTGATCACCTCCTCATACAGTCAATCCTCTCTTTTTAGCTGTTCTCTGTCAATGGGATTTTCTCCTTAATTCCCTCCTTCTTTCATCATCATCATCACAATAAGCTTTTCATAATAATAATAGTAATTAATATTATCAAACTAATTATTGTTATTATATTATAAAAATAATAAAATGTTTATTATTAATATTAATTAAAATAATTAATAATTATAATAGTATTACTATTATAATAATAATATTTACTATTATCAAAATAATAATAATAATAATAATTATTTCCTTCTGGTATCAGAGCCAAAGGGAGGATAGTGTAATACTGTTTAGAAATTTCATGTTTAAAAATTTGTGTTTTATTTTGAAGTTTTGTTGTGTAGTGAATTTCTTACTGGTAGTAAGTCCCGCTTTAGGATAAGGATTTCCGCTTAGGGCTGTAAAACCATACCTGTAGCCATTCTGACAGAACCATAAATTGACCATAGGTTTTTACCCATGGACCCTCTACTCTGTAGAACATAGTCCTTTTCTAGCTCTTCTTCCGGGAAGACTAGCAATTCAAAGCATGTTGTGAGTTCAGAAGAATTCATTATTGAGAACTTTGATAAAGCAATTGATTGTTGGGAACTCCCAAAAGTTTCTAAAGAAAAGATTTACAAAACAAAAAAGCTTGATTTTTTCAAAAATAATTATGTAATAAAGACCGAAGAACGTGATATAACTCTTTCAGAGCCATTTGAAACAATTCATTTGTTTTCAGAAAAGTCTTTAAAGAAATTAAGAAAAAAGAATTTTAATTATGTTCATATCCAGGTTGGCATAAAACCCCTAACCAAAGAAGGCTTGGATACTTCTATCCTCGCTGTCCTTAGAGATGGTCGATTCATCTCTTTTGATGATTCTTTACTAAGTAATATTGAATCGATTCTCTGTAAAGGCCTCATATCTTTTGATTGTTATCCAAACATAACAATCTCTCTTAAAGACAAAAACATTTTGAAAAGCATGATTTTACAAATCAAAACACATAATTATAATATGATTAAAGGATCAGTTCCTGTTGCCTTGATTTTTAAGATTTCCTACAAAGCCATGATCTCTGCTTTCAGTACGCAACATAAATTCCAGTCAAAAAGAGATGAGATTCTTCTCTTGCAGACTGATTTGTCCAAAGCCAACACAGTCATTCCAAAACCAATCCAATGGAAAGATGTCCACCTTCCAGAGGAATGGATTCTCGAAGGAGCCGCTCCACCAGGGATTCTGAAACAACTTGAGCCAAATACAGAGTTACAAAATGTGACTCAGTATTCAGATGGTAAAGTTAAACTGTCTTTCAGGAGATCTACTTTGTCCAGATTTTCTGATAAAGATTCGTGCTCAAACATTCCTTCATTAGAAAGAAAGTTTACAAAAGTCCCTTCTGTCATAAATCTCCCTTACCAATCAGTAAAGAGCCAACCTAGGATTTCCACATCGGATATACCTAGTTCTTCCATACGTTCTGTTGACTATGCCACTAGTGTCCCACACCCAATCTATACTAGTAGTCAACATGAACAAAGACAGGACAAGAAGGAACCTTCTCCTCCAACTTCTCCAACATTTTCTGCAGTTACCGAAAATGTTATTAATGTCATTAAAAAAGATTTTGAATTAGACAAAAATCTTCTTCATAATGATTTTTATTCAGAAAGTAATAAAGACAAAAGATTTTGGTTTTTTAAACAATTTTTGAATCAAAGAAAAGAAATCCAACAAAAATATTATGAATTTGTGAATTTACATCAAGTTCATATATTGTTTTTTGATTGGTTCGAAATATATTCTTCTAAGAACAACATTTCCTATCCTTTTAAAGAGTCAAACCCTATTACTATTAGGAAGAAAATTCCTGAGTGGAAACTTTCTAATAGTGATAAAACCATAGAATCTGAGCATCCACCTCTTCGGAGTTTAACCGTTGACCACGGTGAACTTCCTGTCCAAATTAGAGCCTCACCGTATAAAATCCCTAAACCTAATGATTCTGATGCCAATTTAAGTAGTATTATTCAACAGAATAATTTCTGTAATACTAACTTAAATACTATAGAAAAACAGTTGACGAGAATAGAAAGCCATTTTCAAAAATCTACTATAGCTGTTTCCTCCGTGTCCCCTGTTCCATCAAAATCGGATTCTGACAAAAAGCTTAAAGAACCTATTTTCAAACCTTTTCAGGTTTTGAAAACTAGTCAAAAGCTTGTCCAAGGGTCAAAATCAGATTTTGCTAAAAGCCATTCGAGAACAACTAGATAGGATAGAAGCTGCTTCTTCCTCATCTAGCAAAATTCAAATAGCCCCTGATACTCCTCAGTCTAGTAAGATAGGAGTATTAGAACAAGACCAAATGTCTACAACCTCTTCTGATCTAGAAGCCTTTAAAGAAGAACCTACCCCAAAAGCCAATAAAATCCATTGGGAACTAGCCCTTCCCACTGTCAAGTCTCCACCTGATTTGACCATAGATAATAGGCCTAGTGCATTAAATCAGTCTCGATATAATGCATCCTCTGTCTATGAGTGGAATATAGATGGAATGTCCGAGTATAACATCCTAAGATTGTTGCAACAGATGACCATGGCAGCCAATGCCTATAAAACCCAATCAGGAACTTCTGACAAAGCCATTGCAGAGATTCTTATTGCAGGTTTTACAGGTCAACTTAAAGGTTGGTGGGATCACCTTCTCACCAAGCAGCAACAATTAGAAATCCTAAATGCTATCCAAATTGATGAGAATGGAGCCCCCATTCTTGACGAATTTAATAATCCAATTCAGGATGCCGTATCCACCCTGATCCTAACCATATCCCTCCATTTCATAGGTGACCCTTCTCACCTTAGAGATAAAAATGCTGAGTTACTGCATAATTTAAGATGTAGGAAACTTAGTGAATTCCAAGATTACCAAACCACCTTCTTCACCAGACTCTTTCTCAGAGATGATGCAAATCATATAACCTGGAAAGAGAAGTTCTTAGCAGGTTTACCTACTCTTCTAGGTGAAAAGGTTAGAAATTCCATTAAAGCCCTTTATGACAATCGTATTCACCTATGGTGAACTAGTCAGTTTCGTCAACAAAGAAGGCTTAAAGATCTGTTAAGATTTGAAATTACAGAAACGACTTAAATGGGAGCTTAGGAAATCTAAGCAAGAATTAGGTAGTTTCTGTAAACAATTCAATTATGACCCCTTTAAAACTTCCACTTCCAAAGATTGTAATGGTGAGTGTTCTTCCAGACCTCACAGGAAACATTACAAATCCGAAAGCTATAGAAAGCCTTCCAGAAATTTAGAGAATCTTCTTATAAGAAACCCCAGAGGTCTTACAAGAAGCCCAACTTCTCTAAGAAAAAAGATTTTAAACCTAAGCACAAAGCCCCTTTCAACTACAAAGAAGCCATATGCCATAAGTGTGGTATAAAAGGCCATACTGCAAAATATTGCAGAATGAATCGAAAGCTTCATGAACTTGGCCTTGATGAAGAAATCCTCTCCAAAGTCGCCCCTCTTCTTATAGAGTCTTCTGACTCTGAGCCTTCCATGTCGGGAGATAGTGATCCCCTTCAGATCGATGAGCTTATTGACTCAGATACCTCTGCATCTAGCAGTAGTGATTCTGAAACAGATTTTTATTTAAAGAAAATCAATATTTTGACTAAAGACCAAGAAACCTTTCTTGAGCTCGTAAAACATATTTCTGATCCAAATCTTCAAAAAGAATATCTTGATAAGCTTTTGAAAACCCTAGATTTTAATAAAGCAGAGACTTCCAAAGTTTCAATTGTTAAAAAGAGTTCTTATGATCTTACTGAGATTTTGGATAAGAAGAAAACAAAGAAAACTATCCCCAACATTCAAGACCTCCAAAAGGAGATCAAAGAAATCAAATCTGAGATCAAAGAATTAAAAGAAAAAAAAAGGTGATTCTGAAACTATCTAACTTCTTTTACAAAAACATTTACAGGATAAATCAGATAATGAATCCAATTCTGATGATGGTGATAACAATGATCAAAGCTTAGAAAACATTGAATCTGTACCCAATGATTTTCTATTTGTTTTAAAACAAATCACCATGAGAAAATATTTGATTAAAATCACTTTAATTTTTTTTGATGATTTTGCAATTAACGTCATTGCCTTTTTTGACACTGGTGCCGATTTAAATTGCATAAGAGAGGACATTGTCCCCAAGAGATTTCATGAAAAAACAAAAGAAAGGCTTTCTGCCGCCAACAATTCAAAACTTAATGTTAATTCTAAAGTTGAAGCTTCAATTCATAATGATGGTTTTGAATTTAAAACTTCTTTTGTTCTTACAAATGACATACATCATGCTGTCATTTTAGGAACTCCTTTTATAAATCTTATCACTCCTTATACTGTCAATTATGATAGTATATCTTTCAAAGCAAAAGATAAAAGGTTTGTTTTTTCGTTTATTAAGAAGCCTAAAACAAGAAATTTAAATATTGTTAAAGCATGTTCTGTTTATCAGAACCAAATCAACAATCTTCTTAGATCAAGGCAAAGTGATTTAATGTTTTTACAAAAAAGATTTAAGTTTAAAAAGAATTGAAAGCCAATTACAAAATAATTTCATCCAAAAGAAAATCTCTGATTTTAAAGATCTAATTGAGAAAGAGATTTGTGCCGATCTACCTTCAGCCTTTTGGAACATGAAACAACATTTGGTAGATTTTCCTTATGAAAATTCTTTTGATGAAAAACAGATACCTACTAAAGCTCGTCCAATCCAAATGAATATGGATTTGGAACAACATTGTAGAACTTAAATAAAAGATTTGGAGTCTAAAGGACTCATTGTAAAATCTAGATCCCCATGGTCTTGTGCTGCTTTCTATGTAAACAAAAATTTTGAAATTGAAAGAGGAACACCAAGACTAGTCATAAATTATAAACCCCTTAATAAAGCATTGAAATGGATTAGGTACCCAATACCTAACAAAAAGGATACCAGAAGGAAATAGGATCGAAGGATTGGAATTCAATTTATTAAGAACTCAAATTAAACAATGCTTGGTTTGGGTCGGCTTTGTCAAATTTTAAAGTAAATTACCTGCTTTAAAATAAATAAATAGATTTGCTTTGGAGCGCGGTTGGTCAAGTTTTATGAAAGGTACGTGGCGTTGTATCTAGATCGATGCAGAGCCAGGTCTGCCTTTGGAACTAGATCTGACTTAGAACAGATCAATATCCCGCACGTTCTAGTTCCAGCCGATATACTAAATTTATTTACCAAATAATTATTAAGTTCTTTGAGCAAGCCTAGCAACAAACATACATCTAAAGGCTAGGGTGCATACACAGTACCAGATCTGGATCCCAGAAATGGTGCTCTGAAGGAATGGAGGGAGAAAAAAAAGAATACAACTGAGGATTGAGATCTGATCTCGTTGCCTTAGAGGAACGTTGCAGTTGTAAAGCAGATCTGATACAGATCAGTCTGCAGAGGATGCATAAATTTAAATTGCTTTAAAGTAAATTGCTGAAATTAAAGTGCAGAAATTTAAACATGCATGCGAAGCTTTAATTAAAATTACAAATGCTTTAATTCTTTAAAATAAATTGAAAATAAAATGCTTACATCGAATGCTTTTGCTTTGTAGATAAGAAAGGGAAATTATGGGAAATTAATCCGAAGACAGGAAAATTTCCTTTTACCTTCTGATTCCTGATTCCTATTCCCAGAGAGAGAGAGAGAGAGAGTTTTTAGAGAGAAGGGAGAGAAGAAGAGAGAGAAGTTCTAAACTTGAAATGAAAAACCTGAGGAGTCTTAGTCTTCCTCTCGGGTTTTATACAAATTGAGAATTAAACTGTAGACTATAGCGGAACTGTAGCATACAGTAATCTTTAGAAATCGTCACTGTTCACTGTAGCGGAGCTTGAGAAAACAATAACCTTTGGATCGTATGTAACAGTGATCTTTGGAGCGTATGTTGGAATAGTGACTTTGAAGAAATACAACATGGGTGAAGAGACATGTGCGCTCTCACTTGTGTCCAGAGGACCACCCGAAGAAAGTACAAGAAATAAATACTTTTTTTTATCACTAAAATAATTATTTGGAATACTTTAATGGGGAGAATATGCCGAAGCAATCATCTTCATTTTCATCACCAAGGGAAATAAAAGGCTCTTCATCTCCAGAGGTGCTTGAGGGAGGAACTTGCAACAAATGTTTCAGACCTCGTGGCGAGAAGCTGTTGCATAACTTTAAAATACTCTTCTTCAGTTTTAGCACTGGCTAAAAGAGATTGGGCTTTGGATTTTTGGGTAAGGAATGTTTGTTGGGCTTTGGAATGTTTGATGGTGGGTTGGAGAAATCCTTTAGTAGAGAGCCAATTTTGGACTAAGGCTTCAGTCAATTTTGACTGTTCATCAAACTTCGACCACTATTTAACTTTAAATGTTCTTTGTAGTACAAGTTGGGTATCTTGAGTGTGATATCTGAGATTCCACATCCATACCCATGGGAGGAAGAAATTTGTATAGAAACAGAGAAAGGGGGGAAACCTTTTCTCATATTCAGAAGGGGTATAATGGGCTTTGAACAAATTTAAACAGTGGATTGCATTTGGTGTTAGGATATTAGGGATTGGGCCAAAATAGTTCCACCATTGTTTAAACCAATTTGGAAGGCTTTGAACAGTTATCTTTGAATTAAAGAAAAATAACCATGAATGAGATTTCTTTGGGTTTTGGATAAAAAATGTGTTAAACCAGGCTTGTTGGTAATCCCAGTAGGAGAAAACCAAACAGTGAGGTAAACGCATTTGGAAATTTGAGGGAAAACGTTTTTGATTATGGAGTAAGTCACCCCATTGTTTTGGGCTCAGAACTTTTAAGATGGTGGCCATGGAATAGGCCGGTTTAGAATGGGTTTCACTGAGAAAGAAATGTTTAAACTTTACAGACTCAGTGGCTTCTAAAATACTTTAATAATAAGGCTGGGGTTTTGTTAAATCCTACAGTTTCAAAAACCAGCCTTTAGGGAAAAACTTTGAAATTGCTTGGAAAGGATTAGTGTGGTAAAAACCATCTTCCATAGTTAAAACATTTTGGAAATGGGTTTTATCATACCAATCGGAGGTTTTCTTTGAAAAGGTTGACTGGGAAAGTACTTTCTGAGTAGATGAACTTTCACCAGATAAAACAACATTTTGGCTTTGGGAAAGAGGTTTTGAAATTTCTTTAGAGGCTTGTTCTTCTTCCTCAGGGATTTGAGAAAGGGCTTTAGATTTTGAAATGCCTTGTAAGGCAACCATAAGCTCGGGGGATTTTGTAATGGATTTCATCCACTCTTTTACTTGTTGTTCAGAGGAGATGGCTTTGTATTGGGTTTCTTGTTCTTGTTCAACCATTTCAATCCAGGATTTAATGGATATGGCTGAAGAAAGTAATTTTTCTTTAGAGGGAGTAGATTGGGGTTCTATGGGGGTTTTTGTAGGTTCGGTATCTTTGAGAACAACTTTACCTTTGTCTTTTTTCTTCGGCGGCATTATCTGTTTTGCAAAAATTCTCTGGTTAGAAAATCAAGAATAAAATTTATATCACCTTTAATGAACTCAATATCAAAATCAAAAACACTTAAAATGGCTTGCCATCGTGCAAAAATTTGTTTTGATGCAATGTTTTGAACATCTTTTTCTAAAACATGTTTTGCAGCTTTGCAATTGATTCTAAGTAGAAATTTTTTATTTAATAAATCATGTTGGAATTTGGAAATGCATAAAACAATGGAAAGAATTTCTTTTTTTATGGTTGAATAATTCTTTTGGCATTCATTCCAATGTGCAGAAACATATTGAACTATTTATTCCTTATCATTATCTTTTTGCTTTAATATGCCTTCATAACCTAAATCAGATGCATCAGTTTCAACAATTTTAGGTAATGCAGGATTTGCAAGAAATAAACATGGGATGCTTTTTACAGAATTTTTTATAAGTCTAACTACTTTAGTATGCTCATCTGTCCAGACAACATGATTCTTTTTTAACCTATCATGCAAGGGTTTGGACATCCTATTGATATTTGGACAGAAATCAAGAACATAATTTAGACTTCCTAGAAATCTTTGTAATTGAGTTTTATCAAGGATTTTATCAAGAAACTTGTCTGCAAATACAAGAGAACGCTCAATAGAGGTAATGGTTCCTTTGGAAATATAGTGACCTAGGAACCTGATCTTTGTTTGAAACAAAGAGACTTTAGACTTAGAGATTGCTAAACCAGCTTTTCTGGTAGCAAGGTAAAAGGTCTTTAGATGTTTAAAATATCGGTCGATGGTTTGAGAGAAAATCAAAACATCATCGATATAAACAATGCAAAATTCAAAATAAGGGTTATAAATATCATTCATAATTCTTTGAAATTCTGAAGGTGCATTTTTCAACCCAAATGGCATAACAGTCCACTCATACTGTCCAAAAAGAACAGTAAAAGCGGTTTTATAACGGTCTTTTGGATGAATTTGAATTTGCCAAAAATCTGATTTCATGTCAAATTTGGAAAATATGAAAGCAGAATGCAGTTTTTGAAGCAAATCCTTTTTGTTAGGTATTGGTACCTATCCATTTCAATGCTTTATAAGGGGTTTTATAATTTATGACTAGTCTTGGTGTTCCTCTTTCAATTTCAGAATTTTTGTTTACATAGAAAGCAGCACAAGACCATGGGGATCTAGATTTTACAATGAGTCCTTTAGACTCCAAATCTTTTATTTCAGTTCTACAATGTTGTTCCAAATCCATATTCATTTGGATTGGACGAGCTTTAGTAGGTATATGTTTTTCATCAAAAGAATTTTCATAAGGAAAATCTACCAAATGTTGTTTCATGTTCCAAAAGGCTGAAGGTAGATCGGCACAAATCTCTTTCTCAATTAGATCTTTAAAATCAGAGATTTTCTTTTGGATGAAATTATTTTGTAATTGGCTTTCAATTCTTTTTAAACTTAAATCTTTTTTGTAAAAACATTAAATCACTTTGTCTTGATCTAAGAAGATTGTTGATTTGGTTCTGATAAACAGAACATGCTTTAACAATATTTAAATTTCTTGTTTTAGGCTTCTTAATAAACGGAAAAACAAACCTTTTATCTTTTGCTTTGAAAGATATACTATCATAATTGACAGTATAAGGAGTGATAAGATTTATAAAAGGAGTTCCTAAAATGACAACGTGATGTATGTCATTTGTAAGAACAAAAGAAGTTTTAAATTCAAAACCATCATTATGAATTGAAGCTTCAACTTTAGAATTAACATTAAGTTTTGAATTGTTGGCGGCAGAAAGCCTTTCTTTTGTTTTTTCATGAAATCTCTTGGGGACAATGTCCTCTCTTATGCAATTTAAATCGGCACCAGTGTCAAAAAAGGCAATGGCGTCAATTGCAAAATCATCAGAAAAAATTAAAGTGATTTTAATCAAATATTTTCTCATGGTGATTTGTTTTAAAACAAATAGAAAATCATTGGGTACAGATTCAATGTTTTCTAAGCTTTTATCATTGTTATCACCATCATCAGAATTGGATTCATTATCTGATTTATCCTGTAAATGTTTTTGTAAAAGAAGTTGGATAGTTTCAGAATCACCTTTTTGTTTTTCTTTTAATTCTTTAATCTCAGATTTGATTTCTTTGATCTCCTTTTGGAGGTCTTGAATGTTGGGGATAGTTTTCTTTGTTTTCTTCTTATCCAAAATCTCAGTAAGATCATAAGAACTCTTTTTAACAATTGAAACTTTGGAAGTCTCTGCTTTATTAAAATCTAGGGTTTTCAAAAGCTTATCAAGATATTCTTTTTGAAGATTTGGATCAGAAATATGTTTTACGAGCTCTAGAAAGGTTTCTTGGTCTTTAGTCAAAACATTGATTTTCTTTAAATAAAAATCTGTTTCAGAATCACTACTGCTAGATGCAGAGGTATCTGAGTCAATAAGCTCATCGATCTGAAGGGGATCACTATCTCCCAACATGGAAGGCTCAGAGTCAGAAGACTCTATAAGAAGAGGGGCGACTTTGGAGAGGATTTCTTCATCAAGGCCAAGTTCATAAGCTTTCGATTCATTCTGCAATATTTTACAGTATGGCCTTTTATACCACACTTATGGCATATGGCTTCTTTGTAGTTGAAAGGGGCTTTGTGCTTAGGTTTAAAATCTTTTTTCTTAGAGAAGTTGGGCTTCTTGTAAGACCTCTGGGGTTTCTTATAAGAAGATTCTCTAAATTTCTGGAAGGCTTTCTATAGCTTTTGGATTTGTAATGTTTCCTGTGAGGTCTGGAAGAACACTCACCATTACAATCTTTGGAAGTGGAAGTTTTAAAGGGGTCATAATTGAATTGTTTACAGAAACTACCTAATTCTTGCTTAGATTTCCTAAGCTCCCATTTAAGTCGTTTCTGTAATTTCAAATCTTGACAGATCTTTAAGCCTTCTTTGTTGACGAAACTGACTAGTTCACCATAGGTGAATACGATTGTCATAAAGGGCTTTAATGGAATTTCTAACCTTTTCACCTAGAAGAGTAGGTAAACCTGCTAAGAACTTCTCTTTCCAGGTTATATGATTTGCATCATCTCTGAGAAAGAGTCTGGTGAAGAAGGTGGTTTGGTAATCTTGGAATTCACTAAGTTTCCTACATCTTAAATTATGCAGTAACTCAGCATTTTTATCTCTAAGGTGAGAAGGGTCACCTATGAAATGGAGGGATATGGTTAGGATCAGGGTGGATACGGCATCCTGAATTGGGTTATTAAATTCGTCAAGAATGGGGGCTCCATTCTCATCAATTTGGATAGCATTTAGGATTTCTAATTGTTGCTGCTTGGTGAGAAGGTGATCCCACCAACCTTTAAGTTGACCTATAAAACCTGCAATAAGAATCTCTGCAATGGCTTTGTCAGAAGTTCCTGATTGGGTTTTATAGGCATTGGCTGCCATGGTCATCTGTTGCAACAATCCTAGGATGTTATACTCGGACATTCCATCTATATTCCACTCATAGACAGAGGATGCATTATATCGAGACTGATTTAATGCACTAGGCCTATTATCTATGGTCAAATCAGGTGGAGACTTGACAGTGGGAAGGGCTAGTTCCCAATGGATTTTATTGGCTTTTGGGGTAGGTTCTTCTTTAAAGGCTTCTAGATCAGAAGAGGTTGTAGACATTTGGTCTTGTTCTAATACTCCTATCTTACTAGACTGAGGAGTATCAGGGGCTATTTGAATTTTGCTAGATGAGGAAGAAGCAGCTTCTATCCTATCTAGTTGTTCTCGAATGGCTTTTAGCAAAATCTGATTTTGACCCTTGGACAAGCTTTTGACTAGTTTTCAAAACCTGAAAAGGTTTGAAAATAGGTTCTTTAAGCTTTTTGTCAGAATCCGATTTTGATGGAACAGGGGACACGGAGGAAACAGCTATAGTAGATTTTTGAAAATGGCTTTCTATTCTCGTCAACTGTTTTTCTATAGTATTTAAGTTAGTATTACAGAAATTATTCTGTTGAATAATACTACTTAAATTGGCATCAGAATCATTAGGTTTAGGGATTTTATACGGTGAGGCTCTAATTTGGACAGGAGGTTCACCGTGGTCAACGGTTAAACTCCGAAGAGGTGGATGCTCAGATTCTATGGTTCTATCACTATCAGAAAGTTTCCACTTGGGAATTTTCTTCCTAATAGTAATAGGGTTTGACTCTTTAAAAGGATAGGAAATGTTGTTCTCAGAAGAATATATTTCGAACCAATCAAAAAATAATATATGAACTTGATGTAAATTCACAAATTCATAATATTTTTGTTGGATTTCTTTTCTTTGATTCAAAAATTGTTTAAAAAACAAAAATCTTTTGTCTTTATTACTTTCTGAATAAAAATCATTATGAAGAAGATTTTTGTCTAATTCAAAATCTTTTTTAATGACATTAATAACATTTTCGGTAACTGCAGAAAATGTTGGAGAAGTTGGAGGAGAAGGTTCCTTCTCGTCCTGTCTTTGTTCATGTTGACTACTAGTATAGATTGGGTGTGGGACACTAGTGGCATAGTCAACAGAACGTATGGAAGAACTAGGTATATCCGATGTGGAAATCCTAGGTTGGCTCTTTACTGATTGGTAAGGGAGATTTATGACAGAAGGGACTTTTGTAAACTTTCTTTCTAATGAAGGAATGTTTGAGCACGAATCTTTATCAGAAAATCTGGACGAAGTAGATCTCCTGAAAGACAGTTTAACTTTACCATCTGAATACTGAGTCACATTTTGTAACTCTGTATTTGGCTCAAGTTGTTTCGAAATCGCTGGTGGAGCGGCTCCTTCGAAAATCCATTCCTCTGGAAAGTGGACATCTTTCCATTGGATTGGTTTTGGAATGACTGTGTTGGCTTTGGACAAATCAGTCTGCAAGAGAAGAGTCTCATCTCTTTTTTACTAGAATTTATGTTGCGTACTGAAAGCAGAGATCATGGCTTTGTAGGAAATCTTAAAAATCAAGGCAACATAAACTGATCCTTTAATCATATTATAATTATGCGTTTTGATTTGTAAAATCATGCTTTTCAAAATGTTTTTGTCTTTAAGAGAGATTGTTATGTTTGGATAACAATCAAAAGATATGGGGCTTTTACAGAGACTCGATTCAATACTACTTAGTAAAGAATCATCAAAAGAGATGAATCGACCATCTCTAAGGACAGCGAGGATAGAAGTATCCAAGCCTTCTTTGGTTAGGGGTTTTATGCCAACCTGGATTAGTCCTATATGAACATAATTAAAATTCTTTTCTCTTAATTTCTTTAAAGACTTTTCTGAAAACAAATGAATTGTTTCAAATGGCTCTGAAAGGGTTATATCATGTTCTTCGGTCTTTATTACATAATCATTTTTGAAAAAATCAAGCTTTTTTGTTTTGTAAATCTTTTCTTTAGAAACTTTTGGGAGTTCCCAACAATCAATTGCTTTATCAAAGTTCTCAATAATGAATTCTTCTAAACTCACAACATGCTTTGAATCGCTAGTCTTCCCGGAAGAAGAGCTAGAAAAGGACGATGTTCTACAGAGTAGAGGGTCCATGGGTAAAAACCTATGGTCAATTTATGGTTCTGTCAGAATGGCTACAGGTATGGTTTTACAGCCCTAAGCGGAAATCCTTATCCTAAAGCGGGACTTACTACCAGTAAGAAATTCACCACACAACAAAACTTCAAAATAAAACACAGATTTTTAAACATGAAATTTCTAAACAGTATTACACTATCCTCCCTTTGGCTCTGATACCAGAAGGAAATAATAATAATAATAATAATAATAATAATTATTATTATTATTATTATTATTATTATTACCAATAATAATAAGTATTAATTATAATTACTAATAATTTTAATAGTAATTACTATTATCAACATAAATTGTTGTTATAAAAATAATTATTATTGTTATAAATATTAGACATTATAATTCATATTTATTATTATTGCTAATAATAATAATTACTATTTTTATTTTACTGATTATAAATTATTATTATTATTACCAATAATTATTTTTAATAATAAGAATAATAATCATAGTTATTATAATAAATAATGACAATAATCAATTAAGGTTAGTTTAATAACTTGTAACAATCCATTCTGATTTTAAGATAAAGTAAACACATCAATGACAATACAGTTCATGCCGACTTCAATTCCTACAGTTAAAGTAAATAATTTATTCTGATTTTCATTCCTTATTCTGATTCCATCCTATTCTGATTCCACTCTATTCCGATTACCTATTAGTAAATGCACTATAACTGTAATAAAGTATGTAGCAGAAAAGTTTCGATCATTTTTATAGTTTCAAGTTGAACAATTATCGTAAATGATGCATGCAGAGTTTCGGTAGTCAGACATGGGACTGTGCTTTTGCCGTTCAAGCTTTACTTGCTTGCAATCTCACTGATGAAATTGGTCCAATACTTATGAAAGCACATGACTTCCTTAAAACGTCTCAGGTTATTTTTCATTTTTTTGTTTTGTAAATTTTATATATAGGTGTGCACACCCACAATTTTTTCTTTCGTTCACACATATATATGCATGCAATTTTGCAGGTCACTGATAATCCTCCAGGAGATTTTGAAAGCATGTTTCGTCACACTTCTAAAGGAGGGTGGACATTTTCTAATAAAGATCATGGATGGCCAGTTTCTGATTGTACTGCAGAAGCCTTACTGGTAATTAGAGATTATTGAAATAGCCATTTTTGGGTACACATGGCAATCAAAATGGTCATAATTTTTCCTTATAATAATATTTTTCGTATTTCATGGATGTAGTGTTGTCTATACTTCTCAATGCTGCCACCAGAAATTGTTGGTGAAAAAATGGAACCCGAAAGATATTATGATGCTGTTAATTGCATAATTTCTATGCAGGTAAGGAGCGAGCAATTTCTATTTGCGACCTTATCTTTATATATATAGTTTCCAAATTTTACTGCATCCGAACGAAAATTAATCTTGGACACCGGTTGTATATAAATAAGGATTCTCTCCTGTAAATCTTATCTTTATATATATATAGTTTCCAAATTTTACTGCTTCCGAACGAAAATTAATCTTGGACACCGGTTGTATATATAAATAAGGATTCTCTCCTGTAAATCATTTTGATGGTATATAGTTAGAATTTAATTATTCTTATATTTGTATCTCACAATTATATCTATTAACCATCAGTTGCATATCCACATGTACACTTGTCTAGTAAAATTATATGACAGAATTTTTATTGGATGGATGTACATGCAAATAATTGTATTAAGGAGGCTTCATTTGTGTATGTATTTAGTTTGGACTCGCCAATTATTTTTGCCCAAAAAAAATTCTTCTTTGGCTATTATTTATTCCAAAAAATTTTATGTAGAGTCAAACTGGTGGAGTACCAGCCTGGGAGCCAAGGAGAGCACCATCATGGTTAGAGGTAAAAATAAATTCAACATATACAAAACTTTTCTCAGTAACCTTACTCAATTAATCTCAAGAGTTTGATGGAGTGGTTTCCAAACAATTTTGTTTGACTAACTATAAAGTTCAAAACCTCTGGGCCTTAGCCTAATGGGTAGAGTCACTCCCTCACAAGTGTAAGGGAAGTGGTTCAAATCTCTACCGAAATATTGTGGGGATTTAATTTAAATTTTCTTACTCATCTATTGTGTGAAGGTTGAAGTCCCTCAAATATTAGAGAATGTTAAAATCTGAACAATATTATATAAGATTTAATGTAAACTAATCACAATAATTATGTAATTGTAAATAACAATTATAGCATCATATAAAATATTGTATTATGAGTAATAATCTCATGCAATAAAAAAAAACTACAAAGTTCGAATTTTAAGGAAGATGGAGAAAAAAATTTATGTGGAATAGTCCTACTTCAACACTATGCGATGATGTGGTAGGACCGTCCAACAAAATTTTGATTCATGAAAAATAGAGGTAATTTTTTAGTTTATAGTGATGGGACCCACCACGTAATTGTAATGGACCCTTCGGTTGGTCCCATTATCAATTCTAAATTTAAAAATTGCCTCTCTCTTCCATATGTCAAAGATTTGTTGGATAGTTTGGTCATATTAGCAATGATGTTATGGTAGGATTATCTCACATAAATTTTTCTTAAGAGGTAATTGGCTAAAAGGGTAGTAGGCTAAAAAATGGATTTGAGCTTCGCGCACATCCACCTTAATAAAAAGAAAAACTTCAATATCATCTATATTCATGGGTTTTTTGTTTTCCATGTTCAGTCGCTCAATCCTATAGAATTCTTTGACGAAGTCATCATTGAACATGAGTAAGATTTCTTCAAATTTGCGTTTGATCATATACATTCTTGCTATAAATTCTGCTGGACTTATTAGAAATTTTGAATTGTGTTGGATCCAGTAAAGTTGAGTGCACTGCATCGGCATTGAAGGCAATGACTTTGTTTAAGAAGTTATATCCGAAACACAAGGCAAAAGACGTTGAAAACTTTATCCGGAATGCTGCGAAATTTATTGAAGACACACAAAAACTTGACGGTTCTTGGTACGTTTCCGCCATAAAAGAATGATTACATCAACGTGTGTGCTTCCTCCCCTCCCCCCTTCTTTTTTCAAATAGTTTGATAATAATTCAATTCTATACCCTATAATGAAATTCAATTCTCTACCATCAATGTGAGTGACCAAGCAGTAGCACATTATTATATATTTTAAATGCTCCTTTCAGTCCTACAGTTTGAATCAATTACCTGTAATTAGTTATTATATTTTTAAAAATTATAAAAAATGTCAATTGTAATTTGTTTTATTGTATGGAAAAAGTCTTGAGCACTCTTAAAGCATTGCTTCTTTTTCATTCACTTCTTATTACGTGTATATTTCAACCAATTATGATAATATATATATATACAGGTGTTAGCGATTAAGTAGTGAATAAATAAGGAGAAATGCTTTTGGATCACCAAAAACCTTCTTCGTCATATGTTGCAATTTGCATGCCCGCTTTGTATGAATATTAAGTTATATTAGATAGTAGAAACATTATTTTATCCTTGAAAAACTAGATCCAATATATATAGAAGTATTGTCAAGGGTATTTTAGATATTTGTTAAAATATAAAGATTAACTAAATAATTGACTATAGGGACTAAATGAGCAGTTTTACCCCATTATTTTTAATTCTTTCTAACTTTCAATGGTCAACAAAACCCATAAAATAATTAAAAACATTTAAATAGTCATTCAATTGCTACGAAGATTTTAGCGGAGCCTAGAAAATTAAATATAAAGAACTAATTATGCTTTTACAGGTATGGTGGCTGGGGAATCTGCTTCACGTACGGTACATGGTTTGCAATTTCAGGGCTAGTCGCTGCCAAAAAGACTTACAGTAATTGTTTAGCTATACGCAAAGCAACAGATTTTTTACTCAAAATTCAATGCGACGATGGTGGTTGGGGAGAGAGTTACCGTTCCTGCCCAAATAAGGTTATTTTATTTGGATTTTATTAATAATTATAAATGTACAAAAGGTTTAATTCTCTAAAATAGCATTAACTTTATTGTTCACATGAATTCATCAATAAATGGAATTGGCGATTATAAAATAAAAAATATTAGATCCTAAAATAGTACTAATATAAAATGAAGTTCTGGTTCTTCCACTAGATTTTCACATTTTGCTATAGCATCGTTATGACTAAATGTAATCCAGTTTTAGTCATTCAGATACTTTTATTAAACATAACTGTAAAATTTTGACTTAACATATTTTCGGACTACATAGAGTGTGATAGCTTTAATTAGTCTTTATGTGAAATGTAAGTAAGTCTGAATTTGATAAGTCCGAATTCATTTGATAAAAGTTGAATAGAATTGGAAGTATAAATTTGAACAAAATAAGTTTTATTTTCATTTATTCATATCTAAATGAAATATGTGAAAAATATTGTTCTAATATTTTTTCAAATATTTATTCTCATAAAAAAATACAAGCAGGGAAAAGGTTTTATTAAGGTAAATATTACTCAAATTTATATATGCAGATCATTTAGAGTTTAGACATGTTCAAATTTGAACAAACAAAAGGACAAATTACTACCTAAATTTTCAATTGGTTTTCTTGGAGTATAGTAACTAATCTTCCAAATTCTTTTATTATTTTTCAGTTTTACAATTAGAAGATTAGTGATTTTTGCAAAATGATAATCATTGTGTTTGGTGATGTAGAAATATATACCTCTGGAAGGAAATAGATCGAATTTAGTACAAACTTCATGGGCTATGATGGGTTTAATTCATGCTGGACAGGTAATCAGTTGCTAATTATTAAACAATTATCTCTTTAACAACTTTTAAAGCTGCGATAAATTAGTTGCTGATTACTAAACAATTATTTCTTTAACAACTACTTGTACGATACTTAGAAATTATAGATTCTGCCAAATATAGAAAACGTAATTCCTTTCATTTTATCATTACATGAATTTAATTTGTTGTTATGTTAGATGGAAAGAGATCCTACTCCTCTTCACCGTGCTGCAAACTGCTAATAAATTCGCAGCTGGAAGATGGCGATTTCCCTCAACAGGTAATTATTACGTAAAATCACTAGGAAAATAATTATGTAAGTGTAGTGGTACTATTACTCCATTTAAAAAGACTATTTAATTAAGGAAAAAATTATTCATTCTAAAGAGGTGTAATTGATTACTTGCTGCTTGATCGATGATAGGAACTCACTGGAGCTTTTATGGGGAATTGCATGTTACACTATCCAACATATAGAAACATTTTTCCGATGTGGGCTTTGGCAGAATACCGCTCAAAGTTTCAATCGCCCAAGATTTTCTGAAACTATTTAAGATATTCTAAATATCTTTCACACAATTATGAGCCAAAATCAAGACCATAATACCATATAATAAGAATCATTGCCATTATAATATGTAAACATGGCAAAGTACCTCTACAATTATGGTATGCAATAATGCACACATATGGCAGATGTGATCAACCATGTTTCTGCTATTTTATTCATAGTTTTGTATGGTAAATTGGGCTTTTGACCTACATTAATCACCTAGAGTGAATTTATATTATTACTATTATTTTTTATTCCTAATTTTCATTATCGTGTTACAGAGGATTTGAGAGTTCTCAAATACATTAAAATCTTGATAAATTAATAACATTGAGATCAGAAAAAAATTTATTAATTAAGCAAATATTAATTAATCGAATTATAATTTAGTACAATGACCTCTACTTGTTACTGGTAAAACCTATTACTTAATTAAGGGTTTAATTCATCTAGTATTAAGTTATTGAAATTTTATTGTAATTGTATTCTTTTTATGTATTTTGCTCCTTTTTTAAAAATAATATCAAATATTTTCTCGTATTTTTTTGCAAAATTATCAAACAGATTTTTTTTGGTTTGAAAACACCATTTCCGTTCTTTAATTTTATTTAAAAAAAGAACCTCTAAGGAACCATTTTATAAATAGTTTTTATGTTCAAACTTCAGATGAGTGCTGCTTTTCGCGCGCCGCCGCGGGGGGGGGGGGGGGGGTGGACAAACATATATGAATGCTGCCTCTCCGTTTTTTCTTATCAAAACATGTACACTCTTATTTTCAAAAGTGGATTTTAGAAATACCATTTTGAAAATATTCCCAAATTCACTACAAGAATACAAGTAATAGGTAATAAGAAATATATGTCATATAGGAGGGTGCATAACAGACAACCGATTTGTCATCTATGTTGTAACTTATTTATGATAAAGTCTCACCGGCCATAAGTTTATCATGTTTTCAAATGGTCATATTATGTCACACCATTGTAGTAGGAAATTCAAAATTATTTGAAAATTTAGCATTTTTTTGAATTTTTCGGCAGGAAATTTTTTATTATTTCAACTAATATTATTGAAAGATATTTATTATTATTAATTAACTTGAATTTTATTTTTATTATTTTATTACCATTGTTACAAAATCCTACGGCAAATTTCTTGGTCCTGCAGTAGACCATGAAAAAGTAAAAAGCGACACTAGAATTGTGAAGCTAGTTGCAGAATTAACAAACCTATAGCAGAATCATTAGTCGCACATCAAAGCCCATAAAGCCTGCAATAGAAACACAAAGCCTGTAGCAGAGCCCATTAGTGTTACAGCAAATTCATAAGTCCATGGACCAGATGCAAGATCATGGACTATGTAGAAGATGTCCAAATCCAATTACCACAAGCCCAATAAGACTATAGATTAGATTCTTAGTTAAAGCTCAGCCCAACTTCAAGTATGGAAGTATCTAGAAGCTTAACCCAAGGAGATGGAGATAAAAATAAATTATGGTATCATTCATAGAGATAAAATTGCAGAATTTCCGAATCTTAAGTGATCGAGATGACGAAGGGTTTGAAATATGACACCTCTCTTTCTATGCTATCAATAGAAGACTTTAAATATAACATCTCTCTTTATACCAACAGGGTCTAGAAATTATAACAAAAATAGTTGTTTTTGTTTTTAATAGTAAAGTCATTTAATTTATGTCCGTAGACGTATGTCAAATACTGAACCACATTAAATTTTATGTTGCATTTATTATATGCTCATACTTATTTATTTTTTAGTTGACTAGATTTCTACGTTAAAAGATTAGCACCCAATTTGGGGACAATATAATTAGTCGTCATTGAAAGCTATTAAGTGCCACAAAAGTATGAGTCAATGAAACCAATGTAAATGATGGAGCCACAGATTGCCACAAATTATAAGTCCACCATGGAGGCAACATAATAACATTAGCCCACAACCACCACTCACACAATAAATGGCTAACTTGACACAAAATATAACTTGGGTGCTTAATACATAGAAAACCAAATGATCCGTAAGGCAATTCCACTTATTGAGGATCAGCAATATAATTAGAAAGGAAGAAGGTCTCATGGTGGCATGCAAAGGCCTTCTCAAGAGGGTAGATGTGTTAGGAGAGCAAGAACACATGCAAGCAAAAATAATTATGAAAGGGCGATCTTAAACAACATTGGAGTTCAGGTAGGACTTGCTTCAAAGGCTGAATGCAAGACGTAAGTCCAAAAGGCATGAGGAGTAGAATTTATTACTAATTCAACAGACCTCAAAGTAAAGTTAAGGAAAGTTAAGCAGAGGATAGATGTTATAGAGAATAATCCTATTAAAATAGGTGGAACCTGATGTGATCCAGAGTGCTCAGAGCATTAAAGATCCGTTGCTTGTTCCAAAAGGGCCAATTATGAGAGCACGAGCTAAGAAGATCAAGGAAGTTATGCAAGGATTTGTTCAAGTTACTTTGGATGAATTCAATTCAAATTCAATTTGCAAGAGACCAATATTCAAGATGGACTTGAAAGAGGAGGAACCAGCTTTAGTATACTTGATTTGAGCTAATAAGGTGGTGAGCATCGGAGAGAACAATTTTTAAAGTAAAAGAAGGGCTAGAAAATCAATTCTAAAGTTGTAGCTACATTCCTTACGTTGAGAGCTTAGAAACGGTATATTGGGCCTAAATTCGACATCATATGCCCAAATTATGATATGTTTAAGATCAATAGCTCTGCAGGCCAAGGCCCACGTGGCTCAAGCTTTTAATTTTAGGGTTTTTTTTTCGTGTTCTAAGTTAAATTAGGGTTAGCTACCTTATAAAAACACTCTTTTATAGTTAAATTAGGGTTAGCTACCTTATAAAAACACTCTTTTATGTTCTTTGAACGCACCTTTAATAATCTTGAGTTTGATATCAGAGGATTTTCTCAACTTGTTCTTGAAAGAACTTTTGACTTATCAAATGAGTTGTTAACCTTTATGGCATCCTATTTAGCAATCCGGGTTCTTGAGACTTAACTTCTCAGGGGTTTGGATCTTTTATCCGAATTCTAATCATATTGGCTTTCTTGGGTTCTTATCAATCTAGTTGTGGGTTTTTCTATCTAGATCTAGAGGGGTTCTCATTAGAACATCGTTTTACTAAGGGCATATTAAATGTACTATTTCCCTTAAGATTCAAGATGCCTTAAATAAAGTTTCTTGGAGGTAAAAGAGATTTAGCTAAGCACTTAGAGGCCTACAGGGAATGGATGGAGCTGCAAGGTGCAATAAGAACATCCATGTGTAGGTCTTTTTCTCTAACTCTTATAGGAGTAACACGCAAATGATATCAAAAGCTGAAGCCAATCTCAATAGGTTTATTTGCTCAATTAAGCTAGACATGTGTTAGTAATTTTTTTGGGAGTCAAAGACCATTAGCTTTCTATAACTTATCCTTTGTTAGTTAAACAAGAGAATGATGAGTCATTGAAAAATTATATTGACCGCTTTAATAAAGATGCAGTGAGAATGGAAAACTACACTAACACAGTGGTCGTAATTGTCATTATGGTTGGTTTATTCCTAGAGAGATTTCATTACTTGCTTACAAAGAATACACCAAGAACCTTCACTAAGTTATTATTAATAGCTCAAAATTACTCCAATGTAGATGAGTTAACTAATACAAAGAGGACTATAGACCCTAAATAACAAAGGTTAGGAGGCAAAAAGAAAAAAGAGATGAAGAAATAATAGAGAAAAAAAATAAAAAGGAAAATGAGATGAACACTGAAAATTAAAGTTGTATGTTCTCTTTTATGTTGCTTAAATTAGTAAATCTTCTTTTGTTGTTTGAGAAAAATATGTCCTTTAATTTTATATAAAGCTAGGGAATGTATGAGAATAATGCCAATACAAATTGGTTGGCAAAGGTACAAGTATTTCAACTCTCAGTAAGTGGCAATGTAATGGTACCAACCTAATCAATTGACACGACCAAAGATATCCCATCTCTTAAAATGAAGTCCTAATAAAGATTGCTCGACATGATATCTTAAAGGGTGTGCAAAAAGCAGTTGAGCCAATGAAAGGCCAAATGAGTGGAGGCACACTTAAAAAAGAATTCATGTTTTCTTAAAGAGAAATGAAGTAAGAAAGTTGAGAAAAATTTCTACTCTCCTAAAGAGAAGGGAAGTAGGAAAGTTAAAAGAAACTCTTACTCTCATAAAGAATAGGGAAGTAGAAAAGTGAAAAGAATTCATTCTTTCCTAAAGAGGATAGAAGTAGGAAAGTTAAAAAGAATTTTTGCTCTCGTAAATAGAAAGGATGTAGGAAAAATAGGAAAGTTAAAAAAATTCATGTTTTCCCACGGAAGAGAGAAGCAAAAAAGTAAAATTCATGGTCTACCAAATAAAAGTGAAGTAGGAAAGTTAAAACTTTTCTTCGAGTCTTTAAAGATATAAAGCAAGAAAGTTAAAAGAGAATAAAGAATGGCAAGAAAGAAAAAGTATTAAAAATGCACAATTAAAAGAGAATAAAGAATGGCAAGAAAGAAAAAGTATTAAAAATGCACAACTTTATTGTGTAGGGAGATAATAAGAAAGCTATACTTAATAGAGCAGGTGTTACAAAATAATAAAATGAAAGTACAAAAGAATGATACAAAAGAAAGTAGAAAGATATAAGAGATACAATCTGGTCATCTTTATCATTGTTTAGAAAAGAAAGGTCGAGCTGAGGATAATGGTCATTACTTATTGCTCTCAGTTGGCAGGTGATAACTCTATGAAATGAGAGTTATCATAGTACTTTTACACTTAAATTAATATTACTTATAGAGTAAATGATGTGATTCTATTGCATTTTTGTTATATTTTGCATAAATATTCATTTTAGTTTAGTCTTAATGAGTTTTCCTTAATTTAAAGTAATTCATGCTTAAATTGTGTGCATAATTGAAGGTTTCCATAAGCTTATAATTCATGGAAGGAATGCTGATACAATAGGCTTGCAAAAATGAGGAAGAGCTTAGCTACAAAAGAATTGAAACAAATCTGGAACAGTGCAGTTGCTGTAGTCGTTGCTATAGCAACCATTGATGTAGCCATTGCTATAGCAATCCTGGAACAACGACAGAGAAACTTCTGTGCGGGATAATTGTAGAATTGCGATCTGCATTTTCCTAATCTAACTTATGCACGATCTAGGCTTCTGTTTACCCTAATTTTCAACTATAAAAGAAGCACACATCATAAGAAAAAGAAGGAGCCGTCACCCAAGGAGAAAAACACAGAAACACAAGAAAAACAAGATTCAAGAGAGAAATTAAGGGTTGCACAAGAGGAGAATTTGCAGATATCAACTGGAAGCTCAATCCTTCTTATTCTTCTCTTGTTTTCTTGTTTTCTATTTATTTATGGAGATGTGTTTCATGGCTGAAACTTTATTATTTATTTTTCTTTTGCAAATCATGAACTAAATTTATTTATAGTTGAGTGATAAACAATCTTGATGGTTTATTGACTGGAAATATGTGTTGCTGCATGTTTGCTGTACCAGTTTGTTTTGATAGCATTTATTCTTATTCATTATTTCGGTTGATCACCCATTTAATGATACAAGTTAGGAGAGAGCCGCAAAAGAGCCTATCTTAGTGGAACATATCAGAACAATACTTGAGCTTAAATTGAGTTTTCCGGATTGAGTTTTACCTGAGTCCCAAAAGGGCCATGCTTGATTTAAGATTAGTGATGAACTAGACATAAGGATGAAATACAAGTGTGCAACCCAAGAGGGGGGGGTGAATTGGGATTTTAAAAATTATTTGATTCTAAAACAAATTATCATGCAAATCTAAAATGAATTTAATGGAATAACAATTTAATCAATTACAATATAAAAAGATAAGGGAAGAGAGATTCAAACACGAAGATTTTTACGTGGTTTGGCCAACCTCGCTTACGTCCACACCTCCAAGCTTTTCGGATTTCACTAAGCAAGCCTCCAAGGCTTCAAATGCTGACACTTGGCTTCCAAAGTATCAAAGAACCTTTACAACAAGAGATTATCCCCAATCTCTTAACCCAAGTGTCTCCCAACACTTACAATCACTCAAAGTAAAAGATTAAAAAATTGATTTTCTCTCACACAATATTTAAGATTACAAATCAATGCCCAATATGTGAATAGATGAAGCAAGAATGTGTTTTAAAGCTCTATGAAGATTGTATTCTCGAATATAAGCTCAATGGTCGTGTTGTGATCAACCTTATTTGAATTTGAATGAGCTTATTTATAGTTGGAACTAAAAAACTAGCTGTTATAAACTGTCTACTCGAAAATGGTTAACCTTTTAGTCATAATTTCAGAAAGTTTGGGAAAGACAACTATTCTTAGGAAGTTCTGAAATTGGACCTATTTGCAAAGTTTTATGACGTTTTGGGCCATAGTATAATTATAGAAAGTTTTGGGCCAAAATATAATTTTAGTGAACAGTATTACTGTAGCAAATTCAAAAATAACGGTAATATTACTATTCCTGAGCGGCTAGTCGGATAATCAAGCGACTAACCGCTTGAGCGCTGGAATTTGCATATAACGACTAGTTTTTGGGCTTTCACTATAAAAACTCAACTCAAACTTCATTTTATGAACCAATGCACACAAATATAAGATCATACAACATATATTGAGCTTCCAAAATGCAAATCATAATTGATTGAATCATTGTTGAGCTATTAGTTGCATATCCACTCTTAAAGAGAGTTTTTGTTGTAATTTTCATTTCTCATCAATTTGTGAGTGTACAAGTGTGGGAAACACTTGAGGTAAAGAGATTGGGGATATAATCTCTTGTTGTAAAGGTTCATTGACACCTTGAAAGTCAATTGTAAACATTTGAAGCCTTGGGAGGCTTAGATAGTGAAATCCTCAAGCCGGGTGAACTTGGAGGCGTGGACGTAGGCGGGGATAGCCGAACCACGTAAAAATCCTTGTGTTCGTTTTCTCTTCCCTTACTCTTTTAATATTGTGCTTGATTGAATTTATTGTTTTGATTTGATTAAGGCAATAGATTAAATTGTTGTGCGAATTGTATTGCATAAATTTTAAAATCCCAATTCACCCCCCCTCTTGGGTTGCATAACTTGCATTTCACTGTCAGGCAGTGAATAAATAAAGAGCAATGCTTTAGAATCACCAAAACCTTCTTCATCACATGTTGCAATTTGCTGGTATGATTTGTATGAATTTTAAGTTATATAAGACAGTGGAAATATTATTTTACCTTTAAAAAAAGGGAAAAGGACAAACACACCCCAACTTTTAGAATAAGGGACAAAAATCCTCTTAACGTTTTAAAAAAGACATTTACACCCCCATTCACTAACGAAAATAGTAACTTTTAAAAGAAATTACCGTTATACCCTTCTAGCATATAAAAAAAATTGTTGATTATCCAATTTGTCCATATATTATTAATAAAATTATAAATACACCCTCATTACCCAATTCTTCTATTTAAATTTTTATCAAATTCCCTCTTCAAGCCAAATAAATTTAATTCATTACTCAAGAATATAAATAAATAAAATTGGTTATTAATGTTAACTTGTATTTCAATTAATACCGTAATAAATAACATAAAAAATTAGTTATAAATATACGAGTTTAAATGATAACATGTGGAGAATTGTTAAATATACAAGTTTAAAATTTAAATAAAATTTTATGGTATTAATACCACAAGTTAAACTTGTATATTTTTTTTATATGTTAGAAGGGTATAACGGTAATTTTTGTTAAAAGTTACTGTTTCCGTTAGTGAATGGGGTGTAATGTCTTTTTTGAAACGTTAGGGGAGTTTTTGTCCTTTTATCTGAACGTTGGGGGTGTGTTTGTCCCTTTTCCTTAAAAAAAATCTAATATTTATAAAAGTAACGGTAGGGGTATTTTGGATATTTACTAAATATAAGATTAATTAAATAATTGGCTATAAGAACTAAATATTTTTATTTCTTTTTAACTTTTGAATGGTCAACAAAACCCATAGAATAATTAAAAACATTTAAATAGTTATCTGTTACTGCCAAAATTTTAAGTGGAGCCTAGAAAATTATATTAAAGAACTAATTATGCTTTTACAGGTATGGTAGCTGGGGAATTTGCTTCACGTACGGTACATGGTTTGCAATTTCAGGGATAGTGGCTGCAAAAAAGACTTAAGTAATTGTTTAGCTATTCGCAAAGCAACATATTTTTTACTCAAAATTCAATGCGAAGATGGTGGTTGGGGAGAGAGTTACCATTCCTGCCCAAACAAGGTAATTTTATTTGGATTTGATCAATAATTATAAATGTAAAAAAAGTCTAATTCTCTAAATTATCATTGACTTTATTGTTCACATGAATTCATCAATAAATGGGATTGGCGATAATAAAATAAAAAATATTAAATCCTAAAATAGGTAGTAATATAAAATGAAGTTCGGGTTCTTCCACTAGATTTTGGCATTCTGCTATAGCATCGCCATGACTCAAAATGGTCTAGTTTTAGTCATTCAGATATTTTTACTTAACATATTTTCCGACTACATATAGTTTAATAGCTTTAATTAGTCTTCATATGAAATGTACGTCTGAATCTAACCATAAAAATTAAATAGAATTGAATGTATACATTTGAATAATATGAGTTTTATTTTTATTTGTTTATATCTAAATGAAATATGCGAAAAATATTGTTTTATTGTTTTCAAATATTTATTCTCATAACAAAATTTAGGCAAGGAAAATTTTTTATTAAGATAAATATTACTCAAATTTATATATTCAAATAAGAGTTTATACACATTCAAATTTCAACAAACAAACGACAAATTGCTACCTAAATTTCAATAGGTTTTCTTGAAGAAAATTCAGAAACTTCAAGAACCAAAGGGAGAAGAAAGAGGTAATCACATGCTATGAATGCAATAAGCTTGGCCATATAAGATCGGAGTGCCCACTTATCAACAAACTCAAGAAGAAAGCCATGGTTGCAACTTGGGATGATAGCGAGGAAGATTCAAGTGATGAAGAAGGGTCGCAAGAAGTATCAAACCTAGCACTTATGACAATAAGGGAGGATGATGATCTCAATGAGGTAAGTGATCCCACCTATGATGAATTGTATGATGCTTTTAAAGACTTGCATAATGAGTTGATGAAGATTGGTAAAAAGAATGTATGTCTTAAAAAGGAAATGGCAAAACTTAAAAATGAAAATGAATCTCTAAATGCAAGAATTACATGCCTAGAAGTAGAGAACAAAACATTGCATGATAAAATTGCATTATCAAATGAGAAACCTAGCATCTCACATGAGCATTTAGAATCACACATAGATGATTTGAAAAATGAAAACGAAACGCTTAAGAAAAAGAGCAATGAGTTGAATGAGATTGTTTTGAAATTTACAAATGGGCAAAAGATGTTGGATAACATGCTTAATTCACAAAAATGTGTGTTTGACAAAGGAGGTATTGGTTATAAGCCAAACTTGAAACAAAAATATTATAAAAACTACTTTGTGAAGAGTACATCTAGTAACAATCAAATTATATGTCATTTTTGTAATCAAGATAGTCAAATGAAAAATAGATGTCTAGTAAAAAGAAATGCATATTATGGTATGAAATGCATTTGGGTTCCAAAAGGAATCACTACTAACTCTCAAGGACCCAAAAAGGTTTGGGTACCTAAAACTTTAGATTTTCTCTGTAGGGCTTGAAGAAGAAGAAAAATAAATGGTACTTGGACAGTGGTTGTTTAAGGCACATGACCGGAAACTATGCATGGTTCTCAAGCTTCACCAAAATTGAAAATGGTGGAGACGTATCTTTTGGAGACAACTCAAAAGGAAAAATTCTTGGAATTGGAAATGTTGGTAAAGTTTCCTCAACTCTAATTGAGAATGTATGTTTGGTTGAGAACTTGAAACACAACTTAATTAGTATTAGTCAATTATGTGACAAAGGTTATAAAGTTGTCTTTGATAAATTTAGTTGTGTTATTGAGAATTCATGTGATGGCAAGATCTTATTTGTTGGGAATAGATGTGGTAATATTTATATCATTGACATAGAATGTGCATCTACTCTTGATAAATATTTTTCGGCATTGCATGATGATAGTTGGTTATGGCATAGAAGGTTAGGACATGCAAGTATGGATTTGATTTCAAAAATTTCGAAAAATGATTTAGTTAAAGGTCTTCCAAAAATTGGTTTTAAAAAAGATAAGATTTGTGAAGCTTATCAATTTGGAAAACAAATCAAAACATCTTTCAAAAATAAAAATCATATTTCTACTTCAAAACCACTTCAACTTCTTCACATAGATTTATTTGGACCCTCTAGATATGCTAGTCTAAATGGCAAATATTATGCATTTGTGATAGTGGATGATTATTCTAGATATACATGAGTATTATTCTTAGCTAATAAGGATGATGCTATTGATGCCTTTAAAGTGCTTTGTAAGAAAATTCAAAAAGAAAAAGGGTATGATATTGCATGTATTAGGAGTGATCATGGACGAGGGTTTGAAAATCATACATTTGAGATTTTTTGTAATGATTTTGGCATTGAGCATCAATTTTCATCATCTAGAACTCCACAACAAAATGGAATTGTTGAGAGAAAGAATAGATCAATTCAAGAAATGGCTAGGACTATGTTGAATGAAAATTCATTACCTAAGTATTTTTAGGCCGAGGCCGTCAACACCGCTTATTATGTTTTAAATCGTTTGTTGATTAGACCGAACCTTAACAAAACTCCATATGAGCTTTGGAAAAATAGAAAACCCAATATTGGTTATTTCAAAGTTTTTAGATGCAAATGTTTTATTTTGAACACAAAAGATAATCTTGGCAAATTTGATCCAAAATCCGATGTGGGTATTTTCTTGGATATTCAAATTCAAGCAAAGCTTATAGAGTTTATAACAAAAGAACTCTAGTTGTAGAAGAATCGATGCATGTTACATTTGATGAATCTAACCCCTCCTCTACGGAGAAAGTTGTTGTTGATAATGATGTAGATGAAGACTTACAAAAAGAATTATCAAAAGATAACCAAAAGGATGCGTCTCATGGGAATCAAGATGAGCAACATAAAGAAACGAATGTAGAGCAAAATGAAGGTACTTCTCAATCACTCCCCAAAGAGTGGAGGTATGTTTCTTCTCACCCTAAGGATGTAATTTTAGGAGATCCATTACAAGGTGTTACAACTAGATCATCACTTAGGAATACTTGTAAGCATAATGCATTTATTTCTCAAATTGAACGCAAATCCTTTGCGGATGCGGAAAATGATGAATCTTGGATTATGGCAATGCAAGAGGAGTTAAATCAATTTAAAAGAAACAATGTGTGGGAATTAGTTCCTAAACTGGAACATCAATCTGTCACAGGTGCTAAATGGGTATTTAGAAATAACATGGATGAATCCGGTGTGGTTGTAAGGAATAAAACTAGATTAGTGGCTCAAGGTTACAACTAAGAAGAAGGAATTGATTTTGATAAAACATTTGCACCCATAGCTAAACTACAATCAATTAGAATGTTGTTGGCTTTTGCATGTCATAAAGATTTCATTTTATTTCAAATGGATGTGAAGAGTACTTTCTTAAATGGTTATATTATGGAAGAAGTGTATGTAAAACAACCCTCTGGTTTTGAAAATGAAAAATTTCCAAATCATGTTTATAAGTTATTTAAAGCTTTGTATGGTTTAAAACAAGCACCTAGAGCATGGTATGATAGGCTTAAGAATTTCTTGTTAGAAAATTATTTTTCCATGGATAAAGCGGATACTATTCTCTTTGTCAAACATAAGAAGAAAGACATACTTGTTGTTCAAATTTATGTTGATGATATTATTTTTGGTTCTACTAATGAATTGTTGTGTAAAGAATTTTCATCTTGCATGAGTAATGAATTTGAAATGAGTATGATGGGAGAATTGAAGTACTTTCTTGGGCTGCAAATAAAACAAAATGAGGAAGAAATTTTCATAAATCAAGCCAAGTATGTAAAAGATCTACTCAAAAGATTCGGCATTGATGACTCAAAGACCAAAAATACTTCGATGAGCACAACAACCAAGCTTGACAAAGATGAAAAAGGCAAAGAAGCGGATATCAAAATGTATCGAGGTATGATCGGATCTTTACTTTATTTAACTGTAAGTAGACCCGATATCATGTTTAGTGTATGTTTGTGTGCAAGATTTCAATCATGTCCCAAGGAATCTCATTTACTTGCTGTAAAACGAATCTTTCGCTATTTAAGTGGAACTATAGATCTCGGTGTTTGGTATCCTAGGGGAAACTCATATAGATTTAACATGCTATTCGGATGTGGACTTTGTCGGTTATAAAGTTGATAGGAAAAGTACTAGTGGAACTTGCCATATTCTAGGTCACTCACTTGTTTCATGGTTTAGTAAGAAACCAAATTTTGTTGCACTTTCAACTACCGAGGCTGAATATATAGCTGCAGGAAGTTGTTGTGCACAAGCTCTTTGGATGAAACAAACACTTAGAGACTATGGTATTAACCTAGAACAAATTCCTATTAAGTGTGATAATACTAGTGCTATAAATCTTTCAAAGAATCTCATTCAACACTCTCGAACCAAGCATATAGAAATAAGACATCATTTCTTGAGAGATCATGTTCAAAAGGGAGATATTGCATTAGAGTTTATTTCTACAGAAAAACAACGTGCCGATATTTTTACAAAACCTCTTGGCGAAGAACAATTTTCAAAATTTCGGCATGAACTTGGGTTGATAAAATTTTCGCATTAACATTTCTATTTATGATATAGGGTCTATTAACATTGATTGGTTAATGTTTTGATATCTATGAAATGTTTGTAAGTGATATGTTTGTGTTATCTTTTGGTTTATATATGTATATTGATTGTTTGACTCATATGCTAGTTGATAATTCATGCATTGAACTGGGCTTTAACATGTTTCAGATTCATGAGATGATCTTGGAACAGATTAATTGTTGGCCAAATATTGAAAATAAATGTGCAAAATCAAAATACAATAAACGGATAACCGTTTTTCAATAAACGGTGTACCGTTTAATTCCATAAACTAGGATATGCTCTCTGGAAAATTACTCCTTAACCGTTAAAAGGATAACATTTCACCGTTTCCCATTCATTAGTCCCTGGAAAGTTACTCCCTAACCGTTTAAATAAACGATTAACCGTTTTCGTGCGATATAAATATTGTTCCAAGGGTTTCCTCTCTCTTCTCAATTGCCCTCTTACTGTTTCAGCCATTATTGCGCAGCCGAAGCTTTCTCTATCCTCAAACCTCCATTTTTCTTGATTTTCTTGCCAAATCACACTTAAAATATCCCTTCCCATCATCTTTAGATCATTTTTACCGACTCAAATCTTCAAATCGAGCCCGAAATTAAAAAATTCCAAATCAAAACCCTAAGGGTAGCCGGTTAGGTTTCGTCATTTTTGACCTAATTCGTGTCCTTTTTCAACCTAATTAAGCTTTCAAATTCCATCCTCCACTCTTCCTTGATCCCAAAATCGGTTATTTTTCGTCCAAAGTCACTGTTCTCAAAATCCCTCATTCTCCCTATTCTTTACCATGGCTGAGTCATCTCGGAGAACTCGAAGGAGGAAAGATACGCCTCAACGGAATCCTATACCACCACGGACAGTCTCTGAATTCACAAGAATTAATTTTCCCACACCCTCATTGGCCAAGCGTTTCGAGGACCGCTTCAATAGCAGAAAGGTACTTGATTCGTTTTATGTTGACATAGAAGACTTTAGAACCTTAATTGTGTGTGGTAGAAGTGTTAGAAATATGCTTCAACCTTGAAAGTCCGCCATTGATTTTGATGACCGAGTATATCTAAATTTAGTGCGAGTTTTCTATTCGAACATGGAAATCTCCGCAACTCGCCTAGATAGGATAGTTACTCAAGTTGGCAGTGTTCATATTGAATTTGATGATGAAGACCTTAATGGTTTTCTCGGTATATCTAGTGATGGTCATAAAATTTATACATCTAGGAAAGCTCTTTCCTTTGACGATTTTTGTCATGATGATGGAGTTCGTAATATTTTTCGGCGTGAAGATCGGAGTTACGAGACTTGTCACTTACCTTTTAAGTCTCAACTTTTACCTCAGCAAGTTCGCATACTTCACACAATTTTACAGCATATAGTGACACCTAGGAAGGGTCACTTGGATGAGGTTATGAGGTTAGACGTTGGCTTATTAGATAGCCTCATTTCAGGTCGACCCCATGTTAAGTACTCCTGCAGTTAACCATCGCTTGCTTCCATATGGCAGTATCATTACTAAGATACTACGACGCTTTGAGGTGCCTCTTCTAGATGCTGGTTATACGGAGACTAGACGGATTGGTCCAGAGGCCATGACTGGTATCGGTTTTTCTAGAAAGAATGGCAAGTGGATAAAGACTAAAAACTCCAAAACCCGGGATACTTTGATTACTCCTGAGGACGATCGGATGCTCAACGATGTCCATCCTCCTGATCAGCTTCCAGATTTTCGATTAGGAGCTCATCCACCTCCTCCGCGTCGTCGTTTTGTCCCCCAACCTCCAGCTGACTTTGACTCTGAAGAGCGTGAGATGGATGCTGATATTCCATCCACTTCGATGCCACTTCTAGCTCCAGCACAGCCTTCCGCTCCTGAGCCATCTGATGTTCCTGAGTAGCCCTCCGTTTCTGAGCCACCTCCAGCTCTCGAGTAGCCACCTGCTTCAATTCAGCCCCTGCTTCGGCTGCCTTGTAGCAGTTAGCGGATGATGTTCGCCGGATTTCAGAGAGGCAACAGCTGATTATCAATAGATTGGACAACTTCTCCCACGACCATCAGCAACTTCGTTCGAAGTTTCAGACCTTCCAACAACAGAGCATTGATCAGCAGCTTGAGCTTATAGCTGGATAGCGCACTCTTCTTTGTTATTCCGGTTATGATCTGGGGAGCACATCTTCACCACCTTCATAGTTTCTGAGTCTCATCTTCGCACAAACATTTCATGTTTTTTTTGTTTGTTTGTTGCTATTTATATTTTAGTATACATTGCTACTTATCTATGATTTTGATGATGGATTGTTTTTGTGATGTTCTTGATGTTGGCTGATTTGATATTGGATGATGGATTTGTTGGTCTGTTAGATGATGACGTTGTTGTTAATATATTTTGTATTAGTGGATTTGTTCCATTTTAAGGGGAAACTCTGCCAAATTATTTTTTGCTCGCCAAAACTGGGTAATTTCTTTCTTCCCTCTATACTTTACGAATTTCTTTTCTCTCTTTTCTTTTTGATGATGAAGGGGGAGAGATTATGTTATGCTCCTGTATTTTGTGTATATTGATAAAGGGGGAGATAGCGAAATAAAAATAAAATTCACTTTTGAAATGCATTTTGCTTTTAAAACACATTTTGAAATGAATTCTTTTTCAAAATGTTTCCTTGAGCAAAAATTTGTTTATTGGACATTTTTTTTTCAATTGGCCATACATTTAGGGGGAGCATATATTAAGGGGGAGCAAAATGTTGAATGAAGTTTGTCATCATCAAAAAGGGGGAGAATGTTAACATGTATATGTTCATAATATTGGTTTTGATGATAACAAACTTTAAATGTTTTTGATTAAAATGTTGGAGCTATTCAATAATAAACGAAAGCCTTATAATCATTTCAATTATATTTATAAAAGTTGGATAACTGTTAAACTTGAAATTGGGAAACTGATTCTCTGCAATATCTGGCTAAAACTATGATTCTGGAACTAAATGGTGAACCATTTATTTTTAACGGCTAACTGATTAAATCCAGAGGGTAACGAATTGCTTAAGCTCTAACTGGTTAATAAAAATGGAAAACACAAAATGCTAAGAAGGCAACTGGAATTAAACCGTGAACCGTTTATTGAAACGATTAACCGATTAAAAATCCCGAATGGAAAACTGTGTTAATCTTATTACTGGAAACAAACGGTAAAGACTAACTTGTTCTACAGGTTACTGGAAACAAACGGCTAACCGTTTATTACAAATGGTTAACCGATAAATTCCAAAGAGGTTATTTCAGGCAAATCTTTAACCGTTTAATGTAAATGGATAACTGAAGTTTATCTTGCAGGTCTCTGGAATTTAACAGCGAAAGGGTAATCTTAAACGGCAAACTATTTATTTAAAAATTGGCCCAACGGTAACTTTGACCAGCCTAAATGGTTAACCGTTAATGGTTAACGACGAACTGTTTTCAAGCAGACAGTCTATAACGGCTAGTTTTTCAGCTCCAACTATAAATAAGCTCATTCAAATTCAAACAAGGTTAATCACAACACGACTATTGAGCTTATATTTGAGAATACAATCTTCATAGAGCTTTAAAACACATTCTTACTTCATTTATTCACACATTAGGCATTGATTTGTAATCTTAAATATTGTGTGAGAGAAAACTATTTTTAATCTTTTACTTTGAGTGATTGTAAGTGTTGGGATACACTTGGGTTAAGAGATTGGGGATAATCTCTTGTTGTAAAGGTTCATTGACACCTTGGAAGTCAAGTATAAGCATTGAAGCCTTGGAGGCTTGCTTAGTGAAATCCTCAAGCCCAGAAAGCTTGGAGGCGTGGACGTAGGCGAGGTTGGCCGAACAACGTAAAAATCTTCGTGTTTGAATCTTTCTTCCCTTATCTTTTTATATTGTAATTGATTTAATTTTTATTCCATTAAATTCATTTTAGATTTGCATGATAATTTGTTTTAAAATCAAATAGTTTTTAGAATCTCAATTCACCCCCCTCCCTTTTTGGGTTGCACACTTGTATTTCAATTGTTACTTGCATTAAAGAAGCTGAGTTTATGGCATGCTTTGAGGCCATTGTTCATGGATTATACTGCGAAACTTTATTTCAAGGCTTGGAATTGTCGACAATATTGCCAAGTCGTTGAAGATTTATTGTGATAATGTTGCAGCAATCTTCTTTTCAAAAAACGACAGATATTCTATAAGTGTCAAACATATGGAATTGAAATAACTTGCTGTTAAAGAAGAAGTTTAGAAACAATGAGTGTTAATCAAGCACATTAGCACTAACTTTATAATTGTAGATCCTTTAATAAAAGGATTAAACCTGAAGATTTTTTGTGAACATGTTGAAAGAATGGGTATTACTAGATATCATTATTGACATTATATTTAAGTTTTTTTTAGGCTCTTTATGTATTTAACACTCTGAGCTCATTTAAATATTATTTTTTATTCTTTTATATTCTGTGTGAGTTAATGGTATATACATGAATGATGATATGATTGTCAACAGATTTTGTCCCTGACTAAGACATTATTGGTGGACCATTTTTGTTTTTTTTTTCCATTACAAGTCATATTTAAGTATAACTGATATTGTGATACATGGAAAGAATTATGTCAAAATAATGACATGGAGCCGCTATGATCCGTGTTAGTTTTTGCTTAATGATGATTTTATTGTTTGACTAAAGCAAGTAAGGATTTACCTCTTATTATACGTATAATATTAATTATTATTAAACCAATAAGATGAATGTTAATTATTATTAAACCAATAAGATGAATGTATCATATGGGTCAAGTCAGAGAATGTTGGCATATTTTATTTGTGGCCCATGTGCCTAGGGGTGGGCAAATCAGGTTTCGGTTCGGGTTATTCGGGTTTCGGTTTGGGTTTCAACCCATTCGGGTTGGAGAATTGAACCCAATCGAGTTAAGAACGCCAACCCAAACCAAACCGAACCGAATTAAATTTGGTTCGGTTCAATTCGGTTCGGGTTGGAAATTCAGATCTGATTGGGTTGGTAATTTGAGTTAAAATTTCGGTTCGAGTTAATTCGGGTAGTTTGGGTTAGAATAATTCAATCTAAAAATTCGAGTTAGTTCGGGTTAGAATAGGTTGGAATAATTTAATCCAAAAATTCTAACAACAACTACTTAAAATCCAAAAATCTCAATTCCAAACATCCTTAACAAATATCAACTATAAATCATCCTTAACAACATTTCAACAAGTCCTTTTAAAGTTAACAAAACATAAAACATGTAGTCAAGTACAATGAAGCTACAAAAATTACAAATTTAAAAATTAAAATGGCAAATGGTAACCATGATTAAACATCTCCACATGACAATTGACAAACAAGGCTAATAATCCATCTCCGACACCATCAATACTCAACACAACATCTCCAAATTAGCAATAATTAACCACCACCATAACAAAATATCGAGCAACAATAGATAGAAAATAAAGCAAATCAGTCCATGTTGAAAAAAATTAAAAACATTAATTAAAATTTAGTGGAATCACTCAATATGCCTTAACAATTCTCAATATTACTAGTAGCATATTTGTATTATGACTACGCCTTAATTGCAAATGAATATTAAGTTTGATCCAAATCGATATACATAGTTACATACTTACTGTTGCAACAAAAAATCTTCATATTAGAACAATTGGATGGTCCACTTGTGTCGATTTACGAAGCTCTACATAAAATAAAAAGACTTGAAGTAAATAACTCTTAATATAAAGTAAACAAATCTTAAAAATAAATAGGTAAATAAGTAATCATTAATATTTATACCTTCTGTAAGAGCATCCATAAACTCATTTTCCTCCACCAACACTTCAAGGTTTGTTGTTAAATCAATAAAAAGTGAAGTTCACAACCAATTTTGTGTCAATATCAATGCGTCCACCATATCAGGAGTCATAGAACTCATATATTCATCTACAATACGACCTCCTGTGCTAAAGGCAAACTCAAATGCAACTATAGATACCAGAATGGCAAGCACATTTCTAGCTATTTGCGAAAAAATTGGGTATTTCGAACTATTAGCTTTCCACCATAGTAAAACATCAAATGGAGCACCCAATGCATTAGGCGCTTGATATTCAACCGACTCCATCAAGCAAAAATCTTGCTCATTTGACAATTCTACGTGATCTCTAGTGACAGCAACCATCTCGGTGTATTTGGAGAAAGGGTCCTCAAATACCTCATCGTCTTCATCTATAAAAGTTAGCCCACTATTAGCACTAATACCTGCACTTGCACTTTCACTCGGAAATGCACTCGTACTTGAACTAGAACTTGGTTTTAAGTGTTGAGCACTCTATCCTTCAAAAAGCTTGTTTAACACATCCTTCACCACATTTTTCATCTCAGCACATTTTGCACTATCTTTACCATATAAAGTCTCAAAGCAAAGTGTTGCAAAATTCATTTTCCCTTGTGGATCTAATATAGCAGCAACAATCTTGTTTATCTTTGAAGGCGCCTCCCAATACTCCTCAAATTTCTCCTTCATGTTACTTGCTATAATACTAATGTGTGGGTCAAGGCTGTCCGCCGTTGTATTCAGAGTCTTTTCAACTTTGCATATCTCGTTGTAGCACGTACTAGATGTCACCCTCAGAGAAGAAGAAAATGATAGTGTGGCATCATAAAAAATCTTCAAAAACCTGACCATCTGACGAGCATTATCCCAATCATAACTTCCTGGTGGTTCTACTTTTTTGTTCCCACCTTCTTCTTCACGAGAGTAAGCATTAGAAAGCTTATCCTCATTTGCCATTCGATCAAATGCCGATCTAAACTTCAATGTTGTAGTTAACATGGTATATGTGGAATTCCACATAGTTGGACAATCTAAAACCACACTTCCTCTAGAAGCCTGACCATTCTTCCCCAATAACTTTTCTTGCTCTACACGAATTTGAAATGCTTTCAATCTCGCAGTAGATGATCTCACATACTTCACAGCATTGCGGATACTAATAATATTGTTGTCTAGTTTTTTCAACCCCTCATTAACAATAAGATTCATGATATGTGTGCAACAAGGTACATAGATAAAGTCACCATTCAACACTAATGCTCCATCTCTCCAAGTCTTCAATTTATTCCTCAAATAGCTAATGGCAACTTTATTTGCACTTGCATTGTCCACAATGACTATGAACACCCTCTCTATACCCCAATCAAGCAAACATTTCTCAAGCTGCTTACCAATTGTCTCCCCTTTATGATCAGAAATTGTGTTTAAACTGATGATCCTCCTGTGTAACTGCCAATCTTGGTCAATAAAGTGTGTTGTTATTACCATATAACTGAGCGTCGTGATGGAAGTCCAAATATCTATAATGAGAGACACCCTTTGCTTCTTTCACATAATAAATTCTTCAACGAAGCCTTTTCTGCAAGAAATATGTCAATGATATCCTTGGTAATGGTTTTACGAGATGGGATCATAAACCTAGGACATGTAACATTGCAAAAATGTTTGAATCCAGAATTCTCCACATGCGAAAATGGCAACTCATCAAGAATAATCATTTTAGTAGTTGCTCTTCTAATAGCCTCCTGATTAAATCCCCTTACCACAACCTAACTAATCTCTTTATTACCAGCACCAGTAGTTTCTTGAGTTAAAGTTGCTTGATTTTGTAGATAACTTTCATATTCAAAACACTTTTTCAAGTGGTTCGACAAACTGCTAGTCCTACCTGTAGATTTACATGAATATTCTTGGCCGCGGTAGTTGCACTTACACCGATTATAATCTTCTAGCAATCTAGTGAAATCCTGCCACACCGTTGATCTCGGAGCCATCACTTTTCTTGGCTTAGGTGGTTTCAATGATGTCCTCGATGACCTCTTCCTCTTTGATCCGGATTGGGCTTTCGTAGCCATTGGTGATATATCACTAACTTCATTAGATTTAGTGGATTGGATGTTTTCATAAACTCTTAAGCCATCTGTCTAAGACATCTAAATCATAAATCCATGGCATGATCGCATTAGAAACAAAGTTAATCTATAGCATAAATGTAACAAAACAAAAAAAATCTAGAACAAACATCACCATTGAATATAATAATAAGAATCTATTGTGGATTTGGACCCTCTAGCCAATACGAATCCTATTTCAACAACCACTTATGATTTTGCAACAAAAAATAAGTTCTCATTACAAAACTCAAAATTTCATAATGTTATAACTTATAATAACCTAAATTGAACAACTATCACAATTTAATTAATAATAACAACAACAACATTTGAGAATATATATAACTTTGCCGAACAACAATTAAGTTAAGCAAACAATAATAATAACACTAATAATAACTAGGAATCAGTAATTTAGCATATTGCCATTTTCTAAATTAAAACAAAGCACAAATTAATCAATCAATTAATTAATAATCTCCAATTTAATTAATAATAACAGCAACAAACCCACTCCAATTTAATTAATAACAATCTCCAATTGTTCAATTATCAGTAAACTCACTCCAATTTAATTAATAACAATCTCCATTTGTTCAATTATCAGTCAACAACAACAAATCCACTCCAAATAATTGAATAATTGCCAATCAATTAATTAAAAATATCCAATTTAATTAATAGCAACAGGCTATTAAAATTCTATTCGGGTTGCCAACAGCTGTGAACAAGTCAACAACAAACCCACTCCAAAATCCAAATATCAGTATTAAGTGACAAACCTTAATCGATGAGAAGCTACAGCGTTGGCAAAGCGTGACTGTGTTGGGCTGAGTGGGACGCGAGGTGAACGTACGGCACAGCTACAGGCGAGGCGTGCTGGCTGATGGCGAGTGGGCTGCAGTGAAGGGCTGTAATAAGGTGTTTGTTGGAGCTGGACAGGGCTGCTGCTGTCGTCGTGGGCCACGAGAGTGAGAATTTAGGGATTTTTATAGTTGTCGCTAGTAATGAGATCAAGAGTGTGTGAGAAGTGAGAAAGTGAGAAGAGGGAGGTAACGAAACAAAATGAAACGAGTGTGTGAGTTTTTTTTGGTAATATATATATTTTTAGTTTTTAAAATCTGAAACTTAAAAAAAAACGAAGCTTCAACCCGTTTGGGTTAAAATTCGGTTTCGGTTTCGGTTTCGGTTTCATCGATCAACCCGAATCGAACCGAACCAAAAATCTGATTCGAACGCTCACCTCTACATGTGCCATGTTGTGCAAATTTTTATGTACTCGCAAGCGCACGAATCTATTATAGTATAGATCAATGGTGACGAGTGTCGATCCCACGAGGAGGTGGATTTTAATTGTGTAGAATTAATTTTGTGAATGGTTGATTGGATTTGTGGTGGAAATGATTTGAAATATGCTACAACTTAAATTAAAATGGCGAGAATAAATTCTAAAATTGGTATTGAAATGGCGAGAAGAAATTGAAGAGAATTCTATTGAAATGACGTACTTGGGTATCTGGATCCGTATCAACATGCATCATGGGCTAAATATTCCTTATTAATACCAATTAAGTCATGAGGGGGGAATCCACACCTCATGAACCACGCTCTAATCAATATGGTGCTAAGGGCTTATCGTGCCAAATAATAATAATCTTATACTAGAGGGCCGGTGAAACCAAGGCGGTACTAGACAAGATTAGTATTATTTGTCGACGATAAGTCAAAACATCCACAAAAACTAGAGGGGATGAGAAAATAAATTTACCAAATAAAGCCCATGACACATGTTGAGACTTCACCTTCAACCCAAGCTTGAAAGAAAATTAGCCACTCATAATTGAACTAGGGGCAAAATGGGAATTTATTAAAATACGAAGAAAATACAAGATGGAGAAGGAATTACAGAAAATGAATCCCAAAAATGGATTCAGAGATATCAAATTAGGGGGGAGAGGCCCCCTTTTTATAAATACATGGAGTAAATCATGGCCATCGGATTAAAAACAGTTTGGACGCTCAGGATTGCGCCACGTCATCAGTCAACAGTCCACGGTTTGACCACGCGGATGAACAGTAACACGGTTTGACCCGACTTTGAACAGTAACGCGGTTTGACCCGGATGAACAGTAACGCGGTTTGGTTGAAAATAATCCTGTGTGATGCATGCACCGTACACGAGATTTTTCGTCTACTGATATGCTGCCACGTCACCATCAACAGTACATAAGAATTTTAGTCCAACAGGATCGTGACACCTCATCAGTCAATGCCACATCATCGGTCAATGCCACGTCATCATCCGTCTATGTGAACAGTGTCGTGAACAGTAACGTAGACAGTACCGTACACGTGAATAGTACCGTACACGTGAATAGTGCCATTTTTCCTTTTATGCTCCTCCTAAGGTTTTTGACCGTTCTGAGTTCAAAAGTGATGTCCGTTTTGCCGTCTGATTTCTCCTTTATTGTGAAATGACTATAATGCCCCTAAAATACATAAAATACTTAATTAAAATAAAACACATGTAATTAAATCACAAGAAGGTTAAATACATAAAAGTAAGGGTTGTTAGTAAGACTTGAAATGTAAAATGACGGTTTTCTCCTTTATAAATATGCGTTTTCTAACACTCAACACACCCCCCAACCAGCTTATTGCTAGTCCCTGGCAAATAAAGCGAAAACAAAATTCAAATTCAAAATGATTTTTTTTTTTTTTTAGAAACACTCGTGTTTATTCAATCAGATTAATGATAGCAATCAAATAAAAGTATAAGCATTATCTCCAGTCTAAAGCAACATCACACCCACATCAACCATCCACATGAATTAGCCCAGTAGACTTTGTTATAGCTACTTTCAAGAATGACATGTCAACCCCAAAATCTCACTGGAAGTAGTGACATTCTCACAAATAAATTAAACCCAATAAAAATAGTCACTCCAATGAATGGTAATTGAGAGAGAAAATAATAAAGAAGTGATATCACATGCTCTCACCAAGATGAAATAAATATGCCCTCAGCTTAGAAATAATACGATCTCAAGTCAAATAAAATGTTAGTCAACCCACTTTATTTATCTTTTTTTTTTTTAATTATGCATCACTACATCTTTTTAGCCCATATAACTAGCTTCTACTTCGGACTATAGTTCCCTAAAATCAAGAAGGACTTTTATTAGGACGTAACGTAGGCTAGGGACATGGTTAACAAATAAGGGAAATAAGGAAAATAAAGTGTATGTTTGAGAAAAATGCAGAGAATTTTTTATTTTTTTTTATTTTTTTTTTTGGAAGTTGCAAGGTGGATTTCACCTATTATTGTTATTTTTATTCTTTTGAAACAACAACTTTTGTTTTGTTTTTTTTTCCTCTTTTTTTTTATTTGGCACAACTTCACTGAACAAAATAATTATTTACATTTTCTCAAACATAAATAGGTGATGGAACTTATAAGATATCGGGTAATACTCCAAATCGGAGTGGGTCAAGATGATAAGTTGACAAAGAAAAGGTTTTTTTTTTTAATTTTTTTAAAGGCTCAAAAGGGTTAACTATGGATATTTAATAAAAGGGATGGCTAGAAAGGCTCAAACGGATCAAAGATGGCCTTTCCATCGTCTTTTAGGGTTCTAAATAATCATCCATATCTACTAGTTAGATGGGCTTCCCAATGTAGCAACACACATTTTTTTCTTTTCCTTTTTTTTTTAATTTTACCATTTTTTTTAAGGGTTAACTCAAAAGAAATCTAGAGATCGTGTATAAAATAATAAACTGCTAAGCTGTATAGAGAATGGGCAAAAGGGTTACTCTCCAAGAAAAATGATAGGCTCAAAAACTCACTTGGTATTTATTATGACATGTTCATTCCTTCAAGCAACTCATATTTGTCTCCAACATCAACATGTAGAGTAGCAAACATAATGTAACATCACTTAAGACCAAAGATAATACAAATACTAAAATTTGAAATTAATCATGTCATCCAATGTTAAAATAAATCAAACAATTTTTTTTTTTTTAAACATCATTCTACCCCCCAACCTATTCTAAACATGAAAGGAAAACATGCATGCAGAAATGTGAAAATGATGCATAAAAACTAATTAGAAAAGTTACACGTAAAATGATAGAAAACGAAAATGATTTTTTTTTTTAAAGAAGATGCGTTTCTAGAGGAACTACACTCCATATTCAGCCATCTTCGACTCAAAAGTTGGAAAATGTATATTTATAGAGGAGAAATTAAAAAGAAGAAAAATAAACATAAACACATAATAAAGAAAAAGAAAATGTCTGAATTTTTTTTTTATAAACGATGAAGATGCGTTTCTAGAGTCACTACACTCCATATTCAGCCATCTTCAACACAAAAAGTTAGCAACAGTTAGTTTCTACAACAAAAAATTAGTAAAAACTTAACCAAAATTCCACAATTGTCGACTATTCCCTCCCCCCAACCAGAACGAAACATTGTCCTCAATGTTTGAAAGGAAAGAAGTAGAGTTTAGAAGACATCACCTGGGTGGTGCAACACAGAAGAAAATATTTATAGGCGGAGAGTTAAATCTAATTTGTACTTCTTACTGCTGCTACTGTTACCATCATTATTTGGACGCTCCAACACGAAGGTCAGGGGTCTGGCTCTGGTCTATAAGCTTGTAACAGATCAAGTAGCTCATTAGCAGTGTGAGCACAAATAAAAAGTTTTTTCACATTAGCGGGAATGAAATAGTTTTTTATTGCATGGTTAAGAAATGCGATAAAGCCATCATAAAAGTTATTGACATTTAACAAACCGATGGGTTTCTGGTGGATGTGGAGATGGGCCCAAGATGCTAGCGTGATAAGTGCCTCTAGTGTTGCAAGATCTCCTGGAAGGAAAATAAAAGCATCAGCATGATTAAGCATTTCAGTTATTCTTTCCTGCATACTTGAGACGACTAACTCTTCTCCAGTTGATGAGTCAGACGAACTGCCCAATGGTTTTAAGACTCTTGGGATGATGCCTAACACTTGACTTCCTCTGATAAGAGCTGCTTCTGAGACCATTTTTGATAACCCTCGATTACCTCCTCCATACACCAAGTGTAATTTTCTCGCTGCTATGCTTCGACCAAGATCTATGGCTGCCTCAACGAACTCTTTATGTTTGCCATATGTAAATCCAGAAAGCACACAAATGTTCTTGAATTGTCTATTGGGAGTAGCTGCCATTGTGATACTTCGCAAAAATAATTTGTGAGTGATTGACAAAGAAAATCACATTTAAGAGTCTTGGTGATAATGGGTCATAGTTGTGTATGAGGTCACATGTCCATATCAAATAACGCGTAAAGCACGTGGCTCGCGAGTCAAAAAGAAAACAGTAAAAAGAAAAAAAGCAAACAGTAATAAAATTATTAAAGACAATAATGCAAACAATAAGACAATAGTGAAATAATAAAGTAAAAGGATATTTACAGGTAGTTGCGACTGTGGCTCACATCTTCCTCTGGTTTTACGTCCAGAAACGGCTTGAACGCCCTCTATGGGTCGAGGATAGGCTTCCTATCCAGTTTTCTTATAAACTGGCAAACAGGGTCGTTTATAGTCAGATTCCCGAGACTATATCGTGCATGCTCTTTCTGGAATAATGGCCATAACTGGAGAATCGCTCCTTGCACATATCCACTGGGATGCGTTTCAAGAGACAAAAGGATATCATCCAATGACTCCTTATTCAAGCCATCCCTAATGAATTGAATCTTATCTTCCCTGTTATCAGACACCATTCCTAAAGAATATGGGTTTTTATTGCAACTCATTCTGGCACACTTATGACAAGCAACAGAAATTCTTCGAACTCGTCGTTTTCTTGCATAATTTCCTTTACCACAACCAGGCATGTATGCAATAAATTTTGGAGGTAACTCACCTGCCGATCGTACTTTAGCCTCGATTAACCAACGGATGTCAGCAGGTATGTTATTCCTCATGAGTAATCGCATGCGTTCGGACCGAGCTTTATAGATCGTAAGGAGGGCATTCTGAGGAAGTGAAGGGAATCGCTTGTGAAGCTTTGCTAGAATCTCGTTTCTGTCCATACTTTCGCCTCAGAATATCAGTTATTATGGGAAACTGAAGTAACCGACTTGATTGTCACGGAGTACCGTTATCCGCCACTTCACCGGGGTAACAAACTAAAGCACACAAATAGAAAAACAAATTAAAACACACAAAGAAAATTAAAATCGTCCTCTTATTGAATTTACCTCAAGCTCCAACTGGATGTCGTAAACACTTCTCTCAATGTCTCTGAGTTGGTGTTCTAAACCCTCAACATAGGCTACTAACTCTGGTGGTTGTAGAGCCCAAATGCGATGTGTTTTACAAAATTGAATCTGTCTTTTGAGATGAGTTTTGACACGTTGAAGTGGTTTAAGAATGTTCAGGAGGAACGGTCTAAGTATGAGACTCATGATTAAAAATGATAAGAGAAAACTTAATGGTAAAATAAACACACTTATGCAAAAACAATTTCAATTAGCAAAAGAATAATAATAAAAAGAAAAAAAGAAAAATCAAATCAACGAAAAGAAAAAAAAATCAATTCAAATTTGGTGGGTCACTCAAATTTATTTCGGTGTCTTCTTCATGTGGTTGGTACTCTAGATATGGCTTTAATCTTTGACCATTAACTTTAAACGTGACACCATTCTTTGGGTCTTTAATTTCAATTGCCCCATGTGGAAAAACAGTATGAACAATAAATGGGCCAGACCAACGAGAGCGTAACTTACCTGGGAATAGGTGCAAGCGAGAATTGAATAAAAGCACTTTCTGACCTGGAGTGAAAGATTTTCTCATAATGTGCTTGTCATGAAAGACTTTCATTCGTTGCTTGTAAATCTTGGCATTTTCGTATGCGTCATTGCGAATTTCTTCAAGTTCTGCCAGCTGTAATCTTCTTTCTGAGCTGGCTTGCTGCATGTCAAAATTGAATTTCTTGATGGCCCAATATGCACGATGCTCGAGTTCCACAGGTAGGTGGCAAGCTTTTCCATACACTAGCCTGTAGGGTGACATCCCAATCGGGGTCTTGAAAGCCGTTCTATATGCCCATAAGGCATCATCAAGTCTTAATGACCAATCTTTTCTGTCCGGCCTCACCGTTTTTTCTAATATGTGCTTTATTTCTCGATTGGAGATCTCAACTTGGCCACTGGTTTGCGGATGATACGGGGTTGCCACTTTGTGTGTGATTGAATACTTTGTCAAAAGTGCTTTGAATGCTTTGTTACAAAAGTGGGCACCACCATCACTGATTATTGCTCGAGGGAATCCAAAGCGTGAAACAATGTTGCTTTTTAAAAATGCTATTACCACCTTGTGATCATTGGTCCTACATGGAATTGCTTCTACCCATTTTGATACGTAGTCAACAGCAACCAATATGTATTGATGGCCAAAAGAAGGGGGAAAGGGTCCCATGAAGTCGATACCCCATACGTCAAAAATCTCAACCACTAAAATTGGATTTAGTGGCATCATGTTCCTTCGTGTAATGCTTCCCATTCGTTGACACCTATCACATGAAGAACAGAAAGTGTAAGCGTCTCGAAATATAGATGGCCAATAGAAACCACATTATAAAACTTTAGTCGCTGTCTTCTTAGCACTGAAATGGCCTCCACAAGCTTGTTCATGGCAGAATGAAAGGATATTCTGAATTTCACTTTCTGGGACACATCGTCTAACAATTTGATCCGCACAATACTTGAACAAATACGGGTCATCCCAAAAGAAATTCTTTATCTCTGCAAAGAATTTAGCCTTGTCTTGCTTGGTCCAATGCTCTGGAAGTTTACCTGTAACAAGATAATTAACTATATCAGCATACCAAGGTAATACTTCCACACTCATTAATTGTTCATCTGGAAATGACTCATTTAATGGTAATTGTTCTATAATTGTGTCAAAATGGAGACGAGAGAGGTGGTCCGCCACAACATTTTCTGTCCCTTTTTTATCTTTGAATTCCAAGTCAAATTCCTGCAAAAGTAACACCCAACGAATTAGTCTGGCTTTTGCATCTTTCTTTGTGAGAAGATATTTAAGAGCAGCATGATCTGTGAATATAATTATTTTACAACCAATGAGATATGATCGAAATTTTTCCAATGCAAACACTACTGCTAGCATTTCTTTTTCAGTAGTTGAATAGTTCAACTGTGCATCATTCAATGTCATACTAGCATAGTAAATAACATGGGGAATTCGATCAACTCTTTGTTCTAATACTGCTCCTACTGCATAATCAGATGCATCACACATTAGCTCAAATGGTAAGTTCCAGTTTGGGGCCTGAATGATGGGTGATGATGTCAACAACTGTTTTAATTTTTCAAACGCCATAAGACATGAATCATTAAAGATAAAAGGTACATCCTTAGCAAGTAAATTGCATAAGGGTCTAGAAACTTTGCTAAAATCTTTAATGAAACGTCTATAGAAACCAGCATGCCCAAGGAAAGATCTTACTTCTCTGACTGTTTTGGGTGGAGGAAGATTAGAAATGAGATCCACCTTGGCTTTGTCAACCTTAATACCTTTGCTCGAAATGATGTGACCGAGAACAATACCTTGTTTTACCATAAAATGGCATTTCTCCCAATTTAAGACCAAGTTCTTCTCGATACATCTCTGCAGAACTAGTGTTAGATGATGTAAACATTGATCAAACGAGTCACCAAAGACAGAAAAATCATCCATAAAGACTTCAAGGAATCGTTCCACCATATCAGAAAAAATGCTCAACATGCATCGTTGAAATGTAGCAGGTGCATTACATAATCCAAATGGCATTCTCCTATATGCAAATGTGTCAAAAGGGCAAGTGAAAGTAGTTTTCTCTTGATCTTTTGGTGCTATGGGAATCTGATTATATCCTGAGTAACCATCTAGAAAGCAATAAAATTCATGGCCTGCTAATCTATCAAGCATTTGATCAATAAATGGTAAAGGAAAATGGTCTTTACGTGTGACAGAATTCAATTTTCTATAATCAATGCATACACGCCATCCTGTAGTCACTCTAGTGGGTATCAATTCATTATCAGCATTGGTAACTACTGTGACTCCTGACTTTTTAGGGACAACTTGTACAGGACTGACCCATGAACTATCAGAAATTGGGTAAATGATACCTGCATCTAATAGCTTAAGGACCTCAGTTCTAACAACTTCTTTCATGTTAGGATTTAACCGACGTTGCATCTCCCTAGTAGTTTTAGCATTTTCATCAAGGTGAATGTAATGCATGCAATCTACTGGGTTTATACCTTTAATATCTGCTATGGTCCATCCTAATGCTTCTTTGTGCTCTTTTAAAACATCCAACAACTTACCTTTTTGTTCGTCATTGAGGGATGCTGAGATGATTACCGGTAGAGTACTTTCTTCTCCCAAAAATGCATATTCCAAAGTGTTGGGCAATGGTTTGAGCTCGAGTTTCGGTGGTGATTCTGATGATGGAATGAGTTGCTTCTCTGATGGTGCTAGTTGTTCAACTCTTGACTTCCATTTATTAGTGTCCATAGATGGTGCTGAGTCAAGTAGGGCATTGACCTCTTCGACCGATCTGTCAATATCAAAATCCAAACCAAAGTGAGTTAAACATGTTTGTAAAGGATCACTAAGGTTTGAAAGAAAAGTGTCATCAACTATTGTTTCAATTAAATCCACATCAACAATTCCATCATCTGCACTATAAGGTTGTTTGGCAATGTTGAAAATGTTTAGCTCCATAGTCATGTTGCCGAAGGACAACTACATATTTCCAGTCCTGCATTGAATGTGAGCATCCGCAGTTGCCAAGAAAGGTCGGCCTAGAATAATGGGGATGTGCTTCCTTGAATCCTGTATTGGTTGAGTGTCAATTACAATGAAATCAACAGGAAAATAAAACTTGTCTACCTGGATAAGCACGTTCTCCACAATACCGCGAGGTATTTTTGTGGACCGATCTGCAAGCTGTAACACCACTGGAGTTGGGTGTAATTCTCCAAGTCCAAGTTTCACGAATACAGAGTAAGGCAAAAGATTTACACTAGCTCCTAAATCCAACAAAGCATTCTCAATTGTGTGGTTCCCTATACTACATGAGATAGTGGGGGAGCCTGGGTCTTTGCATTTTAAAGGAATTTTATGTTGGAGTATAGAACTAACGTTTTCTGTTAAAAATGTCTTCTTTTGAACATGCATGTTTCTCTTTTTAGTACAGAGGTCTTTAAGAAACTTGGCATAAGATGGAACTTGCTTAATAGCATCAAGTAAAGGGATGTTAACACTTACCTGTTTGAAGATTTCAAGAATCTCACCTGTGGATTTTCCCTTCTTGCCTTTCGCTAACCTCTGAGGAAATGGAGCTTTGGGAACATATTCCCGTGGGTTGGTTTCTTCTTTCTCCTCTGGTGATGATTCTTCAACATTCACAGGTACAATTTGATTTTCTTTTGTCACCGGCATCTCCACTTTGTTGTCGACTTCCTTTCCTTTTCGCAAGGTCATTACTGCTTTGATCTCTCCATGCTGCTGTGGTGAACTGGTACTTGCTTCCTGTACTCCTTTAGGATTAGGCACTGGTTGACTTGGAAATTTGCCTTTCTCAACGGTCATTGCCAAGGTCTGAACTGAAGAAGCAAGTTGTCCCACCATCTTCTCGAGGCTTGAAACCGATTGAGCTTGTGAGTTGAAGCCTGCTCTCAACTCATTTCGTAGTCCATCAATGGTGCGGTTCTGTTGCTCAATCGTGGAGTGAGTAACATTCCTGAAATTCTGGAATGCATCCTCCCATGGTCTAGGTTGAGAGTGGTTCTGGTTCTGATTGTATGGTCTAAATGGTGGCTGAGAGGCTTGAGGAACTTGAGGAATTTGTTGCATTGGTGGAGCTGGAGCTGCTGGTCCATTCTGTTGGAATCCTTGAGACCATGAAAAATTGGGGTGGTCTCTCCATTCAGGATTATATGTGTTGGAGTATGGGTTGTAATTTGATGCCTTTCTCATTACACCTATGGCATTGGCTTGATCTGAGTATGAGTCATGGTCATGTGGCTCTGTTGATTTAGCAGTCGATAACGATGCTATTTGTCGAGCAAGACCTTCAACCATCTCCTTGACTTCTTTGATTCCCGAAGTTGACTCGCCAATTTGAACCTCATTTACTCCCTTAATTCTTCTAGTATTCCTGATTGATCGACTCCGTTGTTGGGAATTATCCGCTTGTCGCTGGAAGAATTCCCAAATCTCTGATGCACTTTTTGACATTAGCTCTCCTCCACTTGTTGCCATTAGCCATTCTTGCACATTTGGCAATAATCCCTCCAAAAAGTATTGGCATTGGTGCCATTTCTCGTACCTATGATGTGGACACTTCAAGAGTAGCCCATTGAATCGCTCCCATGTTTCAAAAAACTGCTCGTCCTCTCTCTGGGTAAACTCTGAGATTTCCCTGCGAATAGCGTTGGTTTTATGCACTGGGAAATATTTATTTAAAAATTTTGTAACCATTTGTTCCCATGATGAAATGCTATTGGCAGGTAAAGTATTTAACCATGAACGAGCTCTATCCTTTAAAGAAAATGGGAATAGTCTAAGTTTGACATCATCGTCTGAAAAATTCTCATATTTAAAAGTTTGACAAATGGCATGAAAATCATTCAGATGATTATATGGATCCTCATTTTCTAGGCCATAAAATGTGGGGAGACAATTTAGCACACTAGGTTTTAATTCGAAACTCCTAGCAGCTACATTTGGGTATCTTATGCATGATGTACTCAAATTAGCTAAGGGACTGAAGTAGTCCTTAAATGGCCTCTCTTGTGGTTGCAAATCCATTTCAAATTTATTTTTAATGTGCTTTTGAGTGCGAAGTGTTTTTTCTAATTCAAGGTCGATAGGTTCAAGATTAGGTAATAATGACCTACGACCATGCATGCAAAACAAATAAAATAAAAAATAAAGATGGGAACAAAACAAATAAAAATAAAGAAGAGGGAGAAATTACGATACTAACCTTATTGCGCTATTACAACCTTTCTATAAAAATACACAAATAAATACGTGAAAGAAATTAACTAAAAATTAAATTAATAAGATAAACAAAAAAAAATTACAAAGAAAAATAAATGAAAAATTAAATTACAGAATTTTAAAGAAGAGAAAAAGAAAAGAAATACTAACCTTTAAATGTAGATTCACTTTTTTTTCTTTTTTTTTTAATTTAATAAAAAAAATACAAGAAAACAAATAAAAGAAATTATTCAAAAAAAAATTAATTCTATGAATTAAAATTACTTACCTCCCCGGCAACGGCGCCAAAAACTTGTTGTGCAAATTTTAATGTACTCGCAAGCGCACGAATCTATTATAGTATAGATCAATGGTGACGAGTGTCGATCCCACGAGGAGGTGGATTTTAATTGTGTAGAATTAATTTTGTGAATGGTTGATTGGATTTGTGGTGGAAATGATTTGAAATATGCTACAACTTAAATTAAAATGGCGAGAATAAATTCTAAAATTGGTATTGAAATGGCGGGAAGAAATTGAAGAGAATTCTATTGAAATGACGTACTTGGGTATCTGGATCCGTATCAACATGCATCATGAGCTAAATATTCCTTATTAATACCAATTAAGTCATGAGGGGGGAATCCACACCTCATGAACCATGCTCTAATCAATATGGTGCTAAGGGCTTATCGTGCCAAATAATAATAATCTTATACTAGAGGGCCGGTGAAACCAAGGCGGTACTAGACAAGATTAATATTATTTGTCGACGAGAAGTCAAAACATCCACAAAAACTAGAGGGGATGAGAAAATAAATTTACCAAATAAAGCCCATGACACATGTTGAGACTTCACCTTCAACCCAAGCTTGAAAGAAAATTAGCCACTCATAATTGAACTAGGGGCAAAATGGGAATTTATTAAAATACGAAGAAAATACAAGATGGAGAAGGAATTACAGAAAATGGATCCCAAAAATGGATTCAGAGATATCAAATTAGGGGGGAGAGGCCCCCTTTTTATAAATACATGGAGTAAATCATGGCCATCGGATTAAAAACAGTTTGGACGCTCAGGATTGCGCCACGTCATCAGTCAACAGTCCACGGTTTGACCACGCGGATGAACAGTAACACGGTTTGACCCGACTTTGAACAGTAACGCGGTTTGACCCGGATGAACAGTAACGCGGTTTGGTTGAAAATAATCCTGTGTGATGCATGCACCGTACACGAGATTTTTCGTCCACTGATATGCTGCCACGTCACCATCAACAGTACATAAGAATTTTAGTCCAACAGGATCGTGACACCTCATCAGTCAATGCCACATCATCGGTCAATGCCACGTCATCATCCGTCTATGTGAACAGTGTCGTGAACAGTAACGTAGACAGTACCGTACACGTGAATAGTACCGTACATGTGAATAGTGCCATTTTTCCTTTTATGCTCCTCCTAAGGTTTTTAACCGTTCTGAGTTCAAAAGTGATGTCCGTTTTGCCGTCTGATTTCTCCTTTATTGTGAAATGACTATAATGCCCCTAAAATACATAAAATACTTAATTAAAATAAAACACATGTAATTAAATCACAAGAAGGTTAAATACATAAAAGTAAGGGTTGTTAGTAAGACTTGAAATGTAAAATGACGGTTTTCTCCTTTATAAATATGCGTTTTCTAACACTCAACATGCCACATCATTGAATGGGTCATATTTAGGTTTAAATAATAGATTAGATTATAGGCTGAAATCTTGGTCAATGAGAAACAATTAAAATTGCTTCTCTCTCTACACACACATATTATTATTACATTAATTTTCTCTCCATCAATAAAGTGAGTCACTCTAAAAGGGTTTAGAGATAGAAATTAATTTTGCTAACTTTTAACTTTTGCAGTGAGATTTGATCAAGGAAATTATAATGGATCAAGGTATATCTTATTTTAATTTTGGTGATGTGAAAATCATGATACTCTATGATCTTGGGAATTGAAGTTTGTCCAAATTACGGTTTATTTGCCTATGAGAATTGTAGAAAATTCCAAACTCTTGTTTAACCAAAAACATTTTTCTAACGAGTTGATTTTTTTTTTTTTTCCATCCATTGTCTAGTAGATTCTTGGTGCATATGATTGGTCTGGATGCAACCCAATGGCTCCAGAATTTTGGAAATTTCCTTCATTTTTCCTCATAAAATCCAGGTAATTAGCACATTGATTTTGAAAAATCGTTCCAAACATCATTATTTTCAATGGCTATGAGCTTTCTTTTGAATATGTGGTTATGAGGTTGAGGATGTTGATGATAATATTGCAAATCTATTGAAAATAGTTATTAGACTAATAATGTAAGGTTGAGAGCAACCATCCTCTTGAGGTTTTGCATCCTAGTTAGCTATATGGCCAGTAATGCTCTGAGTCACTTTCCACGGTGAATAAAATTACTGTGACACAACTTTGTGTTCACAAATCACCAACCATTTATTCTCACTTGACATGAGAAATGATACCTTGTGACTGGTGACAATGATACTCGAACTAATGATAAGCGTAGAAAATTAATCATCATAACCCTTAATTTTGTTTTTGATATAGCCACCACTACTACTCAGCAGAGAATTAAAAAGATTGTGGAGGCTTAAGATTGGAGATTATGGGATAAAAAACGATCCATACATATTCAGGACAAAGAACTTTGCAGGTAGGCAAATTTGGGAATTTGACCCTGATGCAGTCTCCGTTGAAGAGCTAGCTGAGGTTGAAGAGGCTCGGTTAAATTACTTCAAAAACCGCTTCAATGTTAAAAATTCTTGTGATCTCCTTTGGCAAATTCAGGTATTTTATTTAATGCACAACTACAATGAAAAGATGATTCATCTAAATTATACATAATTAAAAATATGCACGTGTTATAAAATCTTAAAAAAAACAAGTAAATTTAGGATGAGTTGAGAATCCGTACGGCGGATTCATGTTGTCTTACCTAACTAATTTTGGTCTTACGTTAAAAATCTTTTTAAATATGTCGTCGAAAAGACAAGTAAATTTAGGATGAGTTGACAATCCGTACGGCAGATTCATGTTGCCTTACTTAACTAATTTTTGTCTTAGGTTAAAGGGGACCTGTCTACCTTACAGATTCTGTAACATACGCACCCAATGCATGCACCACACCTGTCCTGCGTATGGAGAAAAAGCATGCAATTGTTTTTGTTTGGTAGCTAGCTAACCAATCAGGAGCTGGCTAAGTTGGATCTGTATGTTACAGAATCTGTAACTTAGCCAGCTCCTAGGTTAAAGATCTTTTAAATATGTCGTCGCACATTTATTGTCATCAACATTTTCTTTGTTTGCTTTAAGATCACCTTTAAGGCACTAACCACTAAATTCTCTAGATTTTTAAGAATTATTTTTAACATAGTGCACATTTTTGTAGTATATGATTGTTTTTGTGAATTAATTATCATGAAGACTATTCACCTAAACAGAAAAAAATTTTATTAAATAAAAAAGTTGGAAAATTTTAGGGGGAGAAATAACGGGCTTTACTCCTCAAAAATAAAATAAAATAAAGCTAAGACAAACAATAACATAAAAGTACAAATAAAGTAGCATGCTAAGAGAATCTGTAGCTTAGATATCCATTGACATATCTAGAAATAAGGCTCAGTGTAGAAGGAGGAGAATCCTACCAAATGAGGGAAGAATGTTATAATCCCAAACTCGAACCAAACATCACTTGAGGGAAGAATCTTATTTTTTCTTTATTTTTTTAAGTCAATCAAATCAAAATTGATAGTTGACAAAAATTAAAACAAAAAGATAATACATCTAAATCATATATGACTAATTATGTGCAGGTGTTATAAAATCCTCATAAGATAAGCAAATGTGAGATGTGTAGAATATCCGTAGACAGATTTATGTCATTTTTTCCTTTTATTAATGCTTCGACTAATTTGGCCGGCGGAGTTACTTTTGCTAATTATTGTACCTAACGAATTTTGCCAGACATTTATTGCCATCAACATTTTTCTTTGTTTGCTTTAATATTAACTGCCAACTGCTAACTGCTAACTGCTAACTACTCTCGATTCTTTTAAGAACTGTTTTGAAATGACACCCATTTTTGTAGTATATGATTGTTTTCGTGAATTAATTATCATCATGACTCATCATCTAAACAGTTTTTCATTATGATATGTGTGTATATATATACACACACAGAGATACATACATACATACATACATACATACATACATACATACATACATACAAACACACACACACACAAACTTATATTTAAGCAGAGATGGACCTACAGGCTAGCCCGGAAAAAATTCACTAATACCCCTTAAAATTTTTTCCTTTTGTTTAATATTGCCGTATAGCTTTTATTTTTATTTTTACAAATATATCCCCAATTCAACTCTATTTTTTATCCCCACTAGAGTCAGAGACTTATTTTACAACATAATTAAATTATATATTTATTGAATGAATTGAAATCATAAGGAGCTACAATGATACTACTATTTTAACTTATTATAAAAAATGTTTTGATTTTGTCTAAGTGAAATAAAATTATACTAGTATAGTATAACATCTTCGCTAGTATTACAAAGTTACAAATCGACATACAATAATAATTAATAATATTTTCATAATTTATTCCCTTTACAGTCTTACTTACTCTTTTTCTTTTCAACCGTGTATAAAATTACTGTGACAACTAACTTGTGTTGACAGAATCACCAACCGCTTGTTCTCACTTGACATGAGAATTGATGCCTTGTGACTGGTGACAATGTTACTTGAATCAATGATAAGCTTATAAAAATAATCATCGCAACCCTTAATTTTGCATGTGATGTAGCCAGCACTACTACTACTCAGCAGAGAATTAAAAAGAATGTGGAGGCTTAAGATTGGAGATTATGGGACAAAAAATGATCCATACATATTCAGCACAAACAACTTTGCAGGTAGGCAAATTTGGGAATTTGATCCTGATGCAGGCTCCGTTGAAGAGCTAGCTGAGGTTGAAGAGGCTCGGTTAAATTACTTAAAAAACCGCTTCTATGTGAAAAATTCTTCTGACCTCCTTTGGCAAATTCAGGTATTTTATTTAATGCATAACTGCAGTTTTTTTTTTTAATTTATTTGGTCATTTGATTGACAAAACATGCATAATTTTTTATTAATTAATTGCAGATTTTAAGAGAGAAGAAATTCAAACAAACAATTCCGCAAGTGAAAATTGGTAATAATGGAGAGGAGAAAACAACTGAAATTGCCACAACCGCGTTGCGGAGGGCAGTTCACATATTTTCAGCCTTGCAATCTTGCCATGGCCACTGGCCTGCTGATAATTCTGGCCCCTTGTTTTGCAATACCCCAATGGTAATTAATTCACAATTCTCACAAATTTACAGTCACTATCTTATATTCTTTTATTCATTTAACTATTAATTAATCTAGTTTTAAAATTTAAAAATGTGTAGGTTATTTGTTTATACATTACTAGTCATCTTAATATCATATTCTCTGCTGAACATCGCAAAGAAATGCTTCGTTACATTTACAATCATCAGGTATTTAAAATTTAATCATTTTGATTAGTTTAATTGCTCATGCACGTTGAATAATTTGCAATAGAAATATTATGTGAATTATATATACAGAATGAAGATGGGGGATGGGGATTACACGTTGAG